>NW_028088290.1:1812089-2237048 GCF_014824575.4 Sturnira hondurensis | reverse complement strand
CAGCACGATAGGCGTCTTGGTTGTCCAAGGTGGCGACACCCACGAATGCTCTCTCCTCCATGGTGGGGCACTCACGTGACTCATCCGTTTCTTCCCAAAGTGGTGTCAGCCCAACTCTGGTTCTCCCCACCTGCATAGGGAGCCCTGACGCTTAGCTGCAGTCTCCAGAACTATGGATGCCCTGCAGAACCCCATTACCCCACCCACCCACAGGCATGCGTGCACTGCAGTACTCCCCTGCACCCCCTCAGGGTTGTGTCCTGAGGCTGCAGTCACCAATGCAGATGAAGTGCAGGCTCCCCTGCACCCCCTCAGGGTTGTGTCCTGAGGCTGCAGTCACCAATGCAGATGAAGTGCAGGCACCACTCACCTGTGAATGTGGGAGCCCTGTGGCTCCATTTTCACGAGTCCAGGGGGCCCCTGTCAACCCCTCGTGCAGTAGAAGAATTAACTAGCAGGGGCTGCGAATTAATGGTGGGGACCTCTCCCACTTGCAGGTCTGGAGAAGACATCGTGGGCCTCACCTCCTCAGAAGGCAGCATCACCACAGGAGTTCCTTCTATCTTGGGGTCCTCTTCCCCTGGGTGTACAGCATTCATGAGATTCCTTTCCTCACCGTCTTTCTCCTCCTGTGATCTACAATCAGGAAGGAATGGTAAGACCTCTTTCACTTGCGGACCTATTCAAGCTTCTCTCTCTCTGGCACAAGGCTGTTGTCCAATATTAGAAAGGCATTAAGGTAGTGTAACTCTTCTGTGAGTTCACACTGCCGGCAATACTGTTTTAATGTAGCAATAATGCAGTAAATTAGAGAACCATTCACAGGCCATCTGAGCCAATCACTCAAAACACGAGCAGTGGATATCATGTTACAATAACAAAGCAAAAAGAATAGTGATGAAATAAGACTGGATATGTCTCCCGCTCTCACCCACAATCCCAGCTCTATTATCCAAGAGAGAGATAGAAACCCAGTTTCCAACACAAAACATTTTCAATTGTCTTCTCCCTCTCCTCGTTTTGTTTTCTTTTCACCTTTCCAGGCAATACTAGGTTGTCAATGCCCTCAATAGTGTACAGAATGTCTCAAAGGCTGAGAAAATTTCAAAGCCTCATTCTTCACACCTGACTTCGTCGATCTGCCACTGACAATGATTGTCCCTTCTGGGTTGCCAAACATTGTTTCAGAACAGTGGTTCAAGACGGGTTGGGGCGGGGGGATATTTGTCCCACCCAGGGCGCCAAAAATTGTTACAGAAAACAGGGGCCCCTTCTTAGGATGATATACTAATAGGTATTCAGCTTGTCTGTCCACCACCAATTGGAAAGACATCTGTCAATGCCAGAGATTCTTGAAAAGGAAAGGGAAGGTTTATTTACAGCTATACACAGACTTAAATTAGTTACCCAATGTCCCCATTAATATATCAAAATCATTAAAGTAACCACATATCCCCACAGCGCTTCCTTCTCCCCCTGCCCTAATTTGGGGTACCGTATCTCAGGAAAAGCAGCGCACATGTGTGTTTCGGGTTGCTGCCATTGTCCGGTGTGTCGCAGTCTAGGCAGGATCTGTAATTAGTCCAAAGCTATGTGGCAACTTCTCACGGTCCACTGGCAGAGTTCTTTCACTCTTCTTTCAAGGAAAGTCTCTTCTGTTTCCCAGGTCACACAGCCAGGGTTCCACCCTGAATCTGCTTGAGCCTCTTCTACCAAAGCTGCCGGGGTCAGCACTGTGACAAAAAAATGCATAGTAGTCCTCTTCAGTAGAGGTGGGGAGAGAAGAGGGTCGCTACTCTGGCAGAGCCCAGTGTTACTCCTTCTCATATGGCTGTGGAAGTCCTCACTCTGCCAAAAATGCCTGGCTCTCTCTTTAATGGCTGCCACGTCTGCGTTTAAATCCCTGCGCCAACCCTTCTTTCCAGCCCTATTTCCCACAATTGGTTTCACCTGCCAGGACTCTTATATCCTTTCAACTTTACTGGGCTGCGATAGTGTGTCTGACCAGGTGTTGCCCCTTGGCAAGGAGCCAATCAACTCCAAGCTCTCACACAGGTGTTGTAACTTGTGGACTCAGCCGCTAGTTACATCCTGGGTAGAAGTCACTCCCTTGTTTTTGGCTCAAAGCATTACCACATCTATTTTAACATATCTTTGAAACCAGTTAAGGTTTATGGATATGTTAAATGACCATTCCAGAGGTTATCTGTGAAACTGTTGCTATGCAAAACAGCTCTCAATGGCTCTCTCCATTTGTCTCCTCCCCCGACTGACATTTGTGTGTGTTTGTGGGCGGGTGGGGGGTTGTAAGAGGTGGGGACATCTTAATGTTTCCTGGACACCCTGAGTTCTGGACCTCATTCCAAATCATTGTTTGGGCCCCCCCCTCTTGGCTGCACCTTGTTCTCCTTATGTCCGAACTGGGTGGTCTCCATCAGCACCCACAGAGGCTGCACAGGTCCTGGGGAATGGGGTTCTTGGGGTAGCTTCCCAGCCTCCACTGCAAATGCTTCCATGTTCCCTGCCACATGGCCCATCTGGTTTATCTGTGGGGATTCTCTGTGTCAGGGATATTCCTGAGTAGTTTTAAAAATGCCGGTAACTCTGACAACCTACCCATGTCTTTTTTTGCCACTTGCTTGGGGCCCAGAGACAAAACTGTCTACTCTGGGAAAAGTGGAGGATTTCCTGTCCTAGAAATGACCTTTCCACAATACTTATCTAGTGTGATACTCCACACTGTGTTCTATAAAGACAGTGTAAATGACTTCCCTTGCACTTAGCTGTAGTGAGTTTTTATTTGAGAATGAGATAATAACTATATTTGTTGAGTTCCTTGGTTCCTGACTCCAGGAGCATTATCCCACTGAATATTCACAACAGTCTGGAGAGCCAGACATGGTACAGAAAAATGTATTTTGAATGACTTCCCCACAGTCCACTTGAAATTATTAAAGCTAAGGCACCAAACCAGATTTTCTGATCAAAACCCAAACTGAAGTTTAATATATGAAACTGCCTTTTTAATTTTGCTCTAAAAGTTTGGTTGGAACTTTTTAGTTTTTAAATGTGGTATAGTTTGTGAACAAAGGTAATACTGTTAGACTTTTTACATTTTTAAAGCATTGAGAGTTCTCTATGTGCTGGCACTCTGTTTAGTGTCTTATTTAGACAATCTAATTTAATCTTCTCCCAAAGCCTGTGACTCCTATGTTACAGATGAGGAAACCAGGGCCCAGCATCTAACAGCGGTCAGCTGGGCAACCCTGGGGCAGAACTCTGGCAGTTTGTCTTGAGCACCCTTCCCCTTAACCAGTTGACTATGACCCTCACTCCAAAACTACAGGAACACTCTCACTGACTTGTGAAGATTTAGTGAGGTAATGTGTACTGAAGGCTGTTTAATCAGAGCCTTTTGCTGGGCAGACAGCTCAGAAAAGAAATAGTTGGAAACAAAGCCCAAGTCTTTCTCAGCCTTCCCCTCCCTTTCGGCCACCGCCCTTCCCAGGAAACTCCATGAAGCCAAGGGCCTATTGGTTTATTCAATTTTATGCTCCCATTTTTGGTCGCAGAAGAAGTTTGAAAAGCCTTTGTTGAATGAATGAATGCCACCTTATCTTGCTGCTGAGCAGAACTTGGTTATAAATACTCCTCACTGGAGCTTTGTATTGAATATCTAGGGAAAACCTGATCATCTTTGGTTCCCTGCCCCAACTCTATCAATGCTCAAATGGAACTCACCAGCTTAGTGAGAAGACCAGTTCCCCAGCTGATGTGCTGAACAATGACTGCCCTGGACCAAATGGGGATTAACCCCCTGGCACAGACTGCAAGCCTGAAAGCAGGTGCAGTAGAGTGGAAAGAGCTCTGGGCCAGGAATCCATGATCTGAGGTCTTATACTCTTGGCCTCCTCCCCTCTCTGAGACTACTAATCCTTGGCTTTAAAAGGAAAGAGTGGACAAATGAGCTTTGACCACAGGGCTTTACTTAGCGGAAAGATAGACTGAGCGAGAGTATGAATTCACGGCCAGGTTAAATCGCTGCTCCAAACTGGTGTCTGTCTTCAGCATGAACTCAGAAGCAGAGCCACCAGGTATTGGGAACTGCTCTGCCTGGTTTCAGGAATTGCAACTGTTTAAAGCTGAGTGTGAGACCTCTGGAATTGGAGCCACTGAGGAGACAAGGCTTGTCTCTGGCAGCAGATGATGCACCTGCTTCATCCCTCTGTCCCCAAAGCATGATCAGAAGTCAGTGTCAGGTAAGAACCCCTGGGGAGGGGGCAACCTAAGCCAGACTGGAACACTTGGGAGGCCATAATGGCAGGACTCGGGGAGAGGGGGCAGGCTGTGACAAGGAGAGAGTGATAGTCCCTCACCGCGCACCCCCTGTGCCACCGCCCTCTGGCCCTGCTATTCAAACATAGCAGTCCCCGAGCCCTCTTGGAGAAGCACTTCCTGGCTCTAATCCACTTAAGCCTGAAGACCTGTGATGAGGAAGACCGTGCAACTTTTCACCAGCTAGCGCAGGGCCTGGGTAATCTGGCAAGATAAAGAATTCTTTTTTTTTTTTAAGATTTATTTATTTATTTATTTATTTATTTATCTATTTATCTTTAGAGGGGAAAGGAAGGAGAGAAGGAGAGAAACATCAATGTATGGTTGCCTCTCCTGAGTCCCCTGCTGGGAATTGGCCTGCAACCCAGGCATGTGCCCTGACTGGGAATCGAACCGCGCTCATGTGGTTCACAGGCCCGCGCTCAATCCACTGAGCTACACCAGCCAGGGCAAGATAAAGAATTCTTAACAAACCAGTGAGATCTGCTCTGCTAAGAATGCTTTTAGTTAAATGTTTATATTTTCCCATAGTTTTATAGCCTTTTAGTCAATAGACCTCGATTTAAGGACAAGCCCTAATGGTTTTTTGTATACTATCCGCTGTTCACTGTCTACCCATGATTAATAAGCTTGTAAATGAACTCCTGCACAAAAGAACCAATAAAAGCCTGTCAAGGCAAAAGGTACACGGCACTCTCCCCTAGAGAGAGTGTCCCGCCCTTTTTTCTCCACAGGATTCGAAAGTCCGTGTGAATTTGTCTTGATCATCCATAACTATGCGGGCACTGCTGGTCAGTGCACTCATTAACCAGGAAAGAAGACCTAGCATTTATTGAGCACTGTGCAAGTGGCTTGCCTTTATGCTATTGTGTGGGATCCTCAAAACAAGCTTGTTGTAGAACACTCTTCAGCAATTGAAAGGAACAAATTATTGATACATGCAACAACTTGGGTTACTCTCTAGGGCATTATGCTGAGATAAAAAGTTGTATGCTGTATGATTCCAGTTGTAGAGCATTCTAGAAATGACAAAACTATAGAAATGGAGAAGAGATTTTGGTTGCAAGGGAGTGGGGATGAGTGGGTGAGGGCCTGACTATATCTCGGTAGAATTCTTTTTTGTTTATGGAATGGTTCTGTATTTTGATTGTGGTTGTGGTCACACAAACCTATGCATGTGATGAAGTTGCATAGAACTAGAGAGGAGGGGGAAGGGAGCTAACAGGGGAAAGGAGGGGAAGGGTCAAGTCAAGGAACATGTATAACGACCATGCACAAAGACAACGGGGGCAGGGGGGAGGATTGATAGTGAAAGGTGTGGGGTGGGTAGGGCAGGGGAGAGTAATGGAAAGAAAATGGGGACAACTGTAATTGAACAATAAAAAATTTTAAAAGAAAATTAAAATAAAGGACTATGCACAGACACACAATGAGTGCATGTAAAACTGGTGAAATCTGAATAAAGTGTATGGATTGCACCAGTGTCAATGTCCTGGTTTTGATACTGTCTGTGCTCTAATTATGTAAGATGTTAATGATTGAGGAAAGCTGAGTGAAGGGTAGAGGGGGCCTCTCTGTATTGCCGTTTCCTGTGTGTCTCTATTTTCATCTACAGATGAAAGACCTGAGGCTCATGGAGGTAACACACCTCTGAAAAGGAAAATGAAGATTCTATCCCATTTTCCTCCTTTGACCCTAGAGTTGCAAACTTCTCTCTCCACCACAGGCCTTGGGTATAGAAAGGGAACTGCCAAAAGTAAGTCCATACAACCCTGTTATTCTCCATTCCAAGTGAGTGTGGGGAGTATTCTTTTTTTTCTTTTCACCTGGGCAGTGAGACTGTATGTCTTAGTCAACCCATTGGTGGGAAACCCTTTTTGGAGAGTCTAAACCATGCACTCTTATTACAATTCTTTACCTAGCCTTCATCAAGGCTTTGATTGAAGGAGGAGTGACCCCGAACACCTGTAGTTTGATTGTTCTTGAAGGAGTGAAACACATTTCTTTACCTTTATCTTACTTTCTCTCAGCTCCTTTTCACCTCCCTTCATCTTTCTCTGTGTTTGGCACTTGCTAGATTGAGGTTGGGGTGGAGAGATCTACTACAAAGGCACCAAGATGAGAATTGGACAAGGACTTAACAGAGCCTATAGCCTGTTTGAGGAAAACAAATAAAAACAAACAAACAAACAATGCCAGCAATTAAGACAAGAGAGTATGTGGGTTGGAGAAGCAGCCACCAGCTCTCACTCCAGGTTAAAGCCACTTCAAAGGGAGGAGGTATTTAACATGTATCTTGTGAGCGGGAGGTATGTACCCACAGACTTGTTGAGTTTCAAGATAGCAGAGAATATACATCCATTGTTTCTGATGGGAGGGACAGGTAATCTTTCAGAAAGAAGTTAGTTAGACTTCAAGGGAAGAGAACCCCAGGCCAAAAGAAAGAGATCACCAAAGACACAAATACATTGAAGTGTGTGGGAGGAGCAGCCAAGGGTAACCCATTGATTTGACCTGTTCTGTCCTATATGGTAACCCCTGACAACATGTGACTACTGAGCACTTTATTTAATTTTTTAAAATTCCCATACTCACCCCTTCCTCCTTAGCAACCATCAGCTTATTCTCTATATCTATGGGTTGTTTCTGTTTTGTTTAGTTATTTATTTTATGGTTTTAGATTCCACCTATGAGATCTTACAGTATTTGTCTTTCTCTGTACGACTCTGTTAGCATCATACTATCTATGTCCATCTATGTTGCCACAAATGGCAAGATTTTACTCTTTTTTTTTTTTTGCAGGTATACTAATTTATTTATTTATTTATTTATTTTAATATATTTTATTGATTATACCATTACAGTTGTTCTATTCCCCCCCTTCATTCCCCTCCACCCGAACACTCCCTCCCCCACCCTTCTCCCCCCTTAGTTTATAACCACGTGTCTCAAGTTCTTTAGGTTCTATATTTCCCCCACTATTCTCGCCCTCCCCCCTATCTATTTTCTACCTACCATCTATGCTATTTTCTGTGCCTTCTCCCCCCTTCTCCTCCTCCCACCCCCCTGTTTCTAACCCTCCATGTGTTCTTCATTTCTATGGTTCCACTCCTGATCTAGCTGTCCTCTTGGTTTGCTTTTGTTTTAGGTGTGGTTGTTAATAACTGTATGTTTGATGTCCTTTCTCTGTTCATATTTTTCATCATCTCTTTCTTATATAAGTCCCTTTAGCATTTCATATAATAAGGGCTTGGTGATGATGAACTCCTTGAACTTGACCTTATTTGAGAAGCACTTTATCTGTCCTTCCATTCTAAATGAAAGTTTTGCTGGATAAAGCAATCTTGGCTGTAGGTCTTTGGATTTCATGACTTGGAATACTTCTTTCCAGCCCCTTCTTGCCTGTAAGGTCTCTTTTGAGAAATCCGCTGACAGTCTGATGGGTACTCCTTTGTAGGTGACTGTCCCCTTATCCCTTGCTGCTTCTAGGATTCTCTCCTTCATTGTAGTCTTGGCTAATGTAATTATGATGTGCCTTGGTGTGTTCCTTCTTGGGTCCACCTTCTTTGGCACTCTCTGAGCTTCCTGGATTTCCTGGAAGTCTATTTCCTTTGCCAGACTGGGGAAGTTCTCCTTTATTATTTGTTCAAATACATTTTCCACTCGTGGCTGTTTCCTTCCCCCTTCTGGTACCCCTATAATCCGGATGTTGGAACGTTTAAAGATGTCCTGGGGTTCCTAAGCCTCTCCTCATTTTTTTGAATTCTCATTTCTTCATTCCTTTCTGGTCGGATGTTTCGTTCTTCCTTCTGGTCCATTCCATTGATTTGAGTCCCAGTTTCCTTTCCATCGCTATTGGTTTCCTGGACATCTCCCTTCATTTCAATTAGTTTAGCCTTCATATGTTCCTCTAATTTGTGACTGTAACCTACCAATTCTGTGAGCATCCTGATAAATAGTGTTTTAAATTGGGCTTCTGAGAGCCTGGCAATCTGTTGGTCGCTGAGAGTTATTGGCTCTGGGACTTTGAGTTCTTGAGCCATCCTTTGGGCTGTTTGTGCGTGTTAAGTAGGAGGAACGGAGCCCTAGGTTTTCTCCATGGCAGGGCAACTCAGTCGCTGGGTTGTGACGTCGTATGTGGGGGCGGGGTCAAAGAGGGACAATGGCTTCCCTCCGGCGCCCGCCGCTGCTGCTGCTGCTGCTGCCGCCGCCGCCGCCGCCGCGCTGCCGCCGGGACCCCCACCAGCACCGCAGCCACCACCGTCACCAGGGCCACGCGCCCCGCTCCTCGGCATGCGAGTGTGCCACTGCTGTCAGCCCTCCACCACTGGGTTCGCCCCCTGGGGCCTGCGTGGTCCATCTCACTGCACGCGAATGTGCGACCTTGGTCAGTCTGTTCCGCACCCTGACTAGTTCCCAGGCTGCCTGTGCTCCTAGGTCTGCCCAGCCTGACCCAGCTCCACTGCTGGCTCCACCTCTTACCGTCCTCGTTGAACGGTTCATAGGTGTCGGACTTCCATATAATTCAGTTTTCTGGCTTCTGGGTGTGTGTTAGTTCTCCAAAACTTTTGTTGTATCCAAACTTGGTTGTGGGAGAAGGCACAGTGTTTCCACCTATGCCTCCATCTTGGCGGAAGTCCGATTTTACTCTTTTTTATGCTGAGTAATATTCCATTTTATATAAGTACCATATCTTTATTCATTTATCTGTCATTGAATATCTAGATGCTTCCATATCTTGTGTATTGCTACTAATGCTCCAGTGAAATGGGGATGCATATATCTTTTCAAATTAGTGTCTTTGTTTTATTTGGACAAATACCCAGATAGATAGTACTATTTTTAATTTTTGAGGAAACTATGTACCATTTTCCATAGTGGCTGCGCCAGTCTGCATTCCCATTAACAATGCACAAGGGTTCCCTTTTCTTCACATCCTTACCAACACTTGTTTGTTGATTTATTGATGATAGCCATTCTGCCAAGTGTGAGGTGATACCTCAACTCTGGTTTTGATTTGCATTTTCTGATGATTAATGAAGTTGAGCATCTTTTCATATGTCTATTGGCCATCTGTGTGTCCTCTTTGGAGAAACATGCATTTAGGTTCTCTGCCCACTTTTTAATTGGCTTGTCTGGGGGTGGAGGGGGCAGCCGATGTTAGGTTGTATGAGTTCCTTATGTATTTTGGATATTAACCTCTTATCAGATGTATCATTTTTAAATTTCTTCTCCCATTCAGTAGGTTGTCTTTTCATTTTGGTTTCTTTGGCTGAGCAAAAGCTTTTTAGTCTGATGTAGTCTCATTTATCTGTTCTCTTGTTTCCCTTGCTTAAAGAGAAAGATGTTAAGAATGATGTCAAAGAGTCTACTACCTATGTTTTCTTCTAAAAGTTTTATGGTTTCAGGCCTAACATTTAAATCTGTAATCCATTTTGAGTGTATTTTTGTATATGGTATAAGAAAGTGGTCTAATTTCATTTTTTGCATTATCTGTCTAGTTTTTCCAACAGCACTTATTGAAGAGACTGTCTTTACCCCATTGTATATCCTTGCCTCCTTTGTCATAGTTCTGAGCACTTTAAATTAGGCTAGTCTGAAATGAGATATGCTGTAAGTGTAAAATCCATGCTGGATCAAAGGCTTAGCATAAAAAAAATGTAAAACTCCCAATGCTTTTTATATTGGTTACATGTTCAAATAATGATATTTCTGATGTATTAGGTTAGTTAAAATAATTACATATATTAACAGTAATTTTACCTGTTTCATTTTTTTTATGGCTACCAGAAAATTTAAAATTACTTATGTGGCTCTCACCCTGCCCTGGCCAGGTGGCTCAGTTGGTTGGAGTATCATCCCGTACACCAGAAACGTTGCAGATTCGGTCCCCAGTCAGGGCACATACCTAGGTAGTGGGTTTGATCTCCAGTCTGGGCATGCACAGGAGGCAACTGGTCAATGTTTCTCTCTCTTCCTCTCTCTTCCTCTCTCTTCCTCTCTCTTCCTCTCTCTTCCTCTCTCTTTCTCTCTCTCTCTCTCTCTCTCTCTCTCTCTCTCTCTCCCTCTCGCTCTAAAAATCAACAAGTGGCCCTGGCTGGTGTAGCTCAGTGGATTGAGCCCGGGCCTGCAAACCAGAGGATCGCGGTTTGTTTCCCAGTCAGGGCACATGCCTGGGTTGCAAGCCAGTTCCCTGCAGGCCAACTCCCAGCAGAGGACACATGAAAGGCAACCATACACTGAGGTTTCTCTCCCTCTCCTTCCCCTCTAAAGATAAATAAATAAATAAAATCTTAAAAAAAATAAAAAATAAAAATCAACAAGTGTATTCTTGGGTGAGGACTAAACATAACTACTTATGTGGCTCTCATCATAGGCTATTGGTATGTAGCCTGCCTAGACCACCCTTTTTCTAATGCTTGCTTTTGTTTTCACTCATTTTTGAAGCAGTCATAGTTTGGAGCAATTTCTTTTCTTTTTGCTTAAATGAAGCCTACCTTCTCTCAAGGGATGATATTTACAAGCTACTTTAAAAGGTGGTAAAGAGCCTCAAGGGCCACTATACTGAACAATACTGCCTTTGTAACAGGCAGTTTTGATATTTAAATGAATAAATGCATTAAATATTAAAATCCTTGGGTCTCTTTACTTCTGAAATTACCACCAGAATATTTCGTTTTACATTCCATAGGTTTCCATGGAAGCTTGGGTTCTATTGGCCTCTTCATTTCTTGAGGTAATGCAAATTATTATTTCTGGGGACTTGGAAGTGATTTTTGATAGCACTTTAGTTCCTCTTGTTTTCCTTTTCTTTGTGTCTGAGAAAAGAAACATGGAAACAATGGAACAGCGCTCTTGAAAAATGAGTTTTGATTTTCCTTCATCCTCCACACCTGACTTGCTTCTCTGTTCCTTGAGCCATCTGCAGTCTCTAGTGTACCACAAAGAAACACATATTTGTTTGTTCCTTCTCTTTGTTCATCTCACATTCAAGAAGGAGAATATAGAACTGCAGGCCCAGGCCAGCAACCTGCAGCTGGGGTGTCCCTGCCTAACCTGTACTCCCCCTGGGTGGTGGTGGTGGTCCTGTGATGGGAAGCATTGTAGACTGAGCCTCTTTCCTGACCAGGCACAAGCTATGAACAAATCATTCTCCTTTTACTACAATGGTATCAGTATTTCAAATCAATACTAGGCCCAGCTCCTGGGTTCAGATAAGGTGGTGTATGTTAGTACCTTTAGGAAACAATGCGAGGCTGCTCAGATATCAGTTAGCATGAGTGCAGGTGGAGAGACCACCAGCCAGGAAAGCTCCTTAGAAGTGCTTCAGAAAGGCCCCTAGAGAAGCCTGCAATCACTACAATGAGAGGATGGAGGATGCCTTGTGCTTGGCCACCTTGAATTGGGCAAAATGAAGGGAGCAGTAGTGAAGACTGATGATCAGCCTGAGGACAGTTCCCTTCCAATCTGGTGCTCCTTTCCACTAGGCATCCTCAGGAGACATTCATGTGGGGCACAAAGGCATAAATAATTCCTTAGTGTCTGGGTGGGTATCAGGCCGTGGGCCAGGTGCTGGGGACACAGGGACAAGGAAGGCACCACCCTGGCCTTCAAGGGCATCCCAATCTGGTGGAGACAGCAGGAACACAGAGCAGTACTTCACAGCACCAAGCACAACGTGTGCCACCACCACTGGCACAGGAGCAACCTGAATCACGGCAAAGGGAGGGGAGAGGTCCCACAGAGCATCTTGCAGGAGATGGCAGTGTTGTTTTTCTATTGTGGTGAAATACACACAGCATAAAATTGACCATCTTAACTATTGTGAAGTGTACAGTTCAGTAGTGTTAAGTAAGTACTCAACAGCCATGCAACCCATCTCCAGGACTCTGGCAAAACTGAATGGTATGTCCATTAAACAACAACACTCTGTTCTGTCTCTCCCTAGCTCCTAGAAACTACCATTCTCCTTTCTGTGTACACTTCACTGTCCTAGGGACCTAAAATAAGTGGAATCATATGTATGGTTTTTTTTCTCCTTTTTGTGTGTATGTGTGTAAGACAGGCTTATTTCAGTGAGCATGTCCTCAAGGTCTGTCCATGTGTAGTATGTGTCAAATTTCCTTCCTTTTAAAGGATATTATGCATGTACCATATTTTCTCTAGCTAATCATCCACCAGTGGACATTTGGGTTGACTTTACCATTGAGCTATTGTGAATAATGCTTCTATGAACATGGGTATATAAATACCTCTTCAAGACGGTGCTTTCAGTTCTCTTGGGTATATATACCCTGCTGTGGACTGAACTGTGTCCCCCTGCAAAAATCACATATTGAAGCCCTAACCCCACAATGTGACTGTATTGTCAGACAGGGTCTTTAGCGGGTAATCAAGGTTAAATGAAGTCATAAGGGTAGGGTCCTAATCCTATAGGGGATAAACTCGAAGAAGTGGGCAGGTGGGCCTTCTGTGGCCTCAGTCACAAGTTTGTTCTTTATCCTGAAGTCCATGAAGAGTCCTGAGGTATTTAAAATGGTGGTGGAGGGGTGGTGGAGAGGGTTGATACAACCCTCAGATTTAATTCTAACAGATCCAGTGACAAGAATGTGGAAAATGGGTCAGAAATGATGAGATCTCTAGAGGAATTCAGGAAAGAAATGACCAGAGCCTGAAAGATATCTTGGGAATAGAGAGAGGCCTCAGAAAGATGCTGAGGACACACTACAGGCTCAGACAGAGAGGTTGGGATTTAGGAAAACTTTCATGGCAGGCAGAGCCTAAGGGGCCCTCACGATTCCTCTGATGTTCAGGCCCCATACAATCTCTACCCCATCCCCACACCCACGTGTAGGTGGATCCTGTGCCTTGCTTCTAGGCAACAGAATATGGCATAGCTGAAGGGATTTCATAGATCTTAAATTCACACAACTTAAGTTCCCAAAGCAGGTAATTTTGAATTAACCAAAAGGGAGAGTATTTTGAGTGGCCTGACTTAATCGGGTAAAAACTGTTAAAAGAGGCCCCAGACCCTACCTGAGGTGAGAGACAATACTAGGGGCTTGATGACATAAGCAGTCATGTTAGAGAAACCCCCATGGCAAGGAAATGTGGGCTGCCTCCAGTGAACACTCAGTAAAAGGAAGACAGTCAGAAGGAAGTGAATTGTGCCAACAACCTGAGGGAGCCTCTGAGGAGAGTAACCCATCCACACCTTGACTGCAGCCCTGTCAGACCCTAAGCAGAGGACTCAGCTCAGCCACGTCCAGACTCTGGACCCAGGGCACTGAGATAATGTTATTTGTTTAAGCTGCTAAGGTAGCAGTAATTGGTTACAGAATAATGGAAAATGAATACAACTTCCAAGGTTCCTGGAGCGCCATCCTAGGAAACAGCTGGGGAGCAGGAGGAAGCAATGAGCAAATGGGCATGCCAACAACGTCTTGAAGCATGTAGTCTGTACACTTTCCTCTCCAAGGCAAACAATCCCCAATTGGAAAATGCACGTGATTTCTGCTTTAGAAATGCCAGAATCTGTGGGCCCTTAATCAAAGCTTTCTTCCTTTAATTACTGCCAGCTGGACTTCAGAAAGCACCACGAAGCCTACTGAATCTGATGTAGTCAACAGACAGGAATGAGCCTCAGGACATTTCAGGATGCACCTTCTGTTATATCTTCTCTGAAGAGAAGGCAAGGAATATTAAGACACATTTTTCAGTACTCAGAGAAGTTTTATTTAGGTGGACACAATAATGTGGAACCAAAACAGTTTTGCCTTTATGTATGAACAACAGCACGGCCTTGTCTTTGGCCTTTCATACCTCCTTAAATGAAGTCAGCACGATCAGAATGCAGGCTTGGCCAACTGGCTCACATGGAATATAATAGTGAAATATAATAGTGATAACCACCAAAATGCAGAGCTTTCAAAGTGCTTGTGCTGCTTTTAAGGATCACTTTCTAAACCATGACATGTTCTCATCTTTTGATTTTTTTGTGTGTGGAATAGAAGCCACCCTTCTTATCAAATGACACAGTACCAAGAACGTACATGTTTTTCCTTAAAAGTTTTGAAGAAATTTAGTCATTAAAGACAGTTTTGATTATACCTAGAAGCACTATTAAACTGTAATTATGATGCTTTTAAAGCCAACTTGTCAAAGAGGAGCTGATGGCTTCATTTTTGTAGAGAACACGTGACCTCGTAGAACTCTACAAGACTTTTCCTCCTGTGGTGGGCAGGGGGCATGCACTCAAGGCATGAGAAGCTTTTATAACTTTCAGGAACTTGAATAGCAATTACTGATCAAACCGCATGCTTTAAGTGACAAAGTATTTTTACCACTAAGAAGAGAACCAAGAACAAAACACTTCATTTAAAGCAGGCAAGACAAACCAAGCACAGATTAACATTTATGCCATTCTACAAATAACACAACACCATCTTTGACAACCTGTTTTTTAAAGGTTTCACCTTATTTGTGAAAAATAGAGCCAAAAGCCAATGACTGCCCAGAAGGAGCTAGTTTATCGCAATGCCCTGAGAGATGAAACCTTGAGTACTGATAATTGCACATTTCAATGAGCAATCCTCTCCATGAGATTATTCTGAAAAATTACAGAGACCAAGACCTTTAAAACCTCAATTTCTCTAATCATTGCAAGGCAACATTGAACTTGTTTTGAATTTGGAAAGTGATCATGACTAACTCCACAATAAAAAGCTACGAACTGTCACTATTTATATGTGGAAACCTATTCATCTGCAGAAATAGTTTCCTCTCCACCAAGAAGCTAAATGAGCCTCCCTTCCTCTCTTCTTCAGAGAACCATCTGCCTTTTAAAATCAAAACACGGTTGTCAAAAAACTAGGACTTATCATAACAGTGTGTTCGTGCATACAACACATATTTGAGGATGCCCATTATACAACATTGTTTTAGGAGCTTGATGTATAGCACTGGATAAAAACTCCCACCCCCATGGATCTGCCATTTACCCTGAACTGACAATAGCAAAACAAACCAAACATGAGTGCATTTAAAAAGGTGTGTATCCATCTGCCTCTAAGAGCTGAACTAATTCTCCCAGGAACAAGCTTCCAGTGCCCCACTGCCCCACCTCTGCTCATTCTTGGATGGGAGAAGATACTTACTCAGTGAACATGTTTCCACAAGTGAAACAAGAACATCAACACCCACCATACAAATGGAAGTTTCTAGCTTTGTGACAGAACCACTATGTAGTAGGGCAAAGCACTTTACAAGTGTTAAGCCACCCTCCTCACACTCCAGTGAGGCTGTACAGGGACAGTGATTTGGATCTGCAATAAGATAACACCTGGTAGCCAGAGAACAGTGGTTATGGCCAACTGCCCCATCATTCCAGGCTACCTCTTCCAACTCACTCTCACAACTGTTTCAAGTCTGACTCTGGAAAATGAAGTCAGTTACTCAAAACGTGCACTTCATTAAAAAATAAGCATGTAGCTTAGACTTAGTGTTTCCACAAAGGCAGCAGGGGCTGCCATTCTCTCCTGTGCGGGCTGGCCTTCAGCCAGTAAAGCACAGCTTAACCTTGGGTGTGTGGACTATGACTCCTGAAGGTTTCTTTAATGTTTGTGTATATCTGAAGAGAAGGTCAATCGCTTTTAAAAAAATCTTCAAGGGAGTTCATAACTTTCCAAATGTTTAAGAACCTCTGCATTGGGGGTCTCTGCCTGACCCTTGGTAAAATTATACATGTGGCTGGTCACTGCATTCAGAATGATGGGTCCCAGTCCCAGCTGCAACACGAGTGTTGTTATGAGTCTGGTTTAGAAGCCCCCTGGTGGTTTACTAGGCAGACCTGGCCCAGGAACAAGCCCTGCTGGGGGTGACCATTTAGAATGTTTATCTCCTTTCACAGAGTAATGAATGACTCCTCACCCTCAGGAGTCTGGCTCCTGAAAAGCGAACCACTAGGCCAGCAACTCACCATGGATAGATGGGTTAATTTCCCTAATAGCACTTTTTGTCCAAAGCCAAAATACATGCCCAGACATCCACATCAGTCTCCTGGCACCATGACTGTTGTTCATGGGCAGCTAGCTCCATCGGCTTGTGCCCCCCACTCCCTGCCAGGTAAGGCATGAAAGGTGGGGTGACTGGAGCACTCACTGTTCAAAATCCCCATCTCTGATATGGTTTTGTCCAAGCTGCGGTCTGGGGAACATGTAACCAGAGCCTCTGGGAAAACTGTAAGTAGAGTCTCAAAAGCACCAGAAACAGAAACTATGAGAAAGAAAAAAACAGCATGGTATTTCCCAGGAACACAGAGCACTGGCTGAGTTTTCTGGAAGGGTCTTTATGGTGGTTACTCTTCTTGGTTCCTGCCTCTGTCTTCACTGCCTTTTACTGGACTCCAAACTCCTCAAAGATGAGGACCTGTCTCATTCATACCGGTGTAGTCAGTGACTAGTGTGATGTCTGGGACATCACAGACCCTATTGGAGCTCAGAATGTAGGAATAAGGAAATGAACAGAGGCAACTTATAACTCTAATGAAAGGAAGAGAGGTGACAGGACTTAGTTCCTGATCTCCTAAATAATGTGCCCACTTTTATGCCTTCGAAATACAAATTTGGGGCAGTCCATACAAAAGATGAAAATTTTTGAAAAAAACCATATCATAAAAATATATACGTCAGAAATCTTTTCAAATTATAAAAAGTTATGAATGTAGAGAATTGTGATTAAACAGCTCAGATACAGTGATATAAATATGTAACAAAATTGGTTATTTAGGTTACTGCCATTTCCATTACAATTTAATGGTAATAAATATCAAGAAATAAGAATAATTTAAAGCACTGATTGCATTCTTGGTTATTTATCATTAGCTACCCATTTCAGAAACCACCACAGAAGCACATACACACACAAATCTGCTTTGTGAGTTCCTGAAAGATAAAGAGCAGCTTATATAACTTTTGTTTTTCACTAAGCAGTCATGAGTTCAGGTCAATAACTGCCCCTAAAGCCATATGTAAGCTCTGAGGCACCTGAGGATTACTCACTTCAGCAATGTGTTAACTTGTTAAGAATGAAAATGAGCAGGTCCACAGATGTCATTTTAAAGAATTTTGTATAAAATATAAATATAATGATGACGCATTTACATGGTCAGAATTGGTTAAAGTTTTTATCTATTCTGAATCTGCCTTAACTGTTTATGAAATGACACCTGCATTTATATCATATACCCATTTGTCATTTATTCCATAACTGTCCACCAGTGATAGAACACGTTTCCCAAATGGCCTCAATTCTGACACCATATGATTCTAAGTCAAAATAAAATTAAACACATTTTAAAGGATGTGTTTAATTATAAATAAAGTAAACTGTTAAGTTGTTCTGGCTCCAGGCACACCATACGGCAGATGTCATTTATACGTTCTGATCAGAGGCAAAATGTCCCTCACTTGACGCATTCTGCATTCGGTGAATTTGTTTAAGTAACATCCTGTTTCAAATGCTTTTGCTAACAGAAGAACGCACTGAAGAACAGCCTTGAAAAGTGACTGAATTAACCTGTTCTGTATGTTCTGATTTTCCCACCGGCTCTTTTGGAAGCATTCTTTCCTATATAGAAGTCACAAGTAAATGTCCTTTAGATTCTATCTGATACAGTTTTCAGTCAGAGGAGTGCTTGGGCCTGGGCCCTTCATAATGGATAGCAACAAAAACTGGTAGAGAATTTCAGTTCGCCAAGGCTCACAGCAGCAGTGTAAAGACAGCCGGGGCCTGTAAGACCAAGGCACCGGCATTTCTCCCAGGTTAGGAAGAGGCCAAGAGCAGGTGTACCTCTGGGTCCACAGCCAGTGAGTGCTTTTCTTGCCCAACAGTCATTAGGGTTTGTAGGAGATCCATATTAAACTGGATCCTCCCATGCTTATTATTACTTCATAAAACAAAACAAAAATCTCCCTAAGTCCTTACTTTCCAGTAGCTCTGAGTCTCATCGTACTGTCTACACAGAAAAGTGTTTATCTGAGACACCAAAAGGGCTACTGCTCTTACTTTGATTAGACTTTCCACTTTTCATCTGATGAGAACTTGCTGTGGTTTACTTGTCTCTGCATTTCTTCTCAAAGGAAGTTCACGAACGGTTCTCCCACAACATTTTGCTCACCGTCGTTTTCATTAGGGACTCACTAAGTCGTGCTCTCCCACTACCAAGAACCATTGGCTGCCAACCAACTGAAACCTGACAGGCACTTTAGCCTAAATGAATCCCATGTCACAGAAGTCATGGATCTAAGGTTGACAAAAAATTCATCAGCAAGAAGAATCCAGAAGTCTCTGTCGAGCATTCCCCTCTCCATTAGTTGCTTTAGTTCCACCGTGTACATTCAAATCTGTCAAAACGGAAAACAAATATTCAGGACAGGAGGCACAGAGCAGGAACCATGAGTATGAAGTAACTTCCATTCTGCTATAATCTTTCATGTTCTTTGCCTTACCAGGTATTGCTTCTTAGCCACACTTCACTGCACAGTGAAGTTAGGTCAGGGCAACAATTAAACCAATAAACTTTCATCCCCTTTTAAAAGAGACAGAGAACAAAAGACAAGCAGATTAAAGATACAGGGAGAAAAGCCAGTAAAACAAGAGAAAAAATAAGCAAGAATGACAGCAAGGAGGAATGCTTGTGCAAGAGGCAGAGTATGAAACAGAAAGAATGAGGAGAAGAAAGAACAGTCTAGGGAAAGCACAGACGCTTTCCTTCTTTGGAAATCTGGGGATGCCCCAATTCTTTCCCTCTCTCTCCTAGTACAGGAGGGTTTTACCTAAGACCGTACTAGGAGAATGGTTTAATGCCCAATGGTGGGCATGGCAAAGACTGTCAATCACTCATAAAAGACAGCTGCAAAGGTTCTCTGTGGGTCCCCTCAGCCAATCCTTGAAAGCTAACCTTACCTTTGAGGTCCGCCATCTGGTTCCCTTGCTCCTCTCCCATCATCTCATCCTTCTTGTGATTTTTGTCATCAACAACTTTGCCATCGAAAACATCCACCTTGATCGTACCAAGGTTAATCAGGAGAACCAATGGGTCGATGCCCTGACAACTGCTTTTAATATTCTCCAGTACCTTAAGACATTTGTATGACTTGAGTTCACTTATATTCTCCTCCAAGAAAAGGTTGTAGAGGCTCAAGTCATTGTACCCTTGAGACTTGAAATGTAGAACATCAAAAGTTGGCAGGATTTCATACACTTTCAGAACTTCTGTCTTCTGCCTCAGTGGAACAAACAGCGTGTAGACAACTATGGGAACCAGTAGACCATAAACCACGAGGTTAATGAAACTGAGCAACTGGAAGATGCCGGCGGCAATGAGTTTACACTGAAACTGATCGGGGACAGTGCTATCATTTCTCAGGATCCCTGACTTGATGCTGCAGACAAACTCATCTGAGAGGGAGGAGAGGCTAACATAATAGCCCAGGTAGACACATGCTAATAGTATAATGCTGAGTGTTAGCACCCGGCCACTGATGTACTTGACAATTAAAGTATTTGAGTTTTTCTTTGTCTTCAAGTACTGTTCCACAATTGGGTACTTAAAGTGGTTTTCAGATATCTCCCACAAACTAAAAAGAAAAAGAAACAAATAAAAAAATTAAAGCCTTACCAAGACCATCCAATATTAAAGAAATGATCACATTCAATAACAGCACACTAAAAATCTCAAACACCTTCCCTCCTGTACTCCTCTGCTTGTAACTTCACTTAAGTACAGGAGGAAAAAAATCAGTATTTTTAAGAAAAGTGAAAAGCAATAATAAAACACCTTTCCCCTTAACATTTAAAAAAAGGTCTAGTTTGTTAAATGAGTTATTTGTAAATTCTTAGAACACCTGGTACCTAGTAAATGTACATGTTTGTTAAGTAAATTTGATAGTTCTTGTCCTGCTGCTTTTAACTATAATTTTCTGCTCAAGTGTGCAGAATAAAGCAAAAAAGAATCTTCCAGCCCAACCAGAACACAGGTGCTTCCTATTGGCAAAGGGTGAGAAGCAGGGTTGTGGGCTCAGGTTGCGGGCCCAACAGACCTGGCTCAGGTCCCACCGCACCCACTGGTTGCTATAGGGCAGTGTTTTTATCTGAAAATGGAGGGAGAGGGAAACAAATAAATGCACTGAGTTGAAAATGATGCTCTGAGGATTAAATGAAATAGTGTACTTAGAGAACTCAATATGGTGTCTGGGATATATTAAGTATTTTAAAAATAAGAGCCGTTATTATTATTACTGTTGCTAACCACAAGAATCAGAGGAAGATGTGAAAAAGGCAAGGCACTGCCTACTCATTCCCTACTTCTCTCACACCTGCTCAGTGGCCTCATAATCCTCTGGGCTTCCCCATTAAGGTGGAGGTGAAAGCAAGCAAGCCACACCTAGTACCATAACCTGTTATGTCTACTACAACTGCATTTTAGAATAGGAGATGCTGATGCTTCACTCAACAAGGGGAGGACCTAGTGCTGGGGCATGCAGGCGGGGTCAAAATTTAGGGAGGGCGAGCCTGCCTGGCTCCCACAAACTGTCACCAGGTGGATGATGGCCCCCATCTGCTAGCAGTGGGAATCTGAAGCCCAGACTGGTAGGAAAAGGGCAGCAAACATGAGTACTGTAAAACCCAACTGGGTGCCTGCTGGGGACTAAGTTACCTTTGCCCTACGTTCTCATTAGAGCCAGGAACTGGGGAGACACCATCTCTCAGGTCGAGGTCACGTGCGCTTTTTGCGGCTTTAATTGCGCGGTTGTAAACTTTGTCAAGTTCTTCCATGATGAACTTCAAATCTGAGCAAATGTGCGGAGCAGCAGCAAAACGCCAGAACAGGGAGGGCAGGTACAGGAGGATGGCAACCAGTAACAGGATGTAGGGGAAAAACTGAAACACAAGAGAGCAAAGCATGGGATCGAAGAACCTCTCACTAACGTCACCTAACCATGCTAAGTGCTGCTCTGGCTTCCTCATTTTGACACAAATGTGCGTACCCATATCGCTCATGGAAATAAGGCTCATCACCTAGTAACTACTTCATATGGCTCACTTGGCTTGATACCTGTTTCTCCTTCCCTTCAATAGACTTTAATTGGAAATAACTGGCCACTACCTGGTGGCACTAGGTGTCTCCTCTCTCTAATTACAAAAGGAAACAAAAAATGAAATTACTCCTATGTCCTTTTGAGTAATCCCTCAACAAATCCCAATCAAGGAAGAGGTAAAGTCACAGTGGCCTCTGCTAGGTTGTTTATTTTGTTGTTTTTAAGAAGGTCATTAAAGCTTAGAGTTCTGTTCCTCCCCTGCTGCCCCCGACTCCTCCTGCTGTGGAATCTGGGAGAATGACATAGAAATGCATAACTTTGCTCAAAACAAATGAGAAAAATTTTGGCTTCAGCAACTTACTAATCATCCCATCTAATAACTGAAATAAGCAGTTAGAAATCACAGAATGAGGAACAAACCTTCTATACTGGGACAGACATGAGCACAGCCCAGCACCCTCATTTACATACACAGCTGGTTAATCTCACGCCAGGAGAAGCCCACCCCATGAACAACAGTGTCCAGGGGAGGGCATCCGGACCTGGCTACACGTGCAAAACAAACGAGAGTGGGTTCAGAAGTCAGAGAGGCTGAAGAGCACCTGAAAGCACATTAATCAGGTCATCAGGAAAGGCTTAGCCTCAAGAAAAGACATAAGAAGTCCATGAACTAACTACAGTCATCACAGATCTAAATTTAAGCTCAGCTTACTGGCCTTGGGCCACTAAAGATCAGAGGTCACTATGCCTTTGACCCTCTGTTATCATATTTTTTATGAAAAGGTCATGTAATACAGGTATTATGAAGATTAAGTTAGATAGCTTATGAAAATGCTTAGTACGGTGCTTGGCATGTCATAAGCACTAAAATATAACAGCTAAGACCAATGAAGGGCTACCTAATGGGCACCTCACCTTTGGTCCTCATAATGACACTGGCAAGGCCTTTATTGTAGGCTGTATTTTGCAAGGGGGGAGGAGTCCACAGCAGCTTACCGGCTGCAGAGCACAAAGCTGGTGACAGAACCAGAATATGAAGCCTGGCCTTTGATCCCAAAGCCATGGCTTTTCCACCATGGAAAACTGCAAATAAGACACTGCAAATTATTTTATTTCTCTGGAAAACTCCTCCCTACTTTGGATTGCTCTCTCCCTGCAGTTCCTCGGAGTTATAACAGGAAGAGGCCCTGAACTGACACAAAACCTCCACTTCACACATCTCTGGTTTTGGGCAGTGGCAAAGAGGGTACAGAGAGTCCTCAAATACCCCTCACCCAGAGGTCCCCACTGTTAACATCTTACATTACTAGGGTTCACCTTTCAACACTAAGAACCCATCACTGGCATATTACTATGATCTAAATTCCAGACTTTTACTTGGATTTGTCCAGTGTTCCCGTAATTGTCTTCTTTCTGTTCCAAGACCCAGTCCAGAGAGTCCATCTCATTTAGTTGTCATGTCTCCCTAGGCTTCCTGGTTCTGTGACAGCTCCTGAATTTTGCCTTGTTTTTCACGGAGAACAATATTTTAAATGCATAAAACACTTCAAACAATTTTGCATGTGATTTTTTATTAACCCACTTGATAGAATCTAACTGATTCTATCACAGCAACATGAATTGTGAAGCAGTTAAGGGGAAACAGTATTTCAAGTTATCTGTGATTTCTGTGGATAACAAAGTCATAAGTACTACTGATACCATTATGGATTATAGCACACACACTTTTTTAATGTTAAATTTTAGTTAGAAGAGCATAAAAGATCAAGCTGATGTGTGTTTTCCTACCCCAGTTAGACACTCCTTGATACCTTCACAGACCCCATGTTAGGGATCCCTGCTGCAGAGGAGGAGAGAAATCCCAGATGGCTCTGAACTTTGCAAAGCCCTCTCACCAGTACAGCTGCTTCACACAGGTGTTTTGGCATGGGTTGGGGCTTATCAAAATTATTAATCAAATTTGCTGCACAATGTCACATAGAAGAAGCTATTAGCTGGCTTTGGGCTGCACAGTTCAGGGCTGGCTGCAGTGAGAAGCAGTGTTCCTTCAGTTCTTGCCCGCTCTGGAGGTGCCCATTAGTATACAAATGTAACTGCAACGTGAAGTTTGCGCTGCTCACCCAGCCCCAAGAACCAGGCACCCTCTTGGGGAATCACAGAGGGAACCATTTCTAACTTGGGGATGTGAAATATTTTTACAGAACACTTTTATTTCAAAGCTATTTGAATAACAACATTTAACCTCAAACTGTTCTTCAGTCTGTGGCCCACTTGAGGTAATAATTAGTACTAATGAGCAGTTCAGCACAGCTTACTGTAATTACAAAAATGAATGTTTAAAAGAATTGCATACTGGATGTCTGATTTCTCCAAAATACCCTTGTACCTTGATCACCCCTTAGAAATGTAGTTGAATGCCCCTATCTCTTGGTTTTCTACAGTTAAACCTCTGTTTTTCCCCATCAAAAATCAAAGGTGACTGTGAGTGAATCTGTTACATGATGGTACTAAAATCAATTCAACTAAAATAGCCATTAAAAAGCATTAAATTATAGTCTTTAGAATTCTTTTATCCAGCTGAGGAACAAGGACAAACTGCCGTGTTTTATGACCATAGCTGCTGGACAGACTGGAGTGGCTCTACTTGCAGCATGTCTCCTCCCCATCAGGTCTGAGGTGTGCAGCATCTCTTCAAGCTGTCGCCACATTATGCTGCACGATGCCCACGGTGGCACTGAGTCCTTCCACTGAGAATGAAGCTGCTGAAAGCAATGTGGAACCAAGCACTTGGCACAGTTTTCAGTCTATCTGCATTAGAAAAACTGTATTTTTCCTGAAAGGGGCTATAGTCAGAATAGAACCCCCAGACAGAGGGAACTGTGGAGGGGATCAGGCATAAACTCCCTCCCTGTTCAAATCCTCTCCACCTCATCTAAGGCAAAGAACTGTCCAAGCAGGACTAAACAACTCCTCTGTGAAATGTATGTAATCAGGTCCTATGGGATTAAATGCAGGTGGGTAAATTTACTAGAAACTATCTTCTGGGCACCTTGCAGGTGCTACACAGTGGGCTGAAAGCATGGCCCCACAGATGAGGTGTATGGAGTCAGCCCCAGGCCAGGTGAAAATGCAAGCTGATAATTGAGCAATCAAAACATAAAAGTGACAGCTACAAGATATGTAGGTATTGAGGGAATAGAAATGTCCTTGGGGGCCTGGTTGTTGTGGCTCAGGGGATTGGGCATCATCCTGCAAAGTGAAAAGTTGCCAGTTCGATTCCCAGTCAGCACATATGCCTGGGTTCTGAGTTTGGTCACTGGTTAGGGTTGTGTGCAAGAGGCAACCAATCAATGGATGTTTCTCTCCATCTCTTTCTCCCTCCCTTCCCCTCTTTCTAAAAATAAATAAATATTTAAAAAAGAAATATGTCCTTGAGGAGGTCAAGGGAAGCTCTGGGAAAAAGGTAACATCTGAGCTATGCTTTATTTTGTAATATATTTTATTGATTATGCTGTTACAGTTGTCCCATTTTTTCCTCCCCTTTATTACCCTCCATCCTGCACCCCTCTCCCATCAGCATTACCCTCCCCCCATCTTAGTTCATGTCCATGGGTCATACATATAAGTTCTTTGGCTTCTCCATTTCCTATACTATGCTCAATCTGCTCCTGTCTATTTTGTACCTACCATTTGTGCTTCTTATTCCATGTACCTTCTCCCCCATTCTGCCCCTCCTGCTCTCGGCTGATAACTCTCCATGTAATTTCCATTTCTGTGATTCTGTTCCTATTCTAGTTGTTTGCTTAGTTCATTTTTTTTTAGGTTCAGTTGTTTTTTTAAGTATATTTTATTGGTTATGCTATTACAGTTGTCCCAATTTTTCCCACTTTATCCCTCCTCCATTCCTCACCCCTCAACCCTCTAATATTCCTCCCCCACTTAGTTCATGCCCATGAGTTGTACACATAAGTTCTTTGATTTCTCTGTTTCCTATACCATTTTTGGCTTCTCCCCATCTATTTCATGCTTACCAATTGTGCTTCTTAGTCCCTGTACCTTACCCCCACTATTCCTCCCCTGCCCCTCCCCACTGAAAACCCTCCATGTGATCTCCATTTCTGAGATTCTGTTCCTGTTCTAGTCGTTTGCTTAGTTTTTGTTTTTGTTGTTTTTCTTAATTTGTTTAGGTTCATTTGTTGATAGTTGTGAGTTTGTTGTCATTTTACTGTTCACAGTTTTTGATTTTCTTCAATTTCTTAGATAAGACCCTTTAACATTTCATATAATAAGGGCTTGGTGATGATCAACTCCTTTAACTTGACCTTATCTGGGAAGCACTTTATCTGCCCTTCCATTCTAAATAATAGCTTTGCTATCAGTAATTTTGGATGTAGGTCCTTGCCTTTCATTACTTCAAATACTTCTTCTCAGCCCCTTCCTGCCTGCAAGGTTTCTTTTGAGAAATCAGCTGATGGTCTTATGGGCACTCCTTTGTAGGTAACTGTCTTCTTTTCCCTTGCTGCTTTTAAGATTCTCTCTTTGTCTTTAATCTTAGGTAATGTAATTATGATGCCTTGGTGTGTGCTTCCTTGGGTCTAACTTGTTTGGGGCTCTCTGAGCTTCCTGAACTTCCTAGAAGTTTATTTCCTTTGACAGATTAGGGAAGTTCTCCTTCATTATTTTCTGAAATAAGTTTTCAATTTCTTGCTTTCCTCTTCTCCTTCTGGCACCCCTATGATTTGGATGTTGGAATGTCTAAAGTTGTCCCAGAGATTCCTAAGCCTCTCCTTGCTTTTCTGAATTCTTGTTTCTCCATTCTGTTCTGGTCCAAACCATTGATTTGATTCCTGGTTTTCTTCCCTTCACTGTTGGTTCCCTGTACATTTTTCTTTATTTCACTTTCCATAGCCTTCACTTTTTACTCTGTTTTATGACCATACTCAACCATTTCTATGAACATCCTGATTACCACTGTTTTGAACTCTGTATCTAATAGATTGTCTGTCTCTTCATCACTTAGTTCTAGTTCTGGAACTTTGATCTGTTCTTTCATTTGAGCCACTTTTTTTTTTTTTTTTTTGTCTCAGCATGCCTGTTACATAGTAAGAGGCAGAGCCTTAGGTATTCACCAGGGCGGAGCCACCCAGTCACTGCATTGTGGTGCTGTCTGTGGGGAGGGGTGTGAGAGGGAACAATGCCGTTTGCTTGGTTCTCGGCTGGCTTTCAATCACGTCCCTCACTACCCACAAGCTAACCGGACTCTTCTAGTGCTAATTCCTGAGTGGGTGGGTTTGTGCACATTCTAGGACTCTGTGGGTCTTTCCAACAAACTCTCCTGTGAGGCTGGAAGTTTCTCTTACTGCCCTACTTTCCACAGGTTTTTAAAGCCAGAGGCTTTATTTCCTCACACTGGAACCCTGGGTTGCATGGCCTCGCTCCCCAGTTGTTCCTTCCTGTTTATCTACATGAGAATGTGGGACTGCCCAGTCTGCCAGCTGCTGCTTCACCTGCCCTAGTCCTCCGGCCACCTTGCCATGCATCCTCTCTGCCCAGCTGCTGGTCTCTGCCTTTCCTACCATTCTGAATGAATGTTTCTTCTTTAACTTTTTGGTTGTTGGACTTCCATACAGTCCAACAACCAAAGAACTGATCTTCTGTCAGTTCTGGTTGTTTTTTGCTTTTAAATTTGTTGTTGTCCTTTTGGTGTGCGAGGAGGCAAAGTGTATCTAGTTACACCTCCATCTTGGCCAGAAGTCTCTGAGCTATGTCTTACAATGAGGCAAAAAACAAACAAACAAACAAACAAAACACAAAAAACAAACCCAAACATAACACAAAGTATTATTATAGTAAGACAGCTCAAATTTCACCTTCTCTGTGTTCCTTGGGACATCACCTTTCCTCATCTTTCCTTTGTTGGAGTCTTTTCTCCTTGTCTGCTCAGTGAATTCTCAGGCACCTGGGGCACCAAATAAAATGAGCAAGCCCATAGTGAGTAGTCAGAGCTGAGGCTGGAAGCATGTGCTAGGTTGAATGGCATACTCCTAAAACTCATGTCTACCTGGAATCTTTGTATGTGACATTATTTGGAAATACAGTCTTTGAAGATGTAATTGGTTAAGATGAGGGCATACTTAACTAGGGCAGGCCCTAATCCAGTGACTGTTATCCCTCCAAGAAGGCCATATGGAGACACAGAGACACACAGGGGAGAAGCTACGTAAAGAAGAAGGCAGAGATGGGAGTGATGATACATCTACCAGCCACCAAGGGTTGCTGGCAACCACCAGAAGCTAGAAGAGAGACACTTAACAGATTTTCCTTTTGGATCCTCAGAAAGAAACCAACCCTGCTGACACCTTGATTTCTAACTTCTGGCCTTCAGAACTGCGAGAGAAAAAAATCGCCATTGTTTGAACCTGCCAAATTTGTGGTAGCTGATTATAGCAGTCTTCAGAAACACACACAAAGGGTTAGCAGGGACAGAATTATGAAGCTCTCGGACTCCCACTACACCCACCATGGGAAGCCACTGGTAGATGCCATGACCAAAATGATTTTAGAAAGACTATTACAGCAGTGGGGAAGGGAGAACACTGCAGAGGAGAGAGATCAGGCAGGAAAAGATAAGCACTGAACTAAGGCCCCAACAGTGGGAGAAGGGAGGGTGCATTTGAGTGCTACATGCAGGGGAAACATACACTTCACTGCACACTTGGAAGTGAGGGATGGAATAGGGGAGCAAATGAGGCTCATAATTCCAGCTTATCCAAGGGCATTGGCGGTGATTCCATTAGTGAAAATCAAGAAACAAGAAGGAGCAAACTCACAGTAGAAAAGAATGAGATGGAAGGACAGACCTAAGAGAATGAGAAGTTTTGAACACAAGATACCTGTAGTCAAGAACATCCTGGTAGACACATTCAGTAGATAACTGAAAATAAGGGAAGAAAATCTGACTGGCTCTCTGATTCAGGATTTTACAGCATATAGATGGTTGAAGCCAAAAGCATGGCCAAGAGCATCCAAGGAGAATGTGTAGAAGGAGATGAGAGGAACAGGGAGGGCCATGAAGCCCTGCCATTTAAGGGTTGGGCAAAAGAGAAGAGATAGGAAGGAATGGGCAGAAAGTAGGAAGTAGATGAAATCAAGAACAAACTGTACAAGGAAGTAAAATAAAAAGACACACAAAAGATGTTTATTCCTGGTTCCATGATGTTCAGACAGTAACCAGCTTAAAAACAATCCTAAATATAGATGGCAAGAGCGAGGAGCTACCTAAAAGGCTAGTGCATTCCATGAGTAGTTGCCAGATGACAGAGAAGAGGTGGTATGCCACTCCCCTCTGCACTCAAGGGAAGACACCCAAAGCTTTGTGTTGGGTGATATTCTGGAGAAACATAAGGAGAAGCCTGTGAGAGAGAAAGGATGGTGAACATAGTGTTTGTATGTGGAAGAAGAAAAAGACTCCTGTCAATGGAATTAGAACCCAGTTTCAAGGAAGCAAAATGAAACCTTCCTAAAGATCTGTATGAAAACGGAATAAAGAGTCCTGTGAGGCGGGGAGTGTCCTTTTAATGGATCAGCTGGGAGGGCTTTAGTACTCTAGATCGGGGTGGGCAAACTTCTTCCTGCAAAGGGCCAAACAATAAGCATTCGTAAGCTCTAAGGCCTTTGTGGCAACTACTGAACTCTGTCATAGTGTGCAAGCAGACACAGACAACGTGCAAATGAATGAACATGACTGTGTGCCATTAAAAATATTTGTAGAAACAGGTGATGTGCTGCATGTGGCTGGAGCATGTGTCATAAATTGCCAACTCCTGCTATGAGTACTTGCTTCTTTATTTTATTTTATTTTTATTTATTTAAATTTTTTTTTAATTTAATTCTTGCTCAAGTAGTTTTCTGTCTTGTATTCCCAGCCCTGCCCCCCCCCCCAGTGCTCCCTACCTCCCTCCCATTTCTGCCCCCAACCTTAGTTATTGTCCATGTTTCCTTTATACTTGTTCATGTGAGTCCTTCCCCTTTTCCCCTGTGATTCTCTCCCCTCTCCCCTCTGGACCCTGTCAGCATGTTCTGTGAGTACTTGCTTCTTAATTTCAGCATTGGCTGGTAACTTGTTAGAAATGCAGAATTTGGGTTCCATAAGACCAACTAAATCTGAGTCTATTATTTCAACAAAATGTCTGGGTGATATGCATGCACATGGAGTTTGGGAAACATAAGTCTAGATTAGTGGTATCTACACTGGAACCCAAGCTGGGCCAACAGTAACGGGAATCTCCTGAAAGTGGATAAAAACCATACTCCTGGTATTAACTTGACAGATTCCAATCCAGTGGTTTGAATGGCGCTCAGGATCCTATATTTGCACACAGATAATGCTAAGGTTTGACTACCTCTGGTCTGGCAGCCTCAGAGGATTCCTTCAAACTAAGTTCCTATAAAGCCACTTTTGAGAAATAAAGAAAAATATGACAACTCTGTTAATTTTATTTTCTTGTTCTTATTTTCTTGTTCTGTTTCTTGTTTGTTTGTTTGCTTCTGTTTTTCAGTACCCGCCCGCTTTTCTGTTTCAGAAAGAAATCTTGCCTACCAGTTACCTACATTATGAACTCGAACTTGACAAAGAACAGAATGCCTCCAAAAAGGCCAGTTATCAAAAGTCCTAAGGCGCCACCTGCTGGTGTCTTTCAATGAATCCATATTTGCACAAAAGACTTCCCTTAAGGGGTGCTAGACTACCAGAAAAAAATGGAATGGGGGAGGAAGAGGAAAGGAGAATGAAAGATGTAGGTGGGGAGAAGTTACAGCATTAATGATACCACTGCCATAAACTTTATGCTGATGATAAACACATTTAAATATTATATGGAGTAACTCTGGGGGGAACTGGGGTCTCCTGGGTTTTTTTTTCACTCTGGCATTGGAACTGAACTGGGAAGTGTCCACATAAATTCTGTGTCTCTCACCCAGACTCATAGAGAACTAGGTCTGGTTCTGAACAGGATATACGAGCTACCTATTCCTCTCCTCCCCTCCATGCATGTGTTTCGCACACCCACCATGCACTGTGCGCTGTCCCAGCTGTATGCTGGTGGAAAAGACCTGGGCATGGTATCTGCTTGTATGGATCTGAGTCCTAGAAATAAACAACCAGCGAAGTAGAATTAAGGCAAAGAATTAACATATCCCAGGGAGATTCCAGGAAAAGCACAGATGCTCTGGGAACATACAACCAAGCAACCCAGACCAGAAAGGGGTGTGACTGGTGCTTTGCTTATCCAGCACCCTATTTTTAGGACCTGTATGTCTTAGGCAGAGTGTGCAGTTTGCTGTCCACACAGTGGCCCCACAATCATTCCTAGAGGATTCACACTGACCCACCTGGCTCTGGAAGCAATTTTAACTGACAACAACCTTTGGTCTAGAAGCTCAGAGGAAGCTTCTAAGTGGAAATGACATTTAAACTGAGACCAGAATATGTAAGGAGTTAGCCAGATTTGGGGGAGGGAGGAGAGTTGTTAGGGGAAGAGTCTTCACAGCAGAGCGTGTCTGAAACAGCCAAGAAACATGAGACCTGAGGGAAGTCGAGGTCCCTGGAGCACATGGGTGGTGAGGATGGATCTAGAAGTGAGGCAGCACGGTTCACAGGGGCCAGAGGGAGAGTGAACCCGATTATACAAAATAGTTTGTTTTTTAAAAGAGATAGAGACATTTCATAGTGATTTGAAATTTTTTTGTTTTGTTTGTTTTGGGGAAATGATAGTCAGACAGGCAAAAACCAACAACAACAATTAAAAAACCCTGGAATTATGTGGAAATGGAGAGCAGAAAGGAACACAGGAAGTTGAGCGATGACCACCAGGTGCCCTAGAGTGGTGGATGCAGGGATGAAGGATTTCAGAGCTTTTTAAGAAAGCAGAACGGATGGGGCTTGGCAACTGACGAGAGGAAGCAGAAGGAGTCGAATGGCTCTCAGATTTCTGGCTGGTGTCACAGGTCCCAGCAGGGACAGGAAGGGAACGTGAGTTCAGTTTTGAACAAGTTGTGTTGGAAGCACATGCCAGACCTTCAAGTGTTCAAACTCAGGGCACAGCTGGGTGTGTGGATCTGGAGCTCAGGAGAGAAGGCTGGGCTGGAGATAAAGAGATCTGGGTGTTGGTGGCCAGTGGGAGATTAGATGATCTAGGGACAGGCTAAAGCATGAGAAAAGAAAGTAGCCTAGACAGAGCCCCAAGGGAACCCCAGCTTCTCAGGGATGGACAGAAAACAAAGAGCATTACTCTTCCAGGGAGACTCTGCCCCAAGAGTGGAGCAGGAGGGCATGGTCTACAGGACTGGGTATCAGAGAGAAGTCAAGTAGGATAAGCCCTGGTGAGTGAGAATTAAGTTCCCAACAGGGAGGTTATTGGTGACCTGGGAAAGATCAGATGAGTAGAAACAAGTGTGCCAAAATGTTAACAGAAAGAAGAGCATGTGGAAAGGGGTTGAAGACACAGAAGAGAAAATGGGAGATGAGGATTCCTTCAAACAGGGATTGGGGGGGTCTAGAACACAAGTGGGATACAAAGGGGCCCTCTGGTCAGGAGAAGGGAGTCCCTTCCATTTATCACACAGGAGGGATACAGCTGGTGCTGCCACTGGGACACCTGGTAGGGCTGCTGGCAGGAAGCTGAGCGTGTTTTCAGGTCAGCGATTCCATTTTCTCTGAAAGACATGGGAAAGGGCCTCAGAAGGCAGAAGGCAGTGGTAGGGACAGTGACACCCTAATTTCGTTCCAGGTAACAATGAACTCAGAGCGAGGAGGCCACAACAATGGATGACAAGTGGAAATGATCTGAAAGTTCTTGGAGATAAGACAGAGAATGGTGAGTCAGGTGTGATGTCTGGGAGGGCAGACCTTCTCTTAGGATGGAGATATCTTACCAATGACTAAGGGGGTGGAAATGATGTAGCTGGGTGTTGAGTACACCTTAGGAGCCTGGATTTTACATGAAAAGACAGGCAGCAAGGGTAAGCAATAAAGATATGGGAAAAGGGTACACATGTTCAGGCCAACCCTGAACTAAGGACCTTCTGAGTCAATAGTGGATTCTGCTGCTAGAAGCAATTGTATTGGAAAGACCCAATGAGGCTCAAGCTGAAGATCACTACCTGGTAAACTTTTACCCACAGGTTAGAGCACAGACTTCTGAAGCCATGCAAATTAAACCTGCACATTTTCACATGTGAAAAACTTCTGCAATCTGAAGGAGGCTCCTTGCTCCCCTACTATCTGGCCATGGGACCTTGGGCGAGGCATCAATTGCTGTGGTCCTCAGCGTTCCCCTCTGCATGACATGATCCCAGTCATCTTAATAGGTACAAGTCCACTGAATATGGAAAAGCAAACACAAACCAAAAAAAAAAACACACAAAAAAACCAACAGGAAAAGTTTTCTAAGCTTGAAGAAGAATACAGCAATCCCACATCTGGGTATCTGCTCTTTAAAAGAACTGAAAATAGAGACTCGAACAGATATCTGTAGGGCTATGTTCATGGTGGTACTATTCCCAACAACCAAGAGGTGGAAACAACCCAAGTGTTCATCAAGAGATGAATGTATGATAAAATGTGGCATGTAAATACAATGGAATATTATTCAGCCTTAAGAAGATAGGAAATTCTGACAAATTCTATAACATGGGTGAAACTTGAAAATATTATGCTAAGTGAAATAGGCCAGACACAAAGGACAAATATTATTTGATTCCACTTGCATGAGGTTCCCAGAGTAGGTAAAGTCAAAGAGACAGAAAGCGGAACAGTGATAGCTGCTGGGGGCGGGGGAAGGGGGAAAAAAGGGTTATTAGCATTTTGTGAGTACAGAGCTTCAGTTTGGGAAGATAAGAAAGTTCAGATGGATGGTGGTGAGGGTCACACAACAATGCGAATGTACTTAATGTCACTGAATTGCGCACAAAAAATGGTTAAAAGGTACATTTTATGTTGTGTATATTTTGTCACAATTTTAAAAAAGCCTGAAAAAGAGGTCACTGTGAAAATAAAGCAGATGTGATTATCAAATCTGGCCTGGCTCAGAAAGCCACAGAAACGCTCGAATCCTCCAGTTGGGCTGGACTCTGGGTTTCCCTCTGACCACTGCGCTGGCCTCTGCACTGCTCTCCTAGGGCTGCCAGAACCCCGTCTGACAAGCTAGGTGGCTTGGAACAACAGAAATTGCTTTCTCTCATCGTTCCAAAGGCTAAGAGTCCAGACTCAATGTGCTTGCAGGCCAATGCTCCCTTCAAAGCTTCTAGGGGAGGCGCTTTCCTTGTCTCTTCCAGTTTCTGGTAGCCCCACATTTTCTTGACTAACAACCACAGAACTCCAGTCTGCCTGTCACCACGTGGTCATCTCCTCTCCGTGGTTTTACATCATCTTCCTTCTGTGCATGTCTATGTCCAAATTTCCTTCTTTAAAAAAATATTTTTTAGAATTCACTTTAGAAAGAGAGTGGGAGGGAGAGCGAGAGAGAGAAAAAACATTGACCTGCTCTTACAATGCCTTCAATGGCTGACTCTTGTATGTGGCCTGACTTGGGATTGAACCTACAATCTTGGCATACTGGGACGATGCTCCAACCAACTGAGCCACCTGGCCAGGGCCTCAAAATTTCCTTTTTTAAGGATACTGGTCATACTGGTTCAGGGGCCCAGCCTACTCCAGCATAACCTCATCTTAACTAATTATATCTGCATTTAACTAACTCCGTCTATTACCAAATAAAGTCACGTTTTAGGGTATATGCAGTTAGAGCTTCAACATATCTTTTTAGGGCACACAACTGAACCCAAGATACCAGCCAAGTGCAGAACCAAATGCCTCTGGGTGGCATTGGACATGGGCTGTTACACTGACACAGGCCTTCTTCATAGGGTACCCAGTCTTTCACTTGTACAGCACATACCTCCCATTTTCCCCACCACCCCCAGCTCTGCCTCCTTTGCCAAGGCCTCCTACTCCACCACCTCAATGTCAGAGCACCTCCCAGCAGCCCTCGCCCCTGTCTATGTTCACTACCTGGAAGACCCCAGCCAGTCCCACAGCTCTAAACTCCATCTATCCTCCAACATCCACTACACAGGCTGGGGCAAAAGTAGGTTTACTGTTGTATGTGAAACATGGAGCTCATTCCTGTATCGTTTATTTATTATTTTTCCACACAAACAACTGTAAACACACTTTTCCCCCACCCTGTATTTATGCCTCTACCCACCTTCAGATCTCCAGGACCACAGCCTACTGCCTACCTGACACCCCGCTGGGCCATCAATTATCTCTGATTTCATGTGTTTAAGCAGAAATTTGGTTTTCCTCCTAAACCTTCTTCTCCAAACTTCTTCTAAGCAGCCAATGGCCTCATCTTCACCTAGCATCTGATCTTTCTCTCTTCCTCCCATGTCCAATCAGTATATCTTGTTGGCTCCACCTTCTGTGACACCCCGAATCTGTCTCCTTCCCACCAGCCCTACTGCTCTCAGTCACCTAAGCCCAGGGGATGGCACGCTGCTGCTCGTGAGCCAAGTTCAGCACAACCAAGTGTGCACATTTCCTCTCTCTTGGCAGAGCTGAGCAGCTGCAACAGTGCCCATGACTGGCCATGATGCAAAAATTTGCCCTCTGGCCCTTCACAGAAAGGTTTGCTGGCCCCTGGTCTAAGCATCTGATATTGCCTTGAATATTCCTTGGTGTAATCCTTTACTCAGCAATTATACACCAAGTGCTTTGATTGTTCTTTGCCTTCTCAGAAATGACAACGTCTCTTCCTTTCCATTTCCTGATCCTCACTCCATGCCGACCAAGTGGCTCTCCCCAACTCTGTTCCCTCCTGCACACCGTCCCTGAGGATTAACTCCGGGAAACACCATGTTCACCATGCTCAAACACCTGCGATGGCCCACAGTGTCCCTCCCATTTAGCCAGAACACCTCTTTAGTTTTCAAAGATCCTCTACAGCCTGGCCTGACCCTCCACAGTTGCTCAAGGCCCCACTGCTCCCCAACTGGACAAACCATTGCCTCCCCCTCTCTTGGAAGTGCACCCTCCCCAGAGAGTGCCTGTTAGCCTCTTCTCTACCTCCTTGTTTCCATCAGCATTTGAGTATGTTCAAAAGGCTCTCATAATAACAAATCTTCCTAGACCCAAAACCTTCCCTCTAGTTACCGCCGAGTTTGTTGCTCTGCTTTCTAGGTCAGAGATTTTCTAAAAAAGGAAAAAAACCTGAAGGAATTGTCCATGATCATCATCTTTATTTCCTCACACTGCCATCTGGTGCCCACTTCTCCACTAAAATCACTCCTGCCAGCGTGACCAGTGACTTCACCACAACCAATACATTTTGTTTCACACTTACTGCACTGTGTTCTCCACAGCAGCATTGAACAGAGTTCACTGCTCTGTCTGCAAACATTCTTCCCTCAGTTTCTATGATAACCTCTCCTTTTTTCACCTACCTTTCTGTTTATTCCTTCTCAGTATCTTCTTTACATGTGAGTTCTAGAGGAAGGGACCACGTCATGTGTGGTTCCCTGATAACAAACATACTAGAAGGTATATGGCAGGCCTTCAATCAATGTTAGCAAAACCCAACTCTCTGACACTTAGAGTTTTCAGTTTGAGTATTTCCATTTCCCTATGAAATTCTCCATATTATCTTATTTCTTTAACATAATATTAATGATTATTTTAAATGTGTGTCTGATCAATGTATTATCCGTGTCTCCCATGGGTCTGTTTCTAGTTCTGTTTTTTTTTTCTTGGCTTCCGTGAACCCTACTTATTTTTAATTAAGTGCTGAACATTACATGTGAAAAACTGGAGCAAAAATCTGAATGTCTGGAGGAAGTAACCTTCCTCCAGAGAGGTGGATTTAGTTTTGCTTCCGGTAGGCTGGAGACACTCTGACAATCCCATACCTTCTCATTCAACTGGTGTTAAATGATTCACACCAGATCTCTAGTGCCTGTGAGGGTGGTTTAATTTTGGATTGTTTCTTACTTCTCAGCAATGGCCTTTCACACATGGGTTGTTGACCAGAGTCCTTCCGACTTGGCAGGTCTTGACTTCAATTCTTGTCTCCAGCTCTACGAATCTGGCCAGAGCTCTGCTCAGACCCTGTCCCTAACTTCCACGCAAACAACCTAGACTACCACCTCCAGAAAGAGAGTTCCATGACCCCTCACTAGTACAAGGACCCTAAGGCTTGCCCCCCCACATGCCACTTTGTAAGAACGCCCCTCCCATCCTGTGGGAGAAATGGGAGCCCAGAGACCTGGTTCTAGTCTCACAGCCAGTAACTAGTCCCGTGACTCCTAGGGTTGACCTTTCAAGTCCCCTTATCCTTATATATAAAATGTACCCCAATCAAAATCTTTGAATCTCTTCCTGCTCTAAATGTTTTGCAATCTCTAACTACTTTTCTAATGTAAGGAAAATCCCAAGCTATACATTCTTCCTTTGTGAATCTACCAATGCCCACCCTGGAGACTGACTACAATTTTTCCATTCTCGTAAGACCATAATAACACAAAGACTTAAACTATAACAGTGTGGATTGAGATTTGCAAACAGAGTTGTTCAATTTCTGGAGCTGTGCCCTTTCCTACTTAAGATCCTTATTTCTTATTGCCCTGGCTACAAAGTCATGCAAAGTTGATGAGGATGCAACTACAGCTAAGGCTGAAAGTCAAAGAGAAAAGCCCAGCCTCGAGGAAGAGCGCCACTGTAGGGCATCACCATGCCTCAGGCACTCAATACATAAACATGAGGGAACAGGCCTGAGTCAAAGCCAAGGACTTAAATTGTTCACTTAAAAAAATAAGGATGTTGACTGTGTTGGCAAGAGGCCAATGCAGGGGAGAATCAAACAGACTTCAGACTTTGGCTTTCAGAAGCTAAAACACCATGCTTTTCCCAGTGCAGAATGCCAGAAGAGACACAAACATTCTGTTTTCATGATGGACAAGAGGACCAGTGGTTGAAAACAATGACAGGCTGAAATAAAGTCCTACTTTCACAAACTCAGAGAAGACCAAACGGAGCCTCTTCATTATGCACAGAACATTGTCTTGCACAAACCTGCCAACTTTGGCCCATAGAGGCATGGCCCAGCCTCTATGTATCCCGCAACCACCTCCCAACCCCCGACCACAGAACTCCTGGCCTGTATCTCTTCTCTATGGGACACAGTTGTATTCTTTGTAGTGTCTCCCCTTCCTTGTGGTACCTGCACCCATTAGAAAGGAAAAGAGTTATCATTAGGCTTCTCCATGCCTCAGTAACATACTGTCTACTAGCAAATGAACTCTATGTTGGCCCTTACTGTTTCCGAGAGGCCATGTGCATGGTGGAAAAGGATCAGCCAAAGCTATATTTGGGTCCTCCCTTGCACTATCTGACAGTGCTCATTCAGGCATTGAAACTGTACTGAGACCCCACTACAGGCCAGATGCTCTGCTGGGCATTAAGAATAGAAAGGTGACTAGGACCCATGAGGTGCCTGCCATTGTGGAGTTTAAATCCAAAAGCACCTCAGTTTCCCCATCTGCTAAATGAAGGCTCTGGACAAGTGTCTCTGAGGTTCCTTTAGATTTTAAAGTGCTACAGTTGTAGAACTGGAACTACAGCCCTTGTTGGTAATACGTGTCTGTGTGGCGTGGATTGGCACAGCTTCTCTGGGCCTCAGGTCCCACATCTACAGATAAACAGGTGAAATCTGCAAATGTCCCAGTTACCTTATGCAGCCACAGTGGAAGGTTCCCAGAATCACCCTGCAAGGATGGCTTCTGCTGAACAGCAGCCCAACAGTAAGAATCCACGAAGGCAGCCTGGCGCCAGGAGAAAGAACTTGGGGAGAAACAGCTTATCTGTGTACCTAAGAAATAAAAACAGATCGTTCCCCATGAATGCAAGCACAGTGTCTGGACCCTTCCCACCCCACCCTTCGCGGCCTCCCTGCCTCAGGCTTTGAAGTGTTAGCTAAGTCAGGGAGCACTACCACAGGAGTAAGGGTGGAACTGAACCAAAACAGCCACGTCTGTAGGAAAGCTGAGTATTTGAGTCTTTTGGCCAACACTGGTCATGATGGCAGATTGGGCTCAGGTTGGGGAAAAACTCTTGAAAGAAGTGAAACCACCATAAAAAGAAAAAGTGAGCAGGAAAAGAACCAGAGCCAAAATGTACACAGCAAACATGCACAGAGTTCCTTCCCTTTGAGATGAGGATGGAGAAAAGGGAGGGGGATTAGGGGAGCCAGGGCAGGCAATTAGACTAGAAAAAAAGGGCCTTGGAGAACAGAGAAACAAAGAACTTCTAGCCTGCGGAAGAGAAGGCTAATGGAAACTTGGTAATACTTGGCTGGGTGACAAATCAGTTTTCCATCTCCTCTAACAAAAAAGGCCAGACTGAAGCTGCAGCCCAAGCAGCTTACATTTGGAAGACAGAAGCTTCAGATGGTGAACCTCCAGACAGTGAACCCCCGGACTGGGAGATGGGCGCTGGATGGTGGACCAGGACAGCTGGGTCCTGCTGGAGGGTCTGCCATTAATTGGCTCTTCCGGCAGTTCAGAACTGTTTTCGGGGACTACATCAATCTGCCAACACTACTGTTACCAGCTACCTGGAAGACTCTTCATGCTCCTGAGTGCCTATGTGCTCCTGACTCACACAGGCCATGTGGGAAACTGCCTGGGACTCTTGGGGTACAGGGCTGAGGCCATGTGCCCCTCCTTCACAGCAGGCAGAGCCCCTAGCCCAGCCCTGCTTCCCTGTCCCATCAAGCATGCACAGGAGCCTGTGTGTGTTGTGGGCACAGGGACCAGCTGCTGAGGCCAGGAGCAGGCATCCTCTCTTTCATATCCTGTGCAGCGTGAGGGAGTGCTAAACACTTGGGCTCAGACATGCACTGTATTGAAACCTAACTGCCACTCATAGCTGGGTGAGCTCAGGCCACCTAAACTTCCAAAGCCAGGGATCTCCAAAAGGGTGATGACATTAATGTCTACACTCTTAGCACAGTGCCTGGTTCCCAGTAGTTGCTTAATAGGCAGTATATTCTTCTATATGAAGTAACTATTAACCATATATCCGGTTACAGCTTTACAGACTGCGGGCATGCCAACCATTCTCTCTTCCCTTCCTAGAGAAGGGGATTGGAATGGCAGAAAGACCCTGAACTGGATTTCCCTGGTCCCTGGGACATAAAATGTCTCAAAGGGTCACCTTCACTGAGGGAGGAGGTGGCGTTTATACTCGTGACAGGAGAGGGTCGTGGTGGGGATGCTGTCCGGAGAGCAGATTCTTGGTTGTGGTAGGGACAACAGGCAAGGCCCTGAGCACCCCCGTCTTCTTCATTGGGTGTCTATATTGTTCACAGACATTGAGAAAGGACTTCTCAGGAAAAGCTCCTGGAGCTCACTGTAGAAAGTCAGATGCCATCACATGCTATGACAGGCTAAGTTCTTAAGTTCTTACCTGCCAAGCATGGCTTAAATATGAGTTGGAGGGTAGGTAAGGTATTTCAAGGTCCCTTCCAACTCTCTCTTATCCTATTACACTTGAGTTCTTAAATTTCACAAAAATAGAGCCGTTAGGACAGCACAGGACCATGGGGCTAAAGTCACATTGCTCTCCCATAAGTAAGACTTTTGTCAAATGCTTTCTCTGCTGTTCCACCCACCAAGACTTGCTGAGCATGGTGGCAGAGACCCAAGAGGGACAGGGAAGAACCTTTCACGGCCTCCCTCCCATTGGGCTCAGGTTATAGATGGATGGTTTCTGAAAAGTTGCTTGCTTGTCAACATCTGTCCAGATACTTTTTTTATGAAAATGAACAATGCACTTTTAGGATTTCATGAGAACCCGTGCATGGAGCCAACATGCAGTGATATTCTTTCTAGAGCAAGATATACTTCAAGTTTTGTCTTGGGACTTCAGGGACCTCTCCCAAGGCAGCAGTGGAAACTACTGGAGCATAAATAACTAAACTATTTATACCAAAGCTTCTGCAAAACAGAAAGAAAGGAAATGCAGCTGAGTCTAGAGAGACAGAGACTGAGGATGTGCTGGGCTCACAAGTAAATGTTTTCTTTTTAAAATCTGGAATAAAAGGTCAGAAGAAAAGACAGCGGACAACCAATATTCATGGGACACCAAGCAGCTCTTAAATCATTATCTCATTGAAGCCTCACAACCAAGATGAGGGAAGGAGAGCAGGGAAAGGGAGGGAGGGTGGGGGTGTGGAGAGCTAGAGAGAGAGAGAGGGAGGGAGGAAGGAAGATGGGTAGGTAGAGGTAAAGAGCTCCATGTTATCTTTATTTTATCCTGGAAGAACCCCAAACTCAAAGTTCAGTAATCCCCCACTCAAGGTAGAAAATGGCAACAACAGAATTTGAATCTGTATCCAACTCTCATTCTCTTAAAACACTCCCCACTGGTCCAGTCACTCCAGCAAGGCCAGGCTGGAGGTGTCCCAGGAACCAGGGATCAGTCAGAGTTGGGTGGTTTGAACAAGTAGTTCCTCCAAGTGACCAGAATAAGCAGAGCTTCCAGGGAATATCAAAGACAAATCCGGGGAAACAGATTAAAGCCCAGATATTGGGTACTCCCTGGCCTGAAATGGGAAACAAAGGAAGTCAAGAGCCAGGCAGGGGCAGAAACCAAATTGGGAGTGAAGAACAGGAGCAAAGGAAGGGGCAGAGCAAGAGGGTACAGGGGGACCAGCATGTGCTGGGTGCTGCAGCCCTATACCTTCACCCAGGACAAGACAGCTTAGCATGGTTTAAAGGCACCCATGTTGGATGCTCGGCTGTTGCCACGGGGCTAAGATGCTTGGGTCCTGGACCATCCCGACCTATCTACAAAAGTACTCCCACCTTCTTTATCTCACTTACTCTTCAAAATAATATTAAAAGGTGAACAGGTGTTTTACGTACTTTCCTAGTACTTTTCCTGTAAGGAAAGCTTCCAGTTTTCCCCTAGATGACTCATCCTAAATCTCAGCTCTGATCTTGCCACTCGCTTGGCTCAACACTTTTCATGGGTCCTCCATTGCACAGCATAGAAATCCAAACTGATACTTCAATTCAATCCAATTATTGCTGTGGCTTCCACAGGCCTGATTCATTCCTAAATCTGTACCTTTCCTCACACTTTTCCTTCAGCCCAGGGGCCCTCTCTCCAATACTTGCTTATTGAGTCAGTCCCCCTTTATGCCCACCTCCACAGCCCATCTTTCAACCCACTTCAGATGGTCACCTCTTCCATGAAGCTTCTTCCCCAGTGAGCTCCCAGAGCCCTAGAAAACCACCAGAAACATGCAGAGGCACCTTCAACCATGTGGTATAAACACACAGGTATGTCTTATCTCCTCTACTAAGATCTCAACTCTTGGTTATTAAGGTAGACAAAGTCAGTCAGTCTCAGTCTCTCTCTCTCTCTCAACTTAATGCAGCTCCCTGTAGCAAATAAGTAACAGGTGTCTGGTGCTTTAAATATTTCAAAGTACTTGCCCCAGCTGGTGTGACTCAGTAGACTGAGTGCTGGTCTGAGAACCAAAAGCTCGCAGGTTCAATTCCCGGTCAGGGCACATGCCTGGGTTGTGGGCCATGCCCCCACTGCAGGCAACCTTGCGAGAGGCAAGCAATTGACACCTCTCACAGTGATGTTTCTCTCCCCCCTTTTCTCCCTTCCTTCCCCCCTCTCTAAAAATAAATGAAATCTTTAAAAAATATTTCAAAGTACTATCATAACATACTATCTCAATGTTCAAGTATCCCTGTAAGAAAACTCTGTCCTATGTTTGATAGCTGAGAAAACAGCTCCCTGACCCGCAGTGATCCTCAGGCCTGAGTCCCGTGCTCTGGCTGCTCCACTCTGCTGTGTGTTGGCTGAGTGAGCACTCTGATCTCTAGCAAGGAGGTTCAGTGAGATAGGCACTGCCCCTCACAGAGGTACAGAAGTCAAGAAACGAGTTTCAGGTTTATACTGGGAACAACAGACAACACTATTTTCACTGGCTGAGAGAGCAGAAGGAGCTGTGGCCTTTATATTTGCGCGTGTGTGGCCAGATATAACGAAAGACGCCTGTGTTCATGGGCACTGTGGAAACAGCTACATCAACTGCTGGTAAGTAACCTAACCACAGACATCCTCCCTGCCCCCTTTTCTGGCCCAAGGTGGGGGGGTCACACCTTCTCCCTGAGTGGCAGCCCAGGGTGCCCTTGGTGCAGCTTAGACCTATGGCTACTGCAGAAGCAGCTGGTGGAGAAGCAAAGGACAACATGGCCTGAGGGTGGACAGGACCAGAGAGGGCAAGCCTGTGCAGTGGTTTCTCAACGGCACCAGCACAGCTTCAACCAGGCCCCCTGTTCCTGATCCAGCCTCGCTGAGAGGGACTGTGGCCTAGTTTGCTATTGTCCTTATCCCTTTAACAAGTTTTCTTTTCATTCTTCTGCATTAGATACTGTGAGTTCTGAGTGAGATGCTGTGCCTTCTGATGAACATCTATCCTCTCTCTCAGGGTACCGGGTAAAAACATTTCCTGATTTGCTTCTGCACTTACATGCTACATGTAACCATGAGGTGACAGGAATCAGGCCTCCTAAGGAGTTAGGGAAACTCATCCAAACCACAAGTTTAACAAAAAATAAAAACAGGAATAGAGAGATCTAGTTAACTGGCTGAGAGAGCTTTAGAGGAACTTTTAAATGGAATAGATTTGAAGCTGAATGACACACTGGAGAGACTGTAGAAGGCAAACACAGGGAACAAGCCCTTGCTGGGGACTTTGGCCCCCATTTTAAAGATGAGATCCTATAGGTAGGAGGTTGTACAGCTGGTATTTCAACTGGGTCGTCATCTTCACCTTCCAAGTACAAGGAAGAAGATACATAAAGCACAGGTTATAGACGGAGGCTGGGTCATGGATGGTGGAACGAGAAAGAAGGAGACAGGAGAGTTTCTTCAAGGGGAACAGTAAGTCCTGGGCTTGCCGTTCTGAGGCACAAAGTGAAAATAGAGTATAATAATGATTATACCAATTATAATCATTACCATCTACATAGCATTTTTAAAGTCTATAAAATATTTTATTTTGCAAAACAAAAATTTAGTTTAAATTCCAATTAATATATATTATATATAAACACACAATTCACACACATATAGACACACATACAGGAACTAGATAGATCATATTGTGACCTACTGATATAAAGTGCTGAACTTGAAAGCTTTACCTTAAGGTTGCCAAAAAATAGAAAACTAGTATAAAAATCTCAAGTTCAATGAACATAACCATATAAAGAAGACCATGAATGTATAGAATACAGAGAAAGAGATGGGTAGTGGTCAGATCTTAGAAAATAAACACAAAATGGTAACAAGCACCCACATGGATTAAACAGGTCTGAATCTAAAGTAACTTTGAGCCCTGGCTGGTGTAGCTCAGTGGATTGGGCACAGGCCTGTGAAGCAAAGGGTTGCTGGTTCAATTCCCAGTCAGGGCACATGCCTGGGTTGCAGGCCAGGTCCCCAGTAGGGGACACATGAGAGGCAACCACACATTGAAAGAGTGGGAGTTTCTCTCCCACTCTTTCTCCTTCCCTTCCCCTCTCTGTAAAAAAAAATAAATAAAATATTTTTAAAAATAAAGTAACTTTGACCCTAACATAATAAAACCAAATGACCCAATAGGTCTACCACAGAGGACTCTACCTGTCAAATACCTAGAGCTCCCCACAATCATAAAATACATTAAAATTCTAGGAATCCCAGAATAACTTCTCTTTCTTAAAAAGAACCAAGGAATACCTATCTATTTACTAGATGGGATGCTGCCCAATCCATGAATTGTTCAATAAAGCCAATTAGATCTTTAAATTTTAAAAAAAGGGGCCAAATTCCTCCCCTTTCACCTCTTCATCAGTCTTCCATCCACATGTATCTCTAGCTTCAAACACAAGGAAATAAATACATTCCGGAAGTCCCAAACTGTCCAGTACTGCTTTTGTTTTTATAGGAACTGACCCCAAGGAACACATGAGCTTTAAACCAGTACAGAAATATAAGTACTCTCTGTAGCCCAAACAAAACAAAACTGAATTGAAATGACAGTTTTCTTTTCCTTTAGACCAAGATGACTCACCAGGTCTCTTTTCCACAGCTGAGCCTGGCTTTTGAAGACACCCAACCGGAGCTAACATCTGCTCCTTTGCTAAGAAGGACATAATCAAATGTAAACTTCTAAACAAGTTCCAAGAAGTACCCAGGCACTTCACTATCCACTCACATTGTACAGAGCAATACACAACTGCTCAGCATTTCAAAATGAATGTTTTCCCCTTCTGGGTCCAACTCATTGGATAAAGGCCCCCTCAGTGCACAATGCTCTCACTAATGGGGGGGGGAGGGGGATATAAGCCTATACTTACCGACCACTTGGTCCAGGATGTGTGACCACTGGACTACATGGCCATAGGGAACACAAACCAAGCTGGCGAGCCTCAGATGGAACCTACGAGGTCTCCCTTAGTTCAATCAAGAACGATGGCATAAACAATATGATATAATTTGGCCTGCTACATGCAAGAGGAGGGAAAAGGAAGCTGGACTGAGATGGTGGCTCCAAGGAACCCTGAAGCCAGACTCTGTGCAGAAGAAGAGACTAGAGAACTAAGTAGTGGTTTGAAGGGTTTCTCTCCTGTGGTGGGGACCCAGTCCCGTAGATACCCAGAAGTCTACACCACACAAAAGAAGAACTTGTATGAATCTAATGTAAAACCTAACAGTGGTCCAGTGAAGAAAATTTTCATAATCTGAGCACCAGGGGAAGAAAGACATACAAAACCTCAATGTTCTAGTAAACATGAAAAAAAAAAGATTACTTGATGTATCTAAATTTTATTTTATTTTAAAAAATTTGTTCTCTGAGATTAATTCAAACATACAGAAAAGTATAAAAAATAATATATACCTAGGAGTTTAAAGTAGCATTGACATTTTGCTGTAGGTACCTCATCTCTTGTTTAGACATGTTATTTTGAATTTTTTCCAGACCCACAAAAATGCTGCAAGAATATTACAGTGATATGCACCCATAAAAAAGAAGGAAATCCTGCCATTTGTGTCAACATGGATGCACCATGAGGGCCTTATGGTAAGTGACAAAAGGCAGAGAGAGAAAAACAAATATTATATGATCTCACTTACATGCTGCTTCAGCCGATAAAATGGAACTCAGAAACAGAGAACAGACTGGTGGTTGCCGGAAGTGGGAAGTAGAGGGTGGGGGAAATGAGTGAAGGCGGTCAAAGTCACAAACTTCTGGTTCTAAAAAAGTGTCACAGGGATATAATGTACAGCATGGTGACTATGTGTTAACAACACTGGATTGTATTTTTGAAAGTGGTTAAGAGAGTAGATCTTAAAAGTTCTCATCACACACACACACACACACACTGCAAGTATGTGAGGTGATGTGTTTCAACTAGAGTTATTGTGGTGACCGTTTCACAATACGTACATATGTCAAATCATGTTGTACACCTGAAACTTATACATTATATGTCAATTATTTCTCAGTAAAACTGAGAAAAATAAATAAATAAATAAGATTTTTAAACCTGCATTAAATACATTATTATTAAAAAAGACTACTTCAATGAAATCCCATATACTCTGGAACTGAGATTCAACCACTATCAACATTCTGCCACATGTCCTCTCTCTATACAGATGTATATGTAATATTGGGCTGGCCAAAAAGTCCATTTAGTTCTTTCCATAAAATAAAAGACATTTTTAATTTTCACCAATCACTTTATTGACTTGGATATTTTGAGTATGTCGGCTATCTCCCACATGGTATAACATTGCTTGTTCTCTATCGATGTCTCAATTTGACTGCTATCAACTTCGACTGGTCTAACTGACCTTGGAGCATCGTCCAGTGAGAAATCTCCAACCTGAAACTTCACACACCACTTCTGACATGGCTGATCAGTCACAACACCTTCTTCACACACTGCACAGATCTTTTTGTGTGTTTCCACTACCTTTTTATCTTTCTTGAAATAATAAAGCGTATATGCCAAAAATGCTGCACATTTTCTTCCATCTTCAACATTAAAATGGCTACAGAAAAATTCACCAGTTTTGATAATTTTTTAAAAAACTGCACACTGGCATGACAGCAGTCACAATACCATCTAACAAAATTGTTTCAAATGAAGTTAAAGACAACCGAGTGCTATTAGAACCATCTTATGGAAAACAAGCAAACTTTTTGACCAACCCAATATATATATATTTTTTTTCCTGAACTACTTGAGAGTAAGTTGCAGAGACCATGACCCTCTACTCTCAGAAGTGTGTATCTTCTAAGAACAAGACTTTCTTGTATATAACCCAATGCAACTACAAAATAAGGGGAAAAATCTGATACAATACTGTAATCGACATTGAGTTCCCAAACTATCTGTTGAAGCAACTTTTTCCTCCCTCCAATCAGGATTCAATCCTGTACCACCCTCTACATTTCGCTGTCTTGTCACCTCATCCTGGAAGGGTTCCACAGCTTTTCCTTGTCATTCTCCACAGGCCCCAAGTGTGATGTTTGTCAGATGGTTTCCCTATGCTCCATCCAGGTTTGGCACCCCTGCGGGAATCCCATGGAGGGGTGTGGGCCCTCTACAGGACACCTGGAGCTGCCATTACCATGCTGGTGATGTCACCTATGAATGATCACTTGGGTAAGGTGCTGTCTGCCAGGTCTCGGCTGTGAAAGGTGCCTTTTCCCTGTGACCTAAGTGGCCATGGGGAGGCCCTGAGACTGTGTAAATGTTCTATCCCTAACAAACTCACTTGGTAGGAAATGAAATACTTCAACTCTGACCGCAAAGTGAAGACTTTCCACTTTTCCTTCCCTCTACATTTATTAGTTGGCATTTTACTATAAAGAGGAACTTCCCTTTCCCTGCATTTATTTGTTCTTTTTTAGTTAATTATGGATTCTGCAGTCTCTTATTTTTGAACATTTCATAACATTGTTAGCCATCTTGATGTTCACACTGTTTCAGTCAAACTAGCTCCTGTGTCCTTTTGATACGCTCCTCTTGTCCACTCGTCCTGGCACAAGGTGTTCTGGGAGCCCTCAGTTGCTTTTAGCAAGTAATAAAATTTTATTTATTTTATTTATTTATTTTTAAATATTTTATTTATTTATCTTTAGAGGGGAAGGGAAGGTGAGAGGAAGGAAACATCAATGTATGGTTGCTTCTGGTGCATCCCCTGCAGGGAACTGACCCCTGCCGGAAACTGGCCTGCAACCCAAGCATGTGCCCTGACTGGGAATCGAACCGCAATTGTCTGGTTCGCAGGCCCGCGCTCAATCCACTGAGCTACACCAGCCAGGTAAGTAATAAAATTTTAAAAGCAAGATGCTAGATGTACTCAGTACTACCGGGGAGGGCACTGCTCCTAGGCCCTTTCAGCAAACATACCTCGGAGATGAGTGTGTGTGTGTGTGTTTATACTAAAACTTCTAATTCCAATCCAACACCACTGGTTTCTTCTTTGCTGAACCCCATTCCATATTTGTATTTTCCTTCTTTCACAGTGAGTCCAACTGTATTAACATATGATGTTTACTTGCTCGATGCTAAAATTCACATGAAATAATTCCAGAATTTTTAAAGCAAAGATATCTTTTGATTTTCACTTTACAAAGTTTACCCTGGCTTTTTCTCTGAGGAAACAACAAATGGCGGATGATTTCAGTGTGTTGGGACAGCGTATGACCCAGGGGCCCTGGGATGGGAGGCTGCAGGGGCTTCTGTGGATGATTCGGCAGGGGCATGGCAGTGGCATGGGGACAAAGAGAGGCTGGGGTTGGGGTGGAGCCATGGCCACAGCCAGGGTTGCAGGGTTAGTGGAGGCAATGTCGAGACAAGGAGTGGATCCCCTTAACCAAGCTGGGCCGCCTGGTCGAGGACATGAAGGGCAAGTCCCTGGAGGAGATCTATCTCTTCACCCTGGACATCTAGGAATCTGAGAGCATTGCCTTTTTCTTGGGGCCATCCCTTAAGGCCGAGGTTTCGGAGATTATGCCTGTGCAAAAGCAGACACATACTAGTTCAAGGCAGTTGTCACCACTGGGGACTACAATAGACATGTCAGTCTGAGTTTTAAGTGCTCCAAGGAAGGAGCTGCTGCCATCCATGGGGCTACCCTCTTGGCCAAGCTCTCTACTATCCCCATGCAGTGAGGTTACTAAGGGAACAAGATCGGCAAGCCTCACATTGTCCTTTGCAAGGTGACTGGCCACTGTGGCTCTGCGCCGGTGGCTTCATCTCTGCCCCCGGGGGCACTGGCAGGGTCTCAGCCCTGTGCCCAAGAAAGTACTGAAATGGCTGGTATTGATGACTGCCACAACTGGGCCAGGGGCTGCACTGCCACCCTGGGCAACTTTGCCAAGGCCACCTTTGACGTCTCCAAGACCCATAGCTACCTCACCCCTGACCGCTGGAAAGAGACTGTGTTCACCAAGTCTACCTACCAGGAGTTCACTGACCATCTTGTAAAGACCCACACCAGAGTATCTGTGAGAGGGCCCAAGCTCCACCTGTGGCCACCACATAATTTTACACAAGAAAAGTGAATAAAGTGAGCTAAGCCTGTTAAAAAATTTAAAAAATACCATATTTTGTTGTATATAATGTGTTCCTGTGTATACTACACATTCATGTTTTTGGCCGAAACTTTCAGGTTTAATTTTCAGGTTTAACTTTCACCTCTAAAACTTTCTGTTTTAATTTTTTAATTCAATTATTTATTTATTTATATTTGGAAACAAAACTGATTATTGTATTCCAGGGTATTATTTTGCATATGGATATTGTTATTGCTTTCTAGAGTTATACTTTTAATGCATAAGCATAAATAAAGGAATTAATATTTATACAGATATGGAATTAGTAGTACCCATGTAGAATGTGCATCCTTATTTTTTCCCCCAAAAAATTAAGCAAAAAGTGTGCATCATAAACAACAAAATATGGTAAAAGGTTTACACTGGATGCTATGTCAATAAATGGCCATTTGGGGTCAAGAACACAAGGCAGAGACCAGGTAGGAATCTATTGCCATTATCCAGGTACGAGAGAATGTGAAGAAATAGTCCCCGCACATATCTGCCTGAAGTCTCCTTCTGTCACCTCTAGGTCCTTGCCTGGTCCAGGTCAAAGACTTTGGTTCCATGAAATGAAGATTAACGCAAAGGTCACATGGAAGGTAGAAGAAAAATCAACACAAACATCTTTGTTACAATGCTGCTTATGTGTTAAAAAATAGTGTTGTGCAAAATCACTAAAAGTAACAGAATTTATGGAGCGTATAGGATTGGGGCAGATCACTCAAAATCTCTGCAGATTTTGTACCTAGAACACAAACCAAATAGGAACAATCCTGATGAAAACTACTAGTGGCTAAAGGAGTATGATAAGGAAGGGGCTGAAGCTGCTGTGTTATACACAAAAACCAAAATGCACAAAGACCAGAGAACAGTTCTGAAACAAGGCAAGTCGCTGAACAGAACCAAGAGGAGAGCTTGGGGTGATCGAGCATTGTATGCATGCTACATTCCTCTACAGCTTGCTTCATCAAGGTCTTCTAACTTGGTGGCACAAATCACTTACATGTTGGAAAAAAAGGCATGTGAGCCAATGTGACTCTCACATTGTAAATACATAGGTATTCCCCTATGTAGGTATCACATACGTTTCTCATATAAGCTACTTTCCATCACAGAACACCTACATGTCGTTTACTAAATTCTATGATTAGACAGGAATTAGATGCTCTCATTCAATCCAATAAAAACAAAACAAAACTGTGAACTAGTCATCATGTTTAGTCTCATTTGTCAGATGGGGAAATACAAGCTCAGGAACACTGAGTAACTTCCAAAGTCGGACAGATAAAACTTGGTACAGCTGCAATACAATCCCACGTGTATGGCTCTACTCTTCCCCCATGTGAGGATACCCTAGGAATGGGTGGCCAGGGCCTGGAGGCAGAGTGGAGTAGAGAAGGACAGGAACTGTAGAATGCAAGCCAGTCAACAACACGTGAGGCAACAGGAAAGAGCCAGCTAGACTCAATCTCCCCAGAAGCCTGGTCCTGAACTCTAGGCCCAAAGTTTACCTTATTTTTTTTAATTTTAAAGAGAGGGGAAGGGAAGGACAGGGGGAGAGAAACATTAATGTGTGGTTGCCTTTTACACGCCACCTACTGGGGACCTGGCCTGCAACCCACGCATGTGTTCTGACTAAGAATCAAACCTGTGACCCTTTGGTTTTCAGGCCAGCACACAATCTACTGAGCCACACCAGTTAGGGCCCAAAGTTCGCTTTCATAAAGTGTCATCAAAAACCACAGAGCCCATAAGAGAAGCCCCATGTGGTCACTGGCTGGTACGTGAGGACCTAATTCCGACCTGGTGTTACTTTGTGTGGAGGGAGACAGATTGTTGGCAGATAGACAGAATTGCAGACATGGAGTTAGTTCACCCAGGACGGGTGGAGGCTGGACCCATGGAGGGAAAGGGCCAAAGAGAATAAAGTACATCATGAAAAATGCCACAGCAGGAATATGACATGTGAGATCCAGGAAGTAAGTTCTCATGGCAACCCCAGATGGGTCACTCTTCCACTACAGGAAATGTGGTTCTGCTTTTTGCATTGCAAGAGGGCAACTGGAAAAATGGGCACCATCCCAAAATGGACATGAGAAATTGGATGCTGCCCTCCACCAAAGGTGAAAGTTTAAGATAAAAGTTAAAGGAATAAATCATTTAATGTCAGGGGGCATCTTAATAAACATGTTAATAAGTATGTTTAAGTATAAAATGCTTAGAAAAAATTACTGTTCAGCTAGTCTTCACTGACACAGAGGACTAATCTGTATGAAAAAATATAAAAGTTGAGTTAGATATGGGGAAGGAATTTCAGTCTAAAAGGAAAAAAAAAAGGCAAATCTATAAAAAGAGGTTTTGGAATTTTTATTCCTGAACAGTTTTTAAAAGATCCCATTATAATCAGTAGGCATTGGGTTTTCCCTTTCACTTACCAGCAAGCTACTTAACCTCTTTGAATCTAATTTTCTCATTTGCAAAACTTCACAGAATTCCCATGAGGATTAAAAGAAATGTAGGCCACAGGGTCAGCACCCAGTAAGAATAAAGTAAGTGGTAGATATTTTTTTTATTTCTATGTGTCAAGCACCATGAGGAGTGCTGGAGATAAAAAGATACAGGGTTCCTTTGTCACCTCCTGTATTACTTTCTTAGTGCACTTATAATTATTCCAATTTCACCTGCACTTACCAGTTTACTTGTTTCATTTTCTGCAACTCTTGAACATACCATGGGTCTTGGATAACTGGGATCTTAGATTTCACAGGGCCACAGCCTGAAACTGGACCAAACTTTGTTATGTCCCTGTAATGTCTCTCCATCAAAGATGCCTTTTGTGGACAAAAAAGGGGCCACGTACTAAACCTTACAAGTTCAGGGAGGCCTATATCATGGACCTTGCAAACTCAGAGGCTGAAAGTAGTCATGTCAGATGGTCTGAACATAGAAATTTCTAACAAAAAGCCAGTCATGGTGGGTAGTCATGACACAGGTTGGTATCCTCCTTGACAGAGGTCAATTTCATCTTAATTGAGCATGTCTTTAGTCTTTTTGCATCTAAGATAACCTGCCTTTGAAATGTCAGAATGATTTCCTTCTCCAGGTCCCAAAGGCAGTCTCCCACCAGAACAGCAGACCACAGAATCCTTTATTGCCATCTTATTCCCCAAATACCAATTCTGTAAATGTCAATCATAACTATCCTGTACCCGCTGATGTAAAAGAATTATGTGTCTCTTCATTTCACTTTTTATCCAGTCTCTGAGATTTCCTGCTTTGTTTTCTCCCACCTCCCTCATCGACCACCAATGGATTCCATGTAACTACCCTCCCTAATATGTCTCCTCCTTTGATTCTAAAGTACAAATAAAATAAGCTGTAAAACTGCCATTCTTGGGAGCATTTTCTCAATCTGTTGAGATTTTGCTTCCCAATCGTCTGTTTGACTCAAATAAACTCTTATAAGACTTTTTCTTAGGCTGGACATTTTTTTCTGTGACACTTTTAACAGCTAGCTTTTGTAGTTCCTGCAACAAAGAAACCCTCTTGTGTAGGAGGCCTTGAGCATCTAAATTCAGTACTGAATCAATGATTAGTGACTCCAATAAAACGAAAGGAACTTACAATGACTGTTACCATTATTTAGACTGCTCATGCAAATACAAAGACATTGTAAATAGACCATCAGGGTTTCACATGACAGATGCAAACCTCAGAAGAGAGGCACCCAAGTTCACCAGAGCTGGGTACTCAATGTCACAGGGCCTCTGGGCCAGCAGTACACCAGAGGGACCCAAGGACCCCTGCTCTCCCAAGGACTCTGCTTTTTTCATCTCCATTATGGTGCAACAAAGGGCAGATGTCCTCCCCAATGCACTCAGAACTCGATGGTGTTGAACTCAACCCTGAAAGCATGCACTGGGCACCTCCTCTGTGCATGGTGCCACGTGGGAAATAGGGATTCAGAGAGAAAGAAGGCAAGGTCCCTATCCTCTGAGAGCTTATAGTCCAGTGGGGGCCAAGAAATGAACCACTAATGTTAACGGACAAAAAAATTACCTGGGGGTAAAGCTGAGCCACGGTGGATGCTCATATTTGAAGGGAGGGAAGAACCCAGGATAGGGAAGCAGAACAAATAAAGGTTTGGAGTCTTTGGAGTCCACCTTTCAGCATAGAGAGCAGACCTTTGTGCCTGGAATGCAGAGTCCAGCCAGGATGGGGCGGGGCAGCTGTGTGTTAATGTCCTCAGGTCCGTAACCCTTGCACGCCTGCTTCTGATGACCCACTAAGACTGCAGTGGTTCAGGGACTGGGGACAGGGCTGGCCGTGACTCTAACAGACCGGGAGCCCTCTCCAGGGTGGGTGTTGAACAGGCAGAGCACAGAGGGTTTTCAGGGCTGTGAAAATACTCTGTATGATACCATAATGATATCATACGATGACATGCATGATACATGTCATAACGCATTTGTCCAAACCCATACACTGTGCGACTCTGGTGGGGGATGCTGATCACAGAAAAGGCTATGCATGGGTGGGGCCAGGGAGTATAAGGTAAATCTATGTACCTTCCCCTCAGTTTTGCTGTGAACCTAAAACTGCTCTAAAAAAGTAAAATTTTAATAATATACACACACACAGTGGCTGTTAACATTGGTCCTAAGGACAGCAGGGGAAGGAGGGCATTAGGAACAACTAACTGCCTAAGTGCAGAGGTGAGAGGCAACGTTTCCCTTAGGACATCCACCCCTTCGCTGTTCGCCTCCAGGACCAGGGTCAAGGCTCCCAGAGCTGTAACTTTTCACAGCCCCTCAACAGGGGCTTCCTGCTCTGCCAGGTGAGGAGGACCAACCGCCAAGCCCACCCAGGGCCATGCTTCCACACTGGCCCTGGCTCATGCCCACCAGGCATGGCCGTCTTCCTCACCATACCCTGTGCCAGAACAAGCTTCGAAGGTGACCATGAAGCCCAGGAGTAGAGCTAATGAATGTGACTAGCTCTGGTCCTTCTCAAATCAGTTCTAGCATCCTGGGACAAATGGGAGGCAGTAGGTAATCCCACAAAGCTCCCAGCAACAGCTCCTGATGAACTTTTATTGAATACTTGCCCATACAAAGTGCCATGGTAGAGTCCAAGACACACATGGCAGTCCCATCCTCAGCGTGCGCATAGTGAGCCTGAAATTAACTGCAGTAGCCCCTGCCTGATCACTTCACATTTCCATTCCATTCTCACAAAGAATCTGGGGTCAGGTAAAAATGCATATCTGATTGTGTCAATAATAGCTAAAAGCCCTTGGACCACTCTGGGTAAATTCTGAAATCCAAATCCCACAAGGCCCACCATGACCAAACCCCTGCTGCCCATCTATCTAATCTCCTCAGACCACTCACCCTCCCCGCTGCTCAACAGGTCCCAGGAAGTAACACTGATCCTTTTCTGTTTCTCTGCAAAACCATGGCCGAGGCTTCACAGATGCTGATGGATAACCTTGCCCAAGTGCTGCTTCTCCACAAAGCCATCCCCAGTGCCCCTGACTGGGCAAGTCTCCCCGCCATGGCACTTGTTCCAAAGCACTTATCGCAGCCAGAACTCTGGAATTGTGGGAAGCCATCTCCCCTGCCAGGCTGCAAGCTCCCAGGACCATGTCTGTCTTCTTCACTGCCACATGCCACATCCCCCATGGCCTAGTGCACAGCCCAGCACTCAATGAGGAAGTGTCAGATGAATGAGAACATGAATGAATGAAAACAAAAAGTGAACAAGAGTGATTGCTGTAAGGTGGGGCATGAACCATACTACCAGAACCAGCAGGGCACCGGAATGCATCTAATAACTATTGCAGTCCAATGTCCTCATGTTACTAGGNGAAGCCATCTCCCCTGCCAGGCTGCAAGCTCCCAGGACCATGTCTGTCTTCTTCACTGCCACATGCCACATCCCCCATGGCCTAGTGCACAGCCCAGCACTCAATGAGGAAGTGTCAGATGAATGAGAACATGAATGAATGAAAACAAAAAGTGAACAAGAGTGATTGCTATAAGGTGGGGCATGAACCATACTACCAGAACCAGCAGGGCACCGGAATGCATAATAACTATTGCAGTCCAATGTCCTCATGTTACTAGGGGTGAAAGTGATCCTAACGTCACACAGGCCCTACTTGAGATGCCTCTGGTCACACAGGCCCCACACACCTGTTCCACACTGTTATAAGTGTCATTATAGTGTTCCTACAATTCTTAAAAGTATACCATTTTTCTGGTATTCACTTCAATGTGTACAGGAAAAAATATATACTCATTACATAAAGGCTTAGAGTGTTTATAGTGACTTCAAAGGAATGAAGCCTTAAGAAGAAGAATATTGAAATCATCAACCCCTGTATGCTCCTCCCTCTAAGAGACACTGGACAAAGGAAGGAAGGCAAGTCTCAGTTACTATCACCCAGATGCAGCCTGGCTGAGCTTGCACACCCCCGTCGGAATGGCTCCTAAATGTGAGTGAGAACTGGAGAGAAGCCTGGGGCCTCTGTCATGGCTTTGCTGGCATCTCACAGTGTTGCAGAGTACCTTCAGATTGCAGAAGCTTAATGCGCCAGAGTTTCAGAGTTAACCGACATGTACTGGCTACAAGCCATGTGTTAGGTCTTTTCTCCTGTATTATCACATTTAATAGGTGTTTTCACATTTCCCAGGTATTATCACATTTATCATTACCTGTTTTGCAAAAGAAAACCTAGTGCTGTCAGAGAGGAGAGGTAAAAAGCAGCAAGCAGGGGTAAGAACCTCTCTCTTTCTCTGAAAAGTAACCTCTCCACACCAGAGCTTTTTGTAAACTCTGAGAACCCTTACATTCAATCATGAAATGTGAAGCCGATGTTAACATTAACTAAATGAAAATTGCTAGTTTCGTTAGTTGACTAAATTTGAACAGAAAACAGAGGGCTCAGAGTAAAATAACATTTTTTAAACTTTAGTTTGAAAAAAGAAGACAGAGATAGTTGAGATGCATTTGGAGAGGGGCAGATTTCATAAGCCGATAACCAGCTACCGCCTGCTGTCTCTCTAAGATCAAATGCCCCAGGCGGAAGGCCCGGTGAGTAGCCTGGAGAGAGCGGGCAGTCCCCAGAACACTGCCAGTGTTCCAGCAAGAGCCCAGAGCCATGTCATGTGAAGTCCCAGTGCAAAAGGGAGCTACAAAGGGCAACGGCGAGATGCCACTTCCATCGTAAGAATGGCAAACAGGAAACCTCGACGGCTGCCGGCAGTGCGAACTGGCAGCCTGGAGGGCACTGAGTGCCCCCAAATCCGAAATGCACACACCTTTGACCCTCTAACTGTAAACGCCACCCCCTGGGCGACCCCAGAGCCATGGTTCTCCAAGTGTGGTCTGGAACTGGAGACTCTTTCAGGAGGTTCACGACTTTAAACGTATTTTCACAACGATATGAGGTTGTCATTTGCATTCTTATTCTCATTCTCTCATAAGTGCATATAGTAGAATTTCCAGAGGCTACGGACATGGGTTATTGCCATGTAATGAATGAGAAGCAAGTAGGAGAATGCAGTGGTCTTCTATTAAACTAGACATTAAGGAAATCTGTAAAATTGGAAAACAGTGCCACTCTTCCTACTAAGCCTTATCTTTGAATTTTTTTCCATAAAAATATGTATGTTAACATGCGATGGGCTTATTTCAAATTAATGAAAAATAAATATTCTCAGTTTTAATTTCTGAGATGATAAAAACCTATAGAGATAGTCCACAAACAAAAGCTCTTTGGAATCCTCAATAAAATGTAAGAGTGTAAAGTGACCCAAAAGTCCGAGACACCAAAAGTCTGAGACACATGACATTTTCAATGAGGAGGCATGTCCAAAGATGTTTATTGAACCATTGTTTGTACAAAGAAAAAGTGGAGTGAAGCTACATGTCCCTTAATAGAATGGTTAAATTTTCTGTAGTCATACTATGAAAAATTATGCCACGTCTAAGCAAAATGAGGCAGAGTTACATACACTGACATGAAAATATCTCCAGGACATATTACAGATCAAACTGCACATTTTTAATACACAGCATAACACTGTTAACAATTTAATAATGGTAAAATGCTAATAAAATCATTTTTTCCCAGTAGGAACATAAAGCAATGTATCTAAAGGGAAAAAGACAAAAAGAGTAATAGTAGTTATCTCTGGGGAAGAGACCAAGGTTGGGGTGTGTCAAAGACAAAAAAGCAGGGCTCTCATTTCTTCTTACTGTCTGAACTTCACCACAAAGCCACAGCCATGCAAATAAAGTATCTGGAAAGTCCTCTTTGCTGCCTTGCTGCCCTCAGTAACCCCACGGCACACAGCTGCACCTGCCTCAGTCCATCAGGGCCTGGTGCTCCCGAACTGTCTCCCTTCTGCACTCTCTCCAGACTCTCATGGCCTCAGTTAGGGGGGTGAGCAGAAAGCAATCCCAGGATGCAATCTGCAGAGGAAGTGGTGTTCGCATGGTTTTTTTAAAATGATGTCACTAATCCAAACCTAGCTCCGGCAGAGGTTCTGAGAGATACAAGTATGTTCGCTTTTTGCTGGGGATGGAGATTTATCTATTTCTAAATAATAGATTATTTCCCACAGCCTCATTTTCTTTTTCTTCCTCTGTTTTTGAGGTGGTGTGGTGGGGTCACAAAAAAGGGAGCAGTAAATAATTAAATGTGGGTCTTGTGATTCACTGGGTCTTTCAAAGTCAGGGGACAATATGCACAGAGGCAGAACAAATGCTACTTGGCTAAGTTCTGGTGTATTTTTAAAATTGATCTCATCATTACTGAAGGTTTGCTTATTATCTGTCAAATCATATTCTTTGCTCTAATAAACACATCTTATAGCTAATATAATAACACTTGGGCATCCTACTGACACCCTTGGTAATTCTTTCCATTCCCACCCCCTACCGAATGGGTACCACCCATCAAGTTTTCTGCTGGCAGCTATGGTCAGAGCAGTCATCCCCACAGAGAACAGATAGTCCCTGTCCCCAATGAAAGTCCAGTCTGGTGGAGAGACAGTATTCAACAAATAATACAAATAATTACCTAACTGCTACGTGCAGTGTCAGGAAGGAAAGTTATAGTGTGCTCCAAGAACACGTCAGGAAACCCACTGAATGCTGCAATTTTACCCCTGAAAGGGGGGAGCACATCAAAATGCCTCCTCCAATCTTTTGATAGAGTTAGAAGATAGAAGGAGCTAGAGATGGAGTCTATACAAGGCAGCATTTTTTCCTGCTTACTTGAAAATAAGAACTCAGGAATGCAAACTATCCTGGAAGATTTCATCCTTCTGGGAAATAACACAGCTCTCTTCTCTCTTCCTTTCTACGTTGGAAGGAGGGAATATTGACAAAGATTTATGCACGCACAAGCTTTATGTGTAATAGTAGAAATTTTTGAAAGAACCTAAATGTACATCACTAGGTGAGTACTTAGATGAGTTATGATAAGAAGATACTAGGTTATGGAATATGCTTCTGCCTATTAAAACGTAGTGAGGTGACCTGGCCATGTGGCACAGTTGGTTGGAGCACTGCCCCATACACCAGAAGGTTGTAGGTTCAATCCCCCATTGGGGCACACATGGGAAGCAACCAATCAATGTTTTTCTCTCACGTGAATATTTCTCTCTCTCTCAAATCAATAAATATATCCTCAGATGAGGACTAAAAATATAGGGAGGTGACACATGTACTGACACAGAATGCTGTCCCAAACACATTACATGAGAAGCAGCAAACCACTGTGATATGACTCAGTTTGTTTGAAAGCATGTGTACATGTTAGATTAATGCAGCAAAGGGAACTTTAAGGCTGAACAGGTGTCTACATGGGTCACCTCCAGCACACGACAAAGGAGGATTATGACTCCTTTAGCATGAGAATATATTTCGTACAATATATTTAGGTACTATGTGTACAATAAAGACACAACAAAAACGGCAACAAAGAAAACCACATGCACAGTGGTGGCCTCTCTGGACACCAGGTGTTCTTCTGGAAGGGGCCAGGGCCTCTCGGGGCTCTTTGGTTTTCAGTATGAATTGAAGATGTGTTGTGACAGGGTCTATCCCGTGAGACCCTAAACACTCGCCCATTCTTATAGACACCCTAAAAACAATCAACCAGCTTCGCCATCTTGTGCATGCTGAAAGGAAGCCTAAACCTATTCCCAAAGATGTGCCTAAATTCAGCCAGGACAGAGCAGATGACTTAAGCCTCTCAGCTGCTGACTCACAGAAAAAACACAGGGCCACTGTGAGCAAATAGTATCAGCAGCAGCTGCTTCTGTCCTTTGGCTCTCTGGGGCTGGTCTAGTGCCTGCCTCTAATGAGGCAGCAGAGCACAGCTAATCCAAGGGGACCAGATCCCTCTGTCCAGAACTGTGGCTGGGAGAGTGGCAGGATGAGAAAGCTCCCTGGAGACCAGACTCCCTTTCCCAGGGGTGCACTGGCTGCCTCCACTGCTCATCTGGTCCAGCCAGCCAAGCTCAGGGCAAGAAGCATCCTGGCAGAAAAGAGGGGCTCTCCGTCCCTAGGGTCTCCTAACCCACCAGGTTAGGGCACCAGAGAACCAAAGCAGCTTAACCCCCAGCCTATTGCATTACAAACCTTGTCAAAAGTCCCCAAGAACATGAACCCCATTCAAAGTCTGGTCTACTGAAAGGTAGCAGCACACCTAAGGAGTATGTTTCTTCAGTAGTTTAGGTAAATTCTGCTATAATTTCAGAGCTGGAAGGTCACATAGTCCAATTTTGCTTTTATTCTCCAGAGCTGTCACCCAGCTATTTCCTAACTGTCTCCCTCCCTCCCAGGGTGAAATGCGCTGCACCTCTAGGGGCATCTGGGGACAGTTGGGAAGATGAGGGTTTTCCTGGGCCAAAGAACGGTCTCCCTGCAGTTTCCACACTGGGCCCCTGTGAGCTGCTGAGGGAGGCATGGGGCGGAACCTCTGCAGAGTGGACTCCACCGACAGCCACTGCGCTTGCACCCAGCGCAGCCCAGCTCTGCCCATGGGTCTCCGTGCCTGGGCAGGTTCTGTCCTTGTTTTCAGAAAGGAACCCAGTGTGTTGAACTAGTGAGAAAATGAGCCAGAGACTGAGGAGAAGCTTTTAATATGACACACAGATTTTTCTGTCCTGAGGACATTGTTTCTAACCTTCAAAAGCCCCCTTCCTGCATGGGCCAGCTTCAAGGGGCCAATAGAAGATACACAAAGCCCTGGCTGGTGTAGCTCAGTGGATTGAGTGCAGGCCTATGAACCAAAGGATCAAGGTTCGATTCCCAGTCAGGACACATGCTTGGGTTGCAGGCCAGTTCCCAGCAGGGGACGCAGGAGAGGCAACCATACATTGATATTTCTCTCCCTCTCTCCTTCCCTTCCCCTCTAAAGATAAATAAATAAAATCTAAAAAAAAAGAAGTATCATGCAGGTGGGGTAGCCACAGGGACAGGTTCTAACGCAATGTGCGAAATGGGACAATGAGAGACTATCAGACTATCCCTGGCACCAGAGAGGCAGGGAATACTTGTCATGAGAGGGAGGATGAGCCATGTTGGAAGTTTGCAGGCCTCTTTCACACTCCTGGGGTGAGGGCTCATTCACCAAAGGGGTGGGCAAAAGTGCCTGCTCCATTTGAATTACTCCTCTCTCTTGCTGTTGTTCTCCTTTATTGCTTTGTTTTCGTATAAAAGCTGAATTTGCATAAAACAAAATGTTTCATGACATGACCCCACTGTACTGATTCCAGGTAGTGACTTACACACCTTGCTTCTCCTCTCCAGAGCCTTTCTTCTGGCTTTATGTAATGCGTACTCAACCTGGTGGGTCTTCCCTGGTGCTGACAGCTTCACTCCACCCACCTGTCCTCCTCTTGGAGGTCCTGAAGATTTTGAGAAGACATGGGAATCTGCTCAACAGCTCTTCAGCCGAGTCCCAGCCAATCTTCACCTGCCTGGTGCTCAGAGCTCTACACTGTCTTGTCACCGAATCACACAACTAAATGAGGCTGCCTGTCAGCATGTCTGTTCTAGTGACCAGGTGGGTGGTAAATTCCCACAGGGTGGGGAGAGGACTGTGCTTCAAACTCCTTTCCTGTCTCCCTCAGTACCCAGTATGGCTATGCACACAGCATGAGGTCATGCCTTTGCTGTATAAACCTGTCCCCAAGACCAGCTAAATGTCTCTCAGGCTCCTTCAGTTTGGATGTGTCGAGCAGGTACTTCAGGTGTCCCTCTAATATGTGGCCATTTGATCATGGATGGTAACTAACTCCTCCCTCATGGCATCAAGTGCCCTAGACTATTGCTCCTCCATGACAAGGACACGCCTCATTTACGCCCCCGTCCTCGGTGCCCAGCACTGGGTCCAGCCCACAGCTGGCATATTCAAGAAATAGTTCCTGAAAAGACAATCTCCAGGACCCATGTTACTTGGTGGTTTTCCTTTCTACTGGAAGCCTCAACACCTGCCCATCTGGAAGGCTAGAAGGAAACCCCAGGGCCATGCCCAACTAGAGATAAGGCAAACTGAACACTTATTTTTCCACAATGATGGCAACTTCCTGAGAAGTTGAACAACTTAGTACCAGAGATCATAAAATCAAACTCATCGTAACCCTTTCCTAACCAGCTCTTCTCTCAATTTACCGTTTCTGTCAACAACAACACTGTTCTCTACTCACCCAGGCCTGCTGCCTTTCCAAAAGTCTGACCAGTCTCTGCCCTTCAAAATGAGTACCCAAGTGCTACTTCTTGCTCCTTCTCAGAAATCACCCTTTCCCATCCTTTCCCTCCCCTATTGGCCCCCACAGATGCACAAGACCTCAACTGATGCCCCATTGTACAGCATCCAGCCTCCTTAACTCCACTCTCCCTCCTTCACAGGCCCTACATGCCACTATCAGACTATTATTTATTAAGTGCTGTTTTCAACCAGTCCATCCTTTGCTCAAATAAGAATTTCATACTTTTAAACCACCAAGTCTGTACTCCTCTGTTCTAAGTGACCCAGACCCACATTCATTCTACTATCTCAGGAACACTGACTAATAATCCTCCTGCCTCAGCTAGAACCGTCACTGTGTCTCTGCTTCCAGGAACATGTAACACTTTCTGCCATCTCAAAATCTTGGCAAAGGTCTCACATCTGCTTATTCTAAATCCTACCCACACTCCAAGGCTCAGGGCCAGCCCAACCTATCAGAGGTTCAGTTCCACCAGCCTCTGCCTCTTCCTTCCCCCCACCCCCGCCAGAACTGTCTCTAGCTGTCTGTCATTCACTGCTTTCCTGTTGACTCATAAACACTCCCTCCTGTGCTGAAAGTCAGAAGAGCTGAGGAGTACCACTATACACTTTTTAGCCACGTGATCCTGCCCAAACCACCAGACTTTCGAATCTTACAGAACTGTTTTGACCAGGTAAGAGTTTACACAAAGGGGACTCATTCATTTCACATTCATAATAAGTAGGTGCAGGTAGAGGATGTTGCTATCTCCCTATTGCCTGCCAACTACAGCTATTTCCTATCTTTCAGAATCCTGCGCTAAGAGTTCAGTAAATATCAATTAACATAAGATAACAAAGGGAAAACACACCTACATTTCATGGAGCACCTGTCTCCATATCCAACGTTTTAGCCACTCAGAACTCTGGTACAAAATTTTAGGTGATGACTCGAGTGTGTATAGAGGAAGAGAAAGCAGACAGTTGTTCTGGGCAAAGCTGGTGGGGGTCATAAGTGTGGAACAACCGGGATCTAAGCCACACTAAGCCGCAGTCGGGATCAATGAGATGCAGGAAACAGAACTGAGGAGTAGGGATGCAGGCAAAGTCCACAGGAATACAAAAGAAGCACGTGGACATAGTAACACTGGGGCCACCTTTCTTCCCAGAGTTCCCGCCCATCTCGGCAATGAGCACTGCCAGGGGCACGGGGTAAAATCACTTCTCCTGAGACCCGGGCACCACCCAGGATGCCGACTCAGCACGGGTCGCTTTCCTTCTCCCGCCCGCCACTCCCCTCCCGTCCCCGGCCTTACCGATCGAGATTTCCTGCGCGTAGGCCAGCGAGATGAGCAGCAAGGGCATTCCTACCGCGATGTATGTGACCATCTTGTCCACGGCCAGCTCCAGCCGCAGCCCCTTGAACTTGGGCTCCGAGGGCTCCTTCAGCAAGAAGTCCGAGAACACGTACTCGGTGGCCAGGTGGGCGATGGCCATGGCTGCTGCGCGCCGGGCTCGGCCTGTCAGCCCCCAGAGGACAGCCCCAGGAACTGTCGGCGTTGGGAAGGCTGCTCGGCGCCTTCAGCCCGTCACTGGCCAAGCCCGGGACTTTCGCTTTCCCTTTGCCGGTTCTTCAGTAGCTCCAACATCATCAGCCTTGTGCCTCCGTGCACCCGGCTCCCAAAGACTTGGCCGCGCCGCCGCCGCCTCTGCTGGGCGTGGAGCTCGCGCGCTCCCTCGCGCTCCGCTTGCGCAGGTGCCCACTACGTGCGCGCCACCCCGGCCTCAAGCCTTTTCGTACAAGGGAGGCGGGAAAATCAACCAGGGGATTGGGTGCTTCCCTTTCGCCAGACCTCTTCGGTCCTTGCAGCCGCCGAAGTTCCCTCAAGGCCAACTCGCGCCTTCACCCCGCGCGATCGCACTTCCCCGGAACTAGGAGGGAGACCGAGGACTCAGGGGTGGGGGGTTTCCGGAAACCGCGGTGACGCGGAGCGGGTGGCACGGGAGCGCCTCCCGACCCCCGCCTCTACATCCCCAAAGGGATCTTCCCATGCGGAGAATCGCCTCAGTCCGATTATCTTCACGCTCCCTCCATCCTTATTCTCCAACTTCCGAGCAGCCGGGACTTTTAAAAACGTTTCTGAAAGCAACACCTTACCGGGTGGTCCTCTTTTATGCCCCACCCCCAACATTTCCACCAGGTAAATCAGGTTAAAAGGAGTTGCGAATGCTTCGAAGAGCTACAGGTACAGTAAAAACCAATCGCGCAGTGTAGGCTGAGCTTGTGTGGGAAGAAGGAGCTCTGGGTCCTTCCAGGAGCTTTGAGAGTGCAGCCGGGAAGGGGTGTTGGTAGGACTGGGCGCGACAGGGATGGCGGGGACAGTCAGAGGTGGTGAGCCCTGAGTGTGACCGGGTCTCCGGGCCTCAATTAGCGCTGCTCAGTCTGAGCTTCTCTTGCTTTGCCCAAAGGAGCCTTGGTGGGAGCCACCAGAAGGGAGATCAAGGATGAGTGGGTGTTGGGGGAGAGCAGCTTCTGAACCACTTAACAGAAAGTGGTTGCTGAAAAATAGATAGGAGATACTCTAATCAGCAACTTTGAAGCAGACAGGGCCTTTAAATATGAAGTCTCCTTGGAATGGGGCTGGTCTGCCTTTTCTGCTGCTTGTACATAGATGTGTGTGTGTGTGTGTGTGTGTGTGTGTGTGTGTGTGTTGGCGAGGGTGAGGGAGGGGTCCATGCACGCAAGCCTCTTCTGTATGCCCTCAACTCCCACATGTCCATCTCCACCCTAGCCTGTTCTCTGAGCACGCACCCAAAGGCCTACACAACTCTCCATTTGGATGATTTCAAACTCATAATGGCCAGAACTGCAATCCTCATCTTTCTCCTAACCTCAACTCCAGTCTTCTACATCTTGCTCAGTGCATCACCGTCCACCCATCTGCTCAGCACTTCCATCTCTCCCAGCTGCCATAACCAACTTCCAAATTCTCGTTTCTCCTATATAGAGAAAATCTGGCAGTACTCCTTTCCCTGCACTTCTAACACCCCAATTCAGGCCATCAGCCTCTCTCCTGACTACATACAGGAATGCATCCCCTAGGCCTGCAAGCCAGTTTCTCCCACAGCTGCCAAAGGGAGCTTTTAAAAACTCTATTCTGATCGTGTCACCTCCCCCTACTTAAGGGATACAGTACTTTCAGGATAAAATCCAAATTTCTTAGTATGGTCACTGCCTGTCTTACCAACTTCACTACTGTCCATACAGTTCTTCATGTTTATCGGGCCCTTGGTCTCCTCCAGGCCCAACCTGGCCCCAAACATTCCCATAGTAGCCTTTTTGCCTGGTCAGCTCTTATTCACCCTGCAGATACCAGATGGTTGTCGCTTCCCCAGGAAAGTCTTCTCTGAGCACACTATGCTAGATGAGGTCACTGTGTAATACATTCTTGCAGCACTGGCACTACTGGTTACTAGATGTGGGCCTTGGGAAAATTACGTGACCCTCCTGTGCCTCAATTTTCTCATCTGTGAAGTGCTTGTACCTCTTACGATTGTGATAAGGATCAAATGACTTAAACCTATATAAAGTGCCTGAGACAGCAGATGAGTGCTACAGAAGTGTTGTCTTTTATTGTTGCCCTCTATTTTTTCTTAATGATAATCACAACTATAATTCAACGAGTGTTTGCTTAACTGTTCATTTCTTTAATGTTTGTTTCATGGTAAGCTTCATGATAGCAGGTCCATGCCCCCATATACTGCTCTTATCTCTAACATTTAGCACAAAAGCCTCACACATAGTAAATCTTTTAATAAATATTTATTAAGTCCCTGAAGGAATCTGTAAACATTTCACCTTGGAAACTTTATTCAAAAACAGGTAGCTCAACTTGCGCATTTATCCATATACTCAAGGCATATATTAAAGACCAGAGATGGGCCAGCTCTGGCTTTGATGAATGGGGAAGCAAAGGTGACGTGGACACATTCCATTTCCTCAAAGACCTCACAGCTTAGTAAGAGAAATAAGGTATGTGCACAATTAACTATAATACAAGTTGGGAAAGGTGGGTTTGTGAAAGATGGGCTGTGCCAAGGGGCGTGCATAAAGGGGTGGGACTTAGACGGATCAGTCTGTTTGTGGCAGGCAAAGCTGGGACTGGAGCTTTCTAGCAGTGAATGATAGCAGGGGTGCTGTGATGCTTCTCTCCTTGTGAAATCAACACATCTGAGAGGCTCAAATGTCCCCTCTTCCATGTTGTGATGAATCACTCCCTCCCTAGAGCTTTCTTCTTCTGGTCCAGCATTTAGCTTATTTTGCCTTGTGTGTGATGGTTGATTGTATCTCTGCTTTCTCATTACCTATCTAGTTCCTCTCGGGATCTGGACAGAATCTGAAGTTTTGTAAATTGCCCTCAGCCCTGGCAGAGTTTTTTACACTTAGCAGAAAGTCAATCCACAGTTGTTGAATTTACATTAGAGGCAAGAAAGAGAATTTGGTAATAAATGGTTGAGCAATGTTTGTGCATTTTTTTTGTTTTGTTTACATTAGTATTCCTGTTCTCAGTAATACTAGGGGTGTTTTGAGATATTGTAGGGAAGAAAAAGGAAGTGAAATGGAAAAATATTAAAGGGTGTTCACCAGGAGGTGATGTGATCAGATTTGGAAGAACGGGGCTGCAGGTGTGTGGAGTGCATGCAAGGAGCAAGACTGTGACGGTAGAGAGGCTGCTGAGGGCACTGCTGCAGTGATCCTGCCTGAGCAGAGTTTATGGTCCACAGCCTAATGAGAAACATATTTTGACACTGTTAGCATAATATATTCAGATCCATAGAGAGGGCTGGAATAAATTATCACAATTTGCTGACACACATTTATTCTCTTTGAGTTCTGGAAGTCTGAAATGAGTTTCACTGAAATAAAATCAAGATGTCAGTGGGCCATACTCCCTCCATAAGCTTTGGTGAAGAATCTGTTCCCTTGCTTTTTCCACCTTTCAAAGCAGCATTCTTTGGCTTGTGGCCCCTTCCTCCATCTCCCAAAATAGCAGCATAGAATCTTGCCTTAGTTATCACATTGCCCTCCTCTGTAGTCAAATGTCCCTCTGCCTCTCTTTGAGAAGAACACTTGTGATTACATTTGTGGCTAATTTGGGTAATCCAGTATCAACTTCTCATATTAAGATGTTTAACTTAATCATACCTGCAGTCCTTTTTGCCATAAGTATCGGGTGGGCCAAAAGTCCATTTAGTTTTTTTTCTGTAAAATAAGATACATTTTCATTTTCATCAATAACTGTATTGATTTTTGATGTTTTGAGTATGTCTTCTATCTCCCATGTAGTATAACTTTGCTGTCAATTCATGTCTCACTATCACCTCCAACTGGTCTACCTAATCTTGGAGCAATGCCCATTGAGAAATCTCCAGCACAAAACTTCACAAACCACTTGTGACATGTTCAATCAGTCACAGCACCTTCTCCATTCACTGCACAAATCATTTTTTGCATTTCAGTTGCAATTGTACCTTTCTTGAAATAATAAAGCGTAATATGCCAAAAATGTTGCATATTTTCTTCCACCTTCAATATTAAAATGACTACAGAAAAATTCACTAATTTTGATACGTTTTGTTCAAAAGCACACTAATATGACAGCTGTCACAATACAATCTAACAAAATTGTTTTGAATGAAGTTAAAGAAAACTAAGTGCTACTAGAACCATCTAAAGGAAAAAACCGAATGAACTTTTTGGCCAATAACATTCACAGGTGTGAGGACTAGAACATAAAATCTTTAGAGACATCATTCAGACCATCCCAGAGAGTAAAAGAAAGAAAAGGTCCCAGTGTTGGACCATGAGGCATGCTAACATTCAAGCCAGAAAAAGGAGAAGTAACCAGCAAAAGAGACAGGTGAGATAGCAGTTGAGGACGTTGGAAGGCTGGCAGGTGGTCATGTTGCAGAACCAAGAAACTAGAGGATGTTTATAGGGAAGGAGCCCCCAACTGTTGTTGAAGGGATAAATAAGATAAAAATTGGGAAGGAGCCAGAGAGAATGGTGTGATGGCCATTGGTTTTAACCGCAGATTGGCATGAGGGGGAGAAGGGGACAGGGTACACTGGATTGGAAGCCACTGGAATGGGTTGAGGAATGCATGGGGTAAGGTGGTGCAGGGTGAAAGGTGGGCAGTGCTTCAAGTTTTGCTACTAGGAGAACAGAGAATCTGGGTTGGAGAGGGTTATGGAGTTTAGAACAAGGGCTTTTTTTATTGCTTTCTATGTTTTAATAGTGGATATTGATAATGACTCCATGCAAGAGGAAACCTGATAACTGAGGAAATTAAGTCCTTGTGAAAGCAAGAAAGGATGATGAGGTCCAGAGCCCAATGACAGGCTGGCCCTGCTAGCAGCAGAAACACTTCTTCTGTTGTAACAGGAGGAAGAGATGTGTGTAATGTGGTTGATTTTCTCAAATGTGTGAGGCTGAGAATGAAGAAGTGTGGTATGTTCAAGGAAACAATGTTTGGGGAGTCATATTATTTGTGGAGACATATTGTTATTTTGTTTTGTTTCCTTTAGCAAGTATAAATAAGATAGCTGCTAAATATCTAAAATATATTCTTCTTTAACCAACTTCCCACCCCAAATTTAATAACAAGTAATTTTAGTTAAATTTAAAAAAATGCAAATAGCCATCAATATGAAACTTTATTAAAAAGAGAAATGGTATAATCAAACTACTTTGTGGTTTTGTGTTCATTAAAAAATATACTAAGGGAAAAGGGAAAAACCTTACAGTGATATATAGTTTGTTGTGTGAGTTATAAATAAAGCATTTCTCATAACTATTATTGTGAAATTACACAGCCCACACAGGAATGAAGACTGTAGAGCACCTACTGCAAAATCACATTATCACAAAATCACAGGGTGGGATTCAGAATCCTTTGGGGACCCTGCTTGCTGGGACATTCAACCAAGCTATGGACAGAACTATTAGCATTCGGATCCTGTTTTCTGTAAAACTAGTTTCTATCAAATTACTCGTTTCCCTTCACCAAGATGAAGATGATAAAGTATAAAAGGTCCCTCCACCGGAGTATTTGTTAGGTCCTGCTCATTCATCTGGACAGCCAAGGGACCCATGGCCAAGGCAGACGTACTACGCTCACTCATCTGGCAGCTTGCCCTGAGCGAAGGGCAATGTCTCAGTCTAGTAATAAACAGTATTGCTTTTATCAATCTTATCTCTAACATTTAGGCATGCAAAGAGAGGGTATGGGTTGCTTGAAAACTATAGTACTTGTTTCAAAAGCTGGTTTGATGGTGTAAAAATTGCTATGGGGACTCTCTTTTTCTAGCTTTTCCTTTCCTTTCCTTTTCTCCTCCAACAAAGGCCTTGTCTTTAAGAGGCATGGAATCAGGGGTTTTGTGATTCTCTTCTCCTCCCAACCAGTCAGCTACACTGCTGAATTTTTCCTGATGTTTCTCGCATGGTGAGACTGTTTTTATTTCCTAGAAGATGGAGACTTGGAAAGACTGCTGAGGAGCAGAAAAAATCAGACTCAACACTCAAGCCCAGACTTGCCTCCTGCAGTTTCCCCGCCATCTTAGAAGCTCTCATGAAACTGTCAGGGAATCTCTGACTCACAGTGGGAGAACCTAACTGGCTGTTTCACAGATTCTGGCCTGCCACGTTCTGAAAAACAGAAACGAGTTATCTAGTTGATTCTTGAAAATACAGATGTTGCCACAGAAACATATTGTATGAACAAATAATGTGAAGTGAGTCATAAACGTTCCAGTATCTCTACAAGTTGGCATAAAAACAGCAGCAATATTTTTAAAATGCTTATAACTTTGACTCTTTGTAACAGATAGAGTGCAGGCTATTTATATTAAAGTGGAAAATGCCAGGTGTGCTGGCTAAAGCCTCTAACATATTCACTTGGTCAGACTATCAGCAGATACTGACGTAGACGTTTCCATGAACTCATGAGAAAGTTCTTTCCCCTGGAATAGCTAAGGGAAGCACCTTAAGTAACAGGGTGGAATAATCAGCACTGTCTCATTAGATGTCTGAGGCAGCGTAATTCTTTCCAAAGTTGTTCATCGAAAAAGTTTGATGGTTAGCTAAGGAAGCACTCGCTGTCTAATTTAAGAACTATGTAAAATGGAAAATAAAGATATATTTTAAAGGGTCTCTGCAGATGAGCAAATCCATTCCAAGAACAGACTGACACTGTTCCATTAGTCACAGTCATTCTCTTTTTGTATTTTATACCCAAGGATTCTTCACAGCCCATTTAAAAATAAGTAAGTAAAAGCAAATTTTTTTGACTGTGTCCTGAGGATCAGAGCCTGACCCAGGATATGGTGTCAGCCTTCCTTGGTAAACAATGTCTTGTCCAGTTTCCCTGGAGAGCAAGACCAACTAGTTCACAGAGCATCCGTGGGGAGCGCGCAGGACTGGACTGCCCGGTATGCCACCTGGTTCCTTGCAGAGCGCAGTCTGAGGGAGAGAATCACTGTGATGATCAGGAGGAGGAGTCCCATGATGAAAAGGATGACCAAGGCTGCTTTAGCTCCTCTAGGACCCAGGTTCTTGCCAAAGAAGTAGAGTTGCTCCTTGACACGTTCTTCTGTGAAAAAGAAAAGTGAGGTGTCATGCCTCTGCCTTTCCCCAGTGGTTGAACATTGTTGATTCACATGTAGGGTTCAGGGAGGGGGTCGTTACCATCGGGGGGCACGGTGGCTGGGTGGGATGATCCTCCAGAAGGAGACTTGGTGGAATAAGGACTCCTGTTGTCTGGACAAAGAAGACAAGTTAATTGTTCTATAAACAATAAAAATAGATTCTTTCTGTGGCATGAGTTGTTTCAAGAGTTGTTTCATGTTGCCAGCAAGGACTTTATGTTGTCAGTATCCGTAAGGTGTAACTCTTCGTTGGATTCTCCCTGTGCTGCCCTTCATTCCAGTATACATGCTGGAATGGTCAAACTTCAATCACTGTTCAAGCTTCTACGCAACCTTTAAGATCCACCTGAAGCATTATGGCCTCTCTGGAACCTTGGCTTATGTCCCCAAACTGTGAACCATTAGCTTCCTACTGCTGCCACTGAACCCTCTACCCTGCACTCTATTTTGTCTTGGTTCATGCCCTATTATGGTTACAGTTTACATGTCTGTCTCCCTTGCTTGACTCTGGGCTCCTTTGGAGTCCCATACCTGTTGTATGAAGGGTATATGGGAAGCCCAGTGCCATCGACTGGCATCATGGGCAGACAGCACTATACCTGTGTTCCGAAGGACCGTGTAGGTGGTTTCCATGCCAGCATGGATGTGATCAGATACGTGACAGTGTAATAGCCATGTCCCTGGGTGATCTGCAAATAGTTCAATAGTTTGGAAGGTCCCAGGAAAGAGATCATACACATCTTCTCGGTAAGATTTATCTATCTGCAGAAAGAAGAAAATAATAAAGAGCAGAAATCAATAAAATCAAGAACAGAAATATAAGATGAATCAAAGAAACCAAAAGCTGGTTTTCTGAACAGATCAATAACATTGATAAACTTGTGGTAGCCAGTCTCAACAATGGCCCTCACTAATTCCCACCTCCTAGTAGTCATAATTTTTGTAGTCCTCTCCTACACTACATGAGAGTTGGCCTATGAGACCAATAGCACATTGTAGGAGTGATGGCATTCTACCTCCAAGAGTAGGTTATAAAAGACAGGCTTCAAGTGCTGGAAACAGCCTAAGTGCCCATCAGCAACCGAGTGGATCAAAACACTGTGGCACATTTACGCAACGGAATACTGTGCATCAGAAAGAAAGAAGGAGCTCCTACTCTTCATGACTGCATAGATGGACCTGAACAGCATTGGGTTAAGTGAAATAAGCCATGAGATGAAAGACAAATACCATATGACCTCACTTGTAAGTGGAACCTAATCAACAAAACAAACAAGAGAGCAAAATAGAACTAGAGAATTGGAAATAAAGAACAAACTGATAGTAACCAAAGGGGAGGGGGTAGGGAGATAAAATGGGAGAGAAGGGGAAGGGGCAAGTCAAGGAACATGTATAAAGGACTCATGGGCATGAACACCAGGGTTGGGGATTAAGTGTGGGAGTAAGGGCGAGGGTTGTTGGGCAGGGCAGGGAAGAGCAGTGGAGGAAAAAGTGGAACAAGTATAATTGAACAACAATAAAAAAAATAGACAGGCTTCTGTCTTATACCCTCTCTCTTGCTTTCTCCTCTTAGATTGCTCATTCTGGGGGAAGCCAGATGCCATGCCATACCTACATGGTGAGGAACTGACGCCTCCAGTCAACAGCCCTGTGAGTGAGCTCAGAAGTGGATTGTTCAGCCCCAGTCAGACCTGGTGACTGCAGGGCTGGCTGACATCTTGCTGCAGGCTCATGAAAGATGCTCGGTTGGAACCAGCTAGCTACACTATTCCCCAGTTCCTGACCCAGAGAAATCGTGAGATAAGTGTTTATTGTTTTTAGGATATTAAGTTTTAGAATCATTTGCTAGCTAGCAATAGATAACAAATAGAAACCTCTAGACAAACTGATGAAGGGGGGGGGAAAGAAAGACTCAAATTGCAAATATCAGGAACTAAAGAGAGGACAACACTGAGGTTTTATAGATATCACAAAGGGTGATAAAGGGATATTATGAACAACTGTTTATAAATTCTATAACTTAGATGGTATGGATGAATTTCTTAAGGTGAAAATTGATAAGCATCACTATTCAGGGTATCTATTAAAAAATGAAAGTATATTAAGACCTTCTATTGAATAAGCTCCATGTGTATCGGTCTTTATTGGAAAATTTTATCAAATATTTAGAGAAGAAGTATACCACTGCTAAACAAACTTCCAGAAAATAGAAGAGGAGGGAACACTCTAAACTCATATTATGAGGCCAGCATTATCCTGATACAAAAACCAGACAAATAACTCACAAAAAAAGAAAGCTGCTACCAGTGTTCTTCATAAACATATATGTAAAAATTCTTAAAAAAACACTAGCAGACTGAGTCCAGAAATAAGGAAAAGGATACTGCATTATGACAAAGTAAAGTTTATCCTGGGAATAAAAATGGGTTCAACATTTGAAAATCAGTCAATATAATTTACCTATGTAGTAAAGAAAATAATCAATAGACTAAAAATGAAAAATGTGATCATCTCAATACATTCAGAGAAAGCACTTGACAGAATTTAACATCAGTTCATGATTTTTAAAAAAAACTTCTCAACAAGCTAAAATAGAAGGATCTACAGCTGTATTTATATTCAGTGGTGAGTGACTGAATGCTTTTCCCCTAACATTAAAAATAAGTCATCCCTGGCTGGTTTGGCTCAGTGGATTGAGCACTGGCCTGTGAACAAAAGGTTTGCAGGTTTGATTCCCAGTCAGGGTACATGTCTGGGGTGTGGGCCAGGTCCCCAATAGGGGATGTGGATGCATGAGATGAAACCACATGCTGATGTTTCTCTCCCTCCCTCCCTTCCTCTCTAAAAGTAAATAGATAGATAAATAAATAAATAAAATCTTTTAAAAAATTTTAAAAAGTAAAAGTTATCCACCTTTTCTATTCATACTCAGCATTATAGTAGAGCTTCTAGCCAGTGAAATAAGGCAAGAAAAGAAATAAAAGGTATATAGGTTGAAAATAAATAAGACTGTCTCAAGTCACAGATAACATAATTGTCTATGTAGGAAACCATCTCCCCAAAATCTACAAATAGCTACTAGAACTAGTTTAGGAAAGTTGCAGGATATGAGGTCCATTATACAAAAGTCAATTGCATTTCTACACATTGGCAATGAAAAATTAGAAATTAAAATAAAATAATACCACTTATACTATCACCAAAATCCAAGTATTAGTGATATTCTGAGAAAATATACACAAGATCTGTATGCTGAAAACTACAAAAGACTGTTGGGAGAAATCAAATAAGATCTAAACAAATAGATATACCACATTCATGGATTGAAAGACTCAATATTAATATAGCTATTCTTTCCCAACCAATGTATAGATTTAATGCAATACTAATAAAAATTCCGGCAGGATTTTTAAAATAGGAATAGACAAGATATTTCTTTTTCTTTTTTTTTACAGTTGACATTCAATACTACTTTATATTAATTTGAAGCTATTTTTAAAATTTGTATGGGAAGGCAAAAATCTGGAATAGCTAAAACAATCACCACCTGATTTTAAGACTTACTGTCATGCTAAAGTAGTCAACACAGTGGCATTCAAGAAAGGACAGACATATACAGTGTCCGGCAGCAGGAACGCCTGCTTGAGTGTGGTTTGCAGGGCAGAGGGCAATATAGGGGAGAAACAAAAGGGACAACTGTCATAGCATAATCAATAACATATAATAAAAAAAACAGTGAGATACCACTACACATTTAATGGAATAGCAAAGAAAAAATTAAATAAAAGTGGAAGATACAAAGTGCTGATGTGGATGTGTAATAAATGTCATTATTATACATTTCTGGTGGGAATGAAAAATGGTACTGCCTCTGCAGAAAATAGTTTGGCAATTCTTTATCAAGTTAAACATACACTTACCAAATGGCCTAGCAATCCAATTCCTTGGTATTTTCCCAAGGAAAATGAAAACTTACATTCACAAAAAATATACTTAAATATTTATAATGATTTTGTTTGTAATTATCCAAAATTGGAAATAACCCAAATGTTTGTCAACAAAGGAAAGAACAAACTGTAACATATTCATACAATGAAATACTACTCAGTAACCAAACAGAAAAAAAACTATCAACACACAAACAAAATGCATGCAATTCAAATGCCTATACTAAATGAAACAAGTCAGATTTAAAACTCTATGGACTGTATGATTCCATTTATATGACATTTAGAAAAGGCAAAGCTATAGATACAGAAAATAGTCCCATGTTTTTCAGGGATAAGCATGGGGAAATAGCTGACTCTGAAGGGTACAATAGGGACTTTTTAGGTGGTGGAGGAACTCTTCTGTACTTTGATTAGCATTGGTTATACCACTGTTTTTAAAAACAGAGCTATGTACTAAAGCAGGTGAATTTTATTCATGTAAATTATACCTCAACACAATTTGTATGTAAAATAATTTTATATATGTACATAAAATTTTAATATGATTTTTAAAACTTGGGTTTAAAAAGCCAAATTCTATAATGATCATTGCCACAGGGGAGGGGTATTGGGAAACTGGATGAAAAAGGTGAAGAGATTAAGAACAAATTGGTAGTTATAAAATAGTCATGAGAATGTAAAATATGGCATAGGAAATGCAGTCAATAATATTGTAATAACTTTTTACAGTGCTAGGTGGGTATTTGAAATATTGGGGGACCACTCTGTAAAAAATATGATTGTCTAACTACTATGCTATACACCTGAAACTAATACAAAATAATATTGAATTAAACTGTAAGTGAAAAATAAAATTGAAAAAAAGCCAAGTTCTGAAAATGAGCATAGCCATTTAATATGTAAAACTATAATCACTATAGGCTGATACTTGGTGCCATAAACTATGTTGAAGAAATATACAGAGAGGAGAAGATATTAAATGTTTGTTTAATAAGGATATTAAACAAAGAAATATAGAGAAGAAATATACAGAGAGGAGAGGATATTAAATGTTTGTTTAATAAGTGGGCTTCTGCCTCTCTAGCATCTGTACCATATGGTTGGTTCCAGCTATACAGATCACACGGGGAGCTGTTTAAAGAACAAGTCTCTAGGCCCTACCCCAAGCCACTGAATCGGAATCTCCTAGAATAAGCTCCAAATAGTCTGTCACCTCATGTGCTCCATGCAGTCTACAGGAAAGTAGAATAGAGAAGAATAATCACATCTCATCTGTGGAGAAAACCCACATTAATCATTTTCTAGTTACACAGGAATAAACAATAAGGAATAAACAATAATGTTTATTGACAGACTATTTGGAGCTTATTCCAGGAGAATCCGATTCAGTGGCCTGGGGTAGGGCCTAGAGACTTGTTCTTTAAACAGCTCCCCGTGTGATCTGTATAGCTGGAACCAACCATGTGATACAGATGCTAGAGAGGCAGAAGCCCACTTATGACCCAGGAAGAGTTCAAGACAAAGTTTTTGGGCTTAAGTCAAAGCTCAAAATAGCTTTTACTAGATAGGGCTATTCTTTTTGGCTAATCATATAGAAAAGAAATGGGGAAATAAAAGAGAAAGATAAAAGGAAGGATAAGGAAAAAATACAAAATACTATGGGTGCTTTCACATACGATATGGACAGCATAATGCAGAGTGGGCAGAAGAGAAGTGATGAGAAAACTCTCACCTAAAGCTTGGGGAGTTTTTTTTTCTTTTTCCAGTACAATGAGATATATGTACATATTAAGACATTTCCTCCAGGGGAAGGATATAATCACATTATTCTGTTCCATTCTCTAATATAGATCACCCTCACACAAGTCTTATTGCCAAATAACCTTACTGCACAGAGGAAATGCATTGAATTTCTTCATTCAAAATGTCTCCCCCAAAGCATTTTCCTTATACTTACTTTGAAAAGAAAGCTCTCAGCATGGTAATGGATGGTATGTATGTCCACTTCACTTCCTATTCCTAACAAATACCAGTTTGTCATTGTATCTTCGTTCATGATGAGGCCATGGAGATTCCCAAAAATCTTTCCATTAATAGCTAAGATGGTGAAAAGAAAATAGTTTTTGATTAGTGGCATGACACTCAGTATTAATCTGGTTCAAGAAGATCTTTAAGTCATCAATATTCTCATCTGCTTGATGAAAATGGAACAGTTTCATTTGTACCTACCAATGTCCTCATACTCTAGACCTAAAATTCAGATCACTAGGAAATCCTTAAACAAAGAGAGCTAGAAAGAGAAATAGTAATTTATTTTTGAAAGCTATATCTTGGGTAGCAATGTGTGCTGTTTATTTATTTGCTTATTCAGTATATTCTTTTTATGGAGTAGATTGCAGTCTCATTCATGAGGTAGCCAGATTTACACCATTCTACAACTGAGTGGGCTAAAGCGTAAAGAAGCAAGTTCATCTATATCATAACTGAACCAATTAGAAGCTATGTCCTTCATATATCACTTTCTGAGGACTATCTTGGGGCAAGTTTCTAAGCCTGGCTGACTCTCCAAAAAGCTTCACACCAGCAGAGCCCATGACCTCACAGTGAGCAATGCAAGCTCAAGTGGTGTTGACGTGACAGTACAGTCCCTGCCTTTGCTTTCTATTACATTTTTATTCTGTGCATCCTGACACAACCAAAGGAGTTACATTCACTAAAGACAGCATTCTAAGAAACTTTTAGGAGAGGGAAGCAAAGTTGATAGGGGAAAGAGTAGCTGAATCGGAGATCAGGCTAATTCTGATTTATGTTAGCAATTGATCAGCTTTATTACCTTGGGCTAAGCCTATCTTTCATTACATTTTCTGGTCAAAAGTAGATCTTGATGAGAGAGTGCATATGTGTCCAATTAAATGCATTACCCCCACTTAAAAAAACTACCTTAAATTGCATAGAATTAAATAACATAGACACATTAAAACAGAAATTCGGTGATGGTATTTTATGTCCCAGAAATAGTTAAACCAGGCACTTAAATTCGATCAATTAGAAGTTATGATATATTTCTGTAGAAATATACCAGCAAGTGATGACTTGTCTTTAAAAGATTGCTTCATAGCCTTATAGTTTAGGAATCTCAGCATTCGGAGGCAGAACTCCCTAAAATGGCTGGTCCACAGCATGGCTGGACCTTGCCGGCAGCTACAGAGGACTTGCTACAGTCCCGGTGCCTCTGAGCTGGAGACCTCCTACGGTTAAAGGAACTTCTATGAGCATATCTCATAAGGTTTTCTTTTTAAATCATGTGCATGATATACCATGCATCCTGTTGCTCTCCTCAAAATCATCAGTGTGCTTAAAATCTTGTGGATCTTTATTGAGATACTTCTTAATATTGTCATCCAGATACCAAGATTCATTCTCATTAAATACCAAAAACAAGAGAGCAAATTCATAATCAACATCACTTCTTCTTCCTTTTTCATTCAACACTCCTTCTCTGCATATAATCAGAGGACCCATCAAACCACTGTATGTATCCTGAAAGAAAATAAAACTGAATTAGAAGAGACGTTAAATAATTTAATAACACAGATTAACTGCTTGTAAGAAAGTCATAGTAAAAAGACTGAATACAAACTAAGTACTAAGAAGCCCTGAAAAAACAGGGTGCTCTTTGTGAAAATTTAGGAGTATTCCTAAAAATTTCATACAGTGTAAGCTCATTGAGAGCAAGGCTGTGTCCCTCACTTATCACTGCATCTCCAGAGATAGTTTTGTGTTTAGTACATAAAAGGTGGTCCATAAATATTCAGTGAATAAATGAATGCTTATTTCTACTTTTCTGTTGGCTTTTCAAGTGAGTCTGTTTTTGTAGCTATATACAGATGCTTATATTCCACTTCTTACGGACAAAAGTGAACCAGGTGAGTAGCAAATGATACAGGACCATCAATAACCTCCATGCTAAGTTGTCCAGCCCAAACTTTCTCTTGAGGGAAAATTCCCACATTTCCAATGTCCTACTTAGATATTCCTCCTGCAACAATTAAATTTGCAAAGCATTTCTAAAGTGGACTTTTATTATTTCTCTCAAACCATTCCTTCTCCTGGATTCTCTATTTCTATAAACATTGCTATGATATTACCTGTCATTTAGATCAGAAAACTTGATTTCAGTGTTTAATTCCTCTTTCTTCCTCACTTTGTCCCATCACATTTGCCATCAAATCTTACTTTTCTTTCCCCCTCACCATGCCTCTCCATTCTGCAACTTCCTTTCCATTCTGCCTGCCACCCTTGTAGACGCTTACTCCTTCACCCTTGACTAGAAGTTGGCTCCTCTCTGGTCTCTGGTCACCTCACCTCACTTCCAGCCCTCGGTTGACTGCCATAAGATTAATCACATCACTCTCATATCTCATATCCAGTGAATCTCCATGGCCTACTGAATAGAATGTAAATCCTGGGCAGGTGCCTAAACCCATCATGTGCCCCCTCAATGGGTTTCTCCAGCTTAAGCTCCCCTACCACTTTCCATACTACCCATTTGGCTAAATGGGATTCTTAACATTTCCCAAACATACCCACTTTCCTCATTTTGGCCTTGTTCACAATACTTTCTCTTCCTAGACTTTCATTTCCCTGTACTCCTATAGAACTCACCAGATTCAGAATTTTGCTATAGTTATGAATGTGTACTATACTGTTTCCCCCAAAGATTATAAGTTCCTTCAAGACAAGAATATTTGCATTGCTCATAGTACTTGGTAGAGTCATTTTCAATCACAAGTGTTCAATAAATATTTGTAGGAATGTACAAAGAATTAAAGAAATAAGTGTGCATTTCTCATAATTCCAAAATATAAGATTGTTTTTTGAAGTGTCTTGTATGTCACTCTGTAACTCCTGAACTATCCAGTACAAACCAAGGGCATTAATGCAGCCATGTAATATTTAATAGGAAAGTTTTAATTTTTTATTGATTATTCTATTACAGTTTCTCCAAGTTTCCTGTCTCTCCAATCCTCCAGCACCCCTCCTCCTTAGTTTATGTCCATGGGTTGTACATATAAGTTCTTTGGCTTCTCCATTTCCTATACTATTCTTAACCTCCCCCTGTCTATTTTCTACCTACCATTTATGCTTCTTATTCTCTGTACTTTTTCCCCGTTCCCTGCCCTCCCTCCCTGCTGATAACCCTCCATGTGATCTCCATTTCTGTGATCCTGTTCCTATAGTAGTTGTTTGCTTAGTTTTTATTTTCATTGATTTTCTTTTCTTTTAGGTTGATTTGTTGATAGTTGTGAGTTTGTTGTCATTTATTGTTTATATTTTTATCTTCTTTTTCTTAGATAAGTACTTTAATGTTTCATATAATAATGTCTTGGTGATGATGAATTCCTTTACTTGACCTTATCTGGGACACTTTTGTCTGCCCCTCCATTTTAAATGAAAACCTTGCTAGATAGAGTAATCGTGGATGTAGGTCCTTGCCTTTCATGACTTCAAATACTTTTTTCCAACTCCTTCTTGCCTGCAAGGTTTCTTTTGAGAAATTAGCTGATAGTCTAATGGGAACTCCTTTATAGGTAACTGTCTTCTTTTCTCTGGCTTCTTTTAGGATTCTCTCCTTATCGTTAATCTTGGGTAACTTAATGATGATGTGCCTTGGTGTGTTCCTCCTTGGGTCCAACTTCTTTGGGACTCTCTGGGCTTCCTGGACTTCCTGAAAGTCTATTTCCTTCGCCAGACTGGGGAAGTTTTCCTTCATCATTTATTCAAATAAGTTTTCAATTTCTTGCTGTAATTCTTCTTCTTCTGGAGCCCCTATAATTCAGATATTGGAATGTTTAAAGTTGTCCCAGAGGTTCCTAAGCCTCTCCATAGCCTCTTCATTTTTTTGAATTCTTGTTTCTTCCTTTTCTTCTGGATGGATGATTATTTCTTTCTTTTGTTCCAAATTGTTGCTTTAGGTCTTGATTTCCTTCCTGTCACTGTTGGTTCCCTGAATATTTTGCTTTATTTCACTTTGGGTATTTTTTATTTTTCAACCATGCTCAATCAGATCTGTGAGTACTTTGATTACCAGGGCTTTAAATTCTCCATCAGATAGGTTGGCGATCTCCTCCTTGCTTAGTTCTCTTTTTGAGGCTTTGCTGTGTTCTTTCATTCAGGCCCTATTTCTTTGTCTTGGCATAGCTGATAGGTTGTAAGAGGGTGGGGCCTTAGGTATTTTCCTGGCAGGGCAATCCTCCTTACTGTGTGCAGCACTGCCTGTTGGGGAGGGGCGAAAGAGGGAACAGTGCAGCCTGCCTACTCATCTCTACTGCACTTTTCAACATGTGAGACTGGTAGTTTCTCCCATCACAGCAACACCATCCATAGTTCACAGCCAGCTCTGAGTCTCAGTTTCCCCCCTTTTTTTATGAAAAGGAAACAAAATGTTTATTTAATGCTATTCAGGCCTAGCGCCTCCATTAAAATATCAAAGTCCTTTAGGGTATACACCTACACACACACACACACACACACACACACACACCCCGCTGCTGTCGCTCCCTCTATCCTAACTCTGGGTACCATAAATCAGGAAAAGAGCACACATCCATTTTTCCAGGCTGCTGGTATCATCAGCTGTGTTGACAGTCCAGGCAGGATCTCCAATTAATCCAAAGTCATGTGGCACCTTCCACTGGCAAGAGTTCTTTGTACCAAGTTCCAGTCAAAGTCTCTCCTGCTTTCCAGGCCACACGGCCAAAGGGAGCACTCCAAAGCCGCATGGGCCTCTTCTACCAAAGCTGCAGGGGTCCACATTCCACCAAAAGCATGTCTTTCTTCTTCACTTGGCCACAGGATCTCCATTCTGACAAAGCTGTGTAGCTCTCTCTTTCACCTCGCAAAGAGGAGACCCTTACTCTGCTGAAACCGCGTGGCTCTCTTCAGTTTCTCCTTAAGTCAGCTCCTCCCTCACAGCCCACTGAGCTTGCAGCCAGCCCCACCCCCAAACTGTGGTAGCCACAGTTTTTCTGAGTTGGCCTGCAAGGTCTGCTGCTTTACCGGTCTGGTTGTTCTGGTTAATTTTTTCTTTAATTCCTTGGTTGTTAGATTTCCGTGAAGTTTGATTTTCTGGTGCTTTTAGATGTTTATTGATTTCAGATTGGTTGGTATCCTCCTTTTGGTTGTGCAAGGAAGCAAAGGGTTTCTACCTATGCCTCCATCTTGGCTGAAACTTAATTTTTACTTTTTTAAAAAAAATTTATTTCTCTATTCCAGATAGAGGGGAAGGGAAGGAGAAAGAGAGAAACATCGATGTGTGGTCGCCTCTCATGGCACCCCCCCACTAGGGACCTGGCTTGGCCAGCCACCTCAGCATGTGCCCTGACTGGGAATCGAACCAGCGACCCTTTGGTTCACAGGCTGGTGCTCAATCCACTGAGCCACACCAGCCAGGGCTAATTTTTACTTTTTAAGTAATGGGAAATACTTATATTTTCCATCACACATGACTTTAGTTTGGACTTTGATTTATGACATATAATTAAAGAGTATTTGTTTCACCACATACATCTCTGACTCAAACAATAGTGAATCTTTGCCTTTAATTTCTTTCTTTTTTTTTAATAGTTTGACCATGTCTTTTTTTTTAAGATTTTATTTATTTATTTATCTTTAGAGGGGAAGGAGAGAGGGAGAGAAACATCAGTGTATGGTTGCCTTTTGTGCATCCTCTGCTGGTAGTTAGCCTGCAAAGAACCGGCCTGCAACCCAGGCATGTGCCCTGACTGGGAATCGAACCACGATTGTCTGGTTCGCAGGCCCACGCTCAATCCACTGAGCTATGCCAGCCAGGGCAGCCTTTAATTTCTATATAAAGTTAGCCTATTTATTATTCCAAATGGTCTGTAGTTTCAGTTACTATTTTGGCCTGTGCTTTCTTTTCCTGAGCCCTGTGAGCAGTGGTAATGCCTTTAAAAAGGATGGATTGCATGCATCAAAAACCACGGTGTAAATTATATTAAAATATCTTTTTATTTTATGGTTATTTATTTATATAACCTCTTTGCTTCAAACTACTTTGTAACTTTTAAATTTGGTGATTAAAACATTGGGGTTTTACTTGTTCTCCCCCTCACACACTCTTTAGAGTAAGAGCCAAAAATTTTTCTTTTCTGCAAAGTGCCAGATAGTAAGTATTTTTTTACATTGTTGGCTATACTGATTCTTTCACAGCTTCTCAACTCAACCATAAAAAAAGAAATGGGCCTGGCCATACTTTGAGACCCCTGCTCTAAACCCTGATATCTCTTCACATATACCCACCAGAGTTGTGATGACTTAGTAGCTAACTCAAAGCCATATCACTATGAGCATTTTGCTTGCTCTCTCCACCTTACCTTCACAAAGTTTACTGTTGAATAGTAAACCCATGGAATACAATTTGGGTCTGATGGCCCTGGACCGGACCTTTCAGGGACATTCCACATGTAAGTTTTTATTTCTCCTGAAATAAATGAGAAGAAATATAGAAAGGATTTACTGGTGTTACCTCTATTCCAGGCGACTTAGCAGACAATATACAAACAGATCTTTATAAATTTTGGTTAACATTTATGGCTGGGGAGAAGTACCCATTCGTTAGAAAATGTTCCCATGAAACTCCTATCTTGATTTTCTGCAGTTTCAAAGTGGTAGATCTTTTATTTCAGCCTATAGCCTTCCCTCTAGGTTGCTCTCTTTATTATTAACTCATGTTTATTCAGGAAATGAAGACTTAATTTATACCTCACTGCTTTCCCCCCCTCAAATTTCATGTCTCTCTCCCAAGAGCAATGCTCCAGATTGCTTGAGTCACCGTGACTTTCGGTCTTGGCTTCTTATGGAATCACCAGGAAGCTTTGTTAACTCTCACTGCTCAGGCCTTATCCCAAACCGATAGACTTAGTGTCTGAGGCCTGGGAGTATGGCATCGGAATCTTTTTTTTTTTTTTTTAAGATTCGCAAGTGGTTTTAATGTGCAGGCAGGTGAGATCTAGTTAGAGCCTAAAAGAATCAGAGAGACCTAGTTCCAAATCTTAACCCAATGACTCTCTACTTCCCAACCTTTGATGCGCTACTTAACCTCACTGACCTTTAGTTTCCTTACTTTTAAAGTGAGTTAGACTGTTGCGAGGATTAAGTGAAACAAAACACCTAGATTCTGGCCAGATGGCTAAATTGGTTGGAGCATTGTCCAACCAAAATGTTGCAGGTTTGATTCCAAGTCAGGGTGTGTAAGGGAGGCAACTGATCAATGTTTCTCTCTCTCTCTATCCTGCTCTTTCTCTCCCTTCCTGTCTCTCCAAAATCAATAAACATATTCTTGGGTGAGGATTAAAAACCAAAACCTAGGATAGAGCCTCACACTGAGTCAATAATGTTAATTTCTATATATAGTAGTAAAAAAGGCCTGCACTCCCTATTGCCAGGCATCCTATCTATGCATCACTGGTGGCCAAATCAGAGCCTTGCAGAGGAGTCACAAACATACTCATGAATTAACAAGATAATCACATGGTAAAAGTGCCAGATGAAAGCCACATCTTGTTTTGAACTGTGTCCTATCCCCACCCATCAGAACAAAGAACCTATAGCTGAATGTGAGCCACAAAAAACAAAAGTGTTTCTTACATTTTGCTCCATATGTGCTCATACACCAGTGGGTTAGCAATATAACTTTATAATTTTCATGAAGTTTCGTTATAGCCTTTATGCCTTGTTAATTGTAAGATAAACCACTGATATTTAGCTTTCTAAATACAAATGGCTACAAGGGTGGTATTATTAAAGTTGGAACAATCCAGCAGGAAGCACAGGTCTAACTAAAAAGAAGAGGCTCAGTAAATGTTTTCTGAGTCATTTAATTGTGAAAGAAAAACAAAAATTCCCAAATTTTTGTTTAGTTTGCTTCTGGTGCTAGTGTACTCGCCTCATCTCACGCATGCCCACGATCCCTCTTGTCCAGTTTGCCTGGACTTACTGCACAAAGTTAGTTTCTACCCCTGTCTCTGGGCTCTCCCAAACCTATCAGCCTGTCAGACCCTCATGGGGATTCTCTCCTTCTGACTTTCCGTAAGAAAAATGCCCCTTTGTCACTTCTAATCATTCTCCTCACTCTGATAACCCTCATATCAAGGACTCTTTGAAGGCCAGCTGGCACAGAGGAGGTGTGTCCCTCTCATGTCCTCAACATTAGGGCACAACAGCCTCACAGGTCACCCCAGCTTATCCACAGCTCTACCAGAGCCTCAATGATGCTCAATTGGCACTTTTCTTTCTCCCCTCAGACATGCTTTCAACCATCAAAAGTGAATAACTTTATTAAAATAGCTTTTTTGACCCGCTTTAAAACATTTCCCTCTTCATCTAAGCAAGACACATACATTATAAAAATCTAAAAAGTACAATAAAATGTGAAGAAGTAGGAAAAAGTATCACTCTGCTACTCAAAATACCACCATGAAGATATAACCATTCCTAACATCCTGGCTTATTTCCCTTGAGTCTCTCTTCTGTACTTGTATTTTGCTTAACATGACATCACAAGCATTTCCCATGCCATTCAAACCTTTGACTGATTGATTTAAAAGAGAGAGAGAGAAACATAGATTTGTTGTTCCACTTATTTATGCATCCATTGGTTGATTCTTCTATGTGCCCTGACTAGCAGCAACCTTGGTGTATCAGGATCTCTCTACCAACTGATCTACCTGGTCAGGGCCCAAACCTTCTTAAATATCATTTAATGGTGGCACAATAGTCTACTGTAAGGATATGCTAGAGTTTACTTTAATATTTTCCTGTAGATATTTTCCTGTTTATGAAGTTTCTTGAAGCAGCAGAACACAGGCTTCTGTTACTAGGGTTGAGGTGGAGTGGGTGTGGGAGAGGTTGGAATAGTGGTAGATGAAGATTTTCCTTCTCCTAACCCCATTCTTGTAGAGGTACCTTGCTCACTTTGTCCAGTGATGCATGAAATTGTTTTCTTTTCTTCTTTTTATACATCTTTAACTTTTTAAAGTTCATATCACTCTTACTATAATTACTATAGTGTTAAGTATTAAAATGTTACTGTGCATAAGAAGTAAAATGGAATATAACTCCCTTGTAATTATACCTATGGTTGCTGTCAATTTCATAACTCAAGGTCACAGTGGTTCTTCACAGTTATTAGAACCACATTACAACTGTATAAATGTTATGGGAAGCTGCTAAATTATGAGATCTTCTCTCCCTTTGGTGCATCTTTCAAAACTCAACTGGATCTCCACCCCCTTTATAAAGCTTTACCTGAGGACTCCTAACTAATCAATCAGTCTTCATGTATTTTCCTTCTCTGAAACTTTTATAAACACATCCAGACATATTCTTGAAATTCACCAGTTAGAATTTCATTATGTAAAACCCACACTACTACTGAAATGATTCATCTTGTTTTTGTTTTTTTTTCTTACAACCACATTTAAAGTATCTTGAGAGAAATGTGTGGTTAAGATGTGAGGTTCTGAAGTCAAATGAACGGGGGCTTCCTGGCTATGAATGTATGACCTTGTCAAGTTCTTTACTCCTCTGTGCTTTTGCTGTCTGTTAAATGGACATAATACCATATTTATCAATTATAAGATGAACATTTTTCACAATTTAATATTACTGAAGTCAGGATGTATTTTTCAATCAGTGGCATGCTACAGTTTAATTGGCAGCCTATTTTTTTCTTTTTTAGAAACATAATATAATGATGGACATTATAATCAATGGTGTTAGATTTAATAAAATATTGTTAGTTATTGGGTTACTATGAAGATAAATGGGGTTCTGGTTTTTTAAAGATTTTTAAATTATTATTATTTATTTACCTTTAGAGGGGAAGGGAAGGAGAGAGGGAGAGAAATATCAATGTATGGTTGCCTCTCATGTGTCCCCTGCTGGGAACTGGCCTGCAACCCAGAAATGTGCCCTGACTGGGAATCAAACTGCGATCTTTTTTTTTTTTTAAATATGAAGCACAGCACCTGGCATAGGGTTAACACTCAATGTATGTTAGCTATTATTACATAATTTAGTAAGTTTTTAGGTCCCTAATGGGCTCTAGGACCCCCATCAACATTTGGTCATTGGATGAATGATGATCTCACATTGGGAGGGATTAGGTGATAGCAGGAACACATTAATATTTAATATGAGATCTTTAAGGCTCTTCAGAGATCAGAAAAGAGTTGAGTCTGGTGTCCTCATCAGGGCAAAGCAGAACTCTGGGGTAACTTACCTGGCTTTGTCATGGGCACTTGGAGTCGCTTCCCCCTGTCTGTGTCCTCCACACCATGGGCTGAGATGGAATAGGGCCTATTGGCTTTGTTCTTAAATATGATCAGGATAGAGTCACCCACCTCAGCATGCATCATTGGGCCTAAAGGCAGAACACAGGTCTGTGTGCATTATCATTGCTCTTTTCAACACTGATGTAACTTAAATGTAGGTAGTATTTGGCAAAATAAAACAAAGGTTGGTGTCTTCACTCATGTATTTCCTTTAGAGGGCCACATATGTAGTATTAAATAGCGTGTCATTTTGGAAATTGGATCAGTTTGGGCCCAAATCCTGCCTTCTTCACTTATCAGAGAAGCCTTGCAGTCAAGGCTTGCCTGAGTCTCAAATCTCTCTTCTGTTACATGGGTTTGATTGCACCTTTCTCATAGGATTAAATAAGATAATGTATGTACAGTGCTAATTTCAGTGCTTTAAAATATAGTAATAAATGTGTAAATTTCTACTGCTGCTTAGACATAATCCCCAGGAAAATCCGTATCCGTGATATGAAGACTTTCAGTTGTAATCTCCTTGCATGTAATCTTTGTTAAGTCTGAAATTGCTTACTATCTGGTAAATAGATTTATGATGATGATGATAGTCCAATAAAATAATGTGTATAAAAGGGATTCAAAAGATAAGAACAAAATCAAAACATTTATATACTGATTTATGATCTATACAGTTATTTCACTAAAGCATGTCCAATGCTGTTTCTCAGTATTCAGTTACTTGGTGAGATGTCTCTTTTCAGTTCCTCATATGTGCACACTTCTATTATAAGCAACCAGCTTGTGTGTCAGTGGAAATAGTTCTGCACCCCACTGGAGAAGCCTGTGTCAGCATGACTGTGGGATGTGCATCGTCCATGCCAGGTGCCTTTCACCTCTTGGTGCCCAGAAAGTGGCACAAGCAGCTTGCCCAGCCAATGCACCACACTGACAGAGCATTTCACACACAGTGGTCCACTTCAGGTGCTGCCTTGAGGGGTTGGAAACAGACTCCCATTTGGGAAGCACCTCAGACCTGTCCCCTATTCATTCACATTCTTGAGCATTTATTGCATTCTACATTCATAGTGAGTTTTGCTCATGGCAGGGACCTCACCACACCCACCCATTCATTACTGATTCAGACCATGGTTTTAATTGCTTTTTTGAAAAAGATCACTAAAGCCCTAAGAAATCAAATTTTTTTACTATTATTATCTTTGGAAGAAAATAGTATGAATCAGAAAGTGTTCGATAATGCTCTTTTTAAAAACAATGATAAAGCTGGAAATTTCTAGGCATGTTTTTAAACAGCAGGTATGGGTATAATTATAAATAGCAGCATCTGTGTGAATAAATGAAAACCACTACTTATACATTCATATCGCGTAAATTGTACAGGCCTTGCTGCACTGGTGAGTTATAGCAAATGCTTCCTGACTTATATGACCTGCTAGGTCACAGGGAGCAGTAATGAGCAGTAATGTGCCTGCCCTGTGCCCTTTGTAACTGCAGGAGCACAGGCCCTTCCCTGAGCTGCAGAAATGAGTTGACAGGCCTCCTGCTCTCCTGGCTGAAGGGCTTCTGAGCTTGCCTCTGATGGAACCACTGGTTTGTTTCTTGTTACAGAGCAGACCTAAGGGGGTTCTTCGAGGGGCAACCCAGCCCCCTTGGGAGGACCAGTACATTTTCTTCAGAGCTCAGTTGACACACACACATCTCAGAAGAACTTTTCCCACTGGGGATGACTTTATTTAGTGTTACAAGCTTGTGTGTCAGTTATTAATAGATAGTGAGGATATAATGTAGGTGGGCATTTAGTAATTTAAGAAGCTAGCAGTCATGTAAAGTCATACTCTTCACATAAGCACTGTGTAAAGCCATACTGTACGTAAGTTACCCTGTGTATTTAAAAAGGGGAACAGATTTTGAGAAAGTCATCTAGATTAGCCCTCAGCTTTAACATCTCATTCTCATAGTGAAATCAGGGTTGGTGAGCTTCAGATGGAGAAAAGTGGGAAGGAAGTCAGGAAGAGTTTATTTGATTGCCAAGTCAGGTAGTCCAGGGCCTCAGACAGGCAGAGTGGGTCTGAGAAGCCCATGAGTTAGTGCCTCCCAAACTGAAACCAAGCCTTTCATCCTTAGCACCCCGCTCACATAAGGGGTTCCTCTTTTGTCACCACTATTTTTATGTGTGTTGTTATGGTCCTGTGCATGAGTACTCAAGGACCTTAAGTTATGCAAACACTCAGCTGGCTGTTCTGAGGCATCAAATTAAAATTTCCTGGCTCAGCAGAGGAGTAGAAAAAGAACTTCAGGGCAACAGACAGGTTAGACTGCCCTGATAATATGGATTCCTGCTGCATGTTATCTGGAAGTCTTACTATGACTATTCTTGGGATGGGCTGAGCGCACAGCATGTTCCCTGAAAATGGGAGAATGGGAAGAGGTTGAGCTTGGCTGAATGCAGTCAGGCTACTCGGTTCCTTTCCTCCATTCTCAGGTATAAGTCTAATGGACTTGTGTGTGTGTTCGTGTGTGTATGTGCATCGCACATGCGTGAGCTGCTGTCTGTGCCATACCCAGCAGTTCCAAGTGCTGCTCTTGCGGTGGCCGGGCTTTGATCTCCACAAATTCTCCACTGGTGTACTCCCTGTAAACCACCTTCTTGTACTGAGAGCCAATCCAGTTTTCAGTGTGGTTCATAAATATATCGCCATGTCTGCAAATCAGAAGCAGCAGAGATTAAAGTTGTCAGATGGTAGAAAGACCTTGAGTGCTTCTGAGTGATTCAGGGTTACCATGGGGCAGTGCTTCCTAAGCCCACCTGTGATCAGCATCTCCCTGGGGAACTGGCCTATTGCACCAGGCTGTCCAGGTGTGGGGCACCAAATATGCATTTGAAAGCATTCAGGGGGTTCTGCTGTGGGCAGCCCCGCACTAGTTCACGTCCCACTCTTGGGAACCATGGGACCACTGCTCTCAGCCCTGCTGGGCCATGAATAGGGCCAGTCTTAGTTAGAAACTCCTAAGGGCCCCTTAAGGTTGTACTTCTTGGGACTAACTGATGTCACACACATGCCCATATGTGCAAACACCCACACTCTACTACCCTGTATTCCTCCAGTTTCTATGTGTTATCATTCCTTGTTAGGCTTTCCCACTTGGAAAGATCTCAAGAATGTCTCTGGTTTGTGTTTGTGCATCTTCCCATGTACAAATATAGATACAGTTGGTTCTTGTTAACCCAGTAATGATGTTTTAGAGAATCACTGCAAACACTGAATTAGCAAATATTAAACCACTCTTCCTAGTGAAAATACAGGGCTTGATTCTGTCTAACTTCTAGCCACAATATTTTCATCAACAGATCAATACATAACTTCATTTTATGTGTGTTTCTGCTTAAAGACATCTTATTTAATATATACTTCTGATTCATTAACATGGAATTTATAGCTAACAGCCGTATAACTCGTGCCTGAAGGAAGATTGTCTAATACATGCATGTCCTCTATGAGGCCTCTTGAGCATTCAAATACTAGATAGCACTACATTGGGGGGCATTTTAAACAGGTAAATCACCAACAAAAAACATAAAAATGCAAAAAAAAGAATGGCATTAAATAAGCCACAAAAAGAACATTTGTTTACAGTATGAGATCAGACACAAGAAGGCAGAGCAATGCTTTGTTTGACCTCAGCTGGGAACATGCATATCAGGTGACAGAAAATTGCTGCTGCTTTATGAGTACTGTAAATGGTCACAAAAGCACCACAAGAATCGATTTAGGGGGGAACAAATAAATTTTAGTGAGCAGACACAAACATGGAACCCACCAATAATGAAGACTGACTGTACATTTAATCTATCAACAAGATAGACCATCACAAAAAAGGAAAAAAATCTATCAGTTTTATCTCTAAAATACAGTATGTCTCACATACTTCCATCTCTCATGTGAAACCGTCTACACTCCAGTCTAAGACACCAACACTTGCCTTCAATGACTGGAATTATTTCTAATCATTCTCCCTGCCACCTACACTCCTCCCCTTCCTCTATTCTCTACCCTGCAGGCAGCAATCTTAAACAATAAATTTGACCAAGCTGGATCCTGTGGAAAGCCTTCTTACGGCTTCCCATTGCTAAACTCCTCAAATTGGCTCTCTCTCCGCCAGTTCACTAGCTGCCTCTACCAGCCTCCATGCCTTGTTTCCCATCGATGGCCCCTGCCTATTCTATGCTTGGGTCATTCTAAACACCACATCTCTTGAATACCATGTGCCCCGCCCTGTCTCTAGGCCTTCTGTGTGCTGTTCCGTCTGCCAAGGTCACGATTCCTACCGCTTCAATTTGTTTACCCCTCATGTTCCAGGTCAAAGACTCCTTCCTCCTAGAAGCGATTCCCAATCACTTACCCTATCCCACCTTCCCCCCAGATGGAGCTATGCACTTCTGCCTTGCTTTCCTGCTGCACGCTGCTCTCCCCTCTTACAGTGACTGCCTCACTCAATATGCTTGTCCTAACGTCTTCCCCGTGGACCATGACGTCTGTATGGAAAAGTACCTTGCCTGCCCTTCTCAGCACTGTTTCACCAGCACTTTGCACAATGCATAGCACACAGCAGGCATTTAACAGGTGCATATATACCTTCTACCCTACACTGTATGTTTTCCAAGGGAAGGGAATTTTTCTCCTACTTTTATTTTCCAGGAGTTCTAGTAACACTTTGGTGACAAGCACAGACTCTGGAACCACACTCTGCTCCTTTCCAGCTTTCTTTTCCTGCAGATGCAGTGATATTAATGCATCTAGCTCTCAGGATTGGTATGAGGATTATACCAGATAACATCTGTAAAGCACTGTGTCAGGCAGGTATTTAGCACCTGCTTAATGTAAGTGCCTGCTCTATCATTATCTCTCTAGGATGTCATGTGTGATACTGGGCCAAGGCTGATCAAATGGGTCAAGTATGTTGTGAGGGTCATACCAGAGTTCATCAAAGCCCTAGCAAAATGCCTGGATTGTGGTGGGTGCTCAATAAATGGTGGTTATTATCTTGAATCCCAGGTTGATTAACTAACTACCTGCATATCAGTCCATAAGCTCAGGAATACTAGGAATACAATTTTATTTCTCTATAGCAATTAAACCCCTGTTTTCAAATTCCCTCCCATTGCACAAACCCTGACATGGTCTCATTTGTTGCCTTTTGGGATCCTTAGGCTTTCCTAGTGTGTTCTTGGGAAGCCCCAGGGAAAGGCTTTCAGGTCCCATGTGTGCTGGCCAGGACAATAAATGTCTCAGGGATAACCTGTGCCCAGAGGTGGTTTGAAAACCAGATGTGACCCATGCTATGGCCACTAGGGGAACTTGTTTCAGTTCTGTACTGTGTTTTTATTGACAGATTGGTTGTACTTTGAACATGCTCTCATTTTACTTTGTTTTCATTCATTCATTTATGGACAATATCTGTAGTAGCAGGGACAGGGTGCAAGTACCTTCTATCTCTCTGTATAACTTGGGAGAAAATCCCAGAAGACTAAAGCTAGAACTTCTTGCCAGATAGTTTGGTGGGGGTGGGGAGGACTTAATACTGAAATTACACTAAGTTTCAAGAAAATAAGGAAGGCCATGTATCTTACACACTCATGGGCTAGGATTGTACATGCAACAAAATTATTATACTTCTTCAGTATGGTAGCCTTTTAAAGGAATAATTATGTTAGAAAAGGCCGAATTAGTATTTACTTCCTGTTCCACGGAACCAACTTGGTCTTTAGCTTGGACTGGCAGCACTGGTTTTGCACGAGAGGGGTATCTGGTTTAACAAATGGGTAGGTGAATAATCAAATTAATTTTAGGTGGTCCTGTCCTTGAGGCAAAGCTTTTTAAAATGAAGATTCATTTTGTTTGTTCATTTATCCACAAGGTGGCGCTATTATACTCTCTATTCCAGAAGTCTAAACTCAAAAACAGGGTACAAGGTAGAAGGGAAACAAATGTGATCAGGAATAGTTGTGTGTAGTGGAGTTTGTGTGCGGCATAGCCATAGAGGATAAGTATGAATGGTGTTGAGGGAGAGGGATGGGAGGGTGATAATAAAGAATCAGGAGGACAGGGGCACCAAAGTCCACATGTGGTGGTGGAGAGAACACAGGTCTGTGTTCAATTCCAACTCTGCCTATGAACAGTTGGACCATTTTAACTCTCTGCACCAAAGTCTCCAAAGTCTGTATAATGGAGACAGTGATGCCCAAACAGAAGGTAGTTGTTAAGCAGAGGCGGGTATGAAAATTGGGAAAGTCTGCACGTCTGATACCACTGTATATTGTCTGACTACCCAGTGCATCCTGGGGGTACAGGGTGAGTAGAGGACCAGTGCTGACCAGCCTGAAGGGGGATTGAGCCTTACTGATTCTTTGCTGCTAAGCATGGCTGACAGTGCTTTCATGGGAGGGCCAGTCTTTGCAGGCTTTCTGGGTACAGGGCCTATTAGAGGAGACCTGCTCCTCCTATCCCTGCTCGGGATATCTCCCCACTGCTGGGTTCTCCCCCACCTGACCAGCGCTTACAAAATCAATGGCCCGTCCTCAGTCCCCCTTGCCTGCAGTCCTCTATCTACAGCAGTCCATCATCTCACCCGGATCTGCACACCATCTCTGCTGCGTGCTGCACGAGCTTTTGTATTCCTTTTCCCACGATCACGGTGGATCTGCCTCTTTCCCTAAACCCATTCACTCCAGACACTCACTCAAAGGCACATTCATTCGTCCAGGGCCCTATGCGGAATCAGCCACTGCTGATGGAGGTATACTGAGCCCGCCACGTGAGTATCTTCAAAATGACTTCCAATCCCCTTTGGGATGGAGATGGGCAGCTCTCCTAATCTTTTGTACTCATAGTGAAAGTCTCTGTCACAACTGTGCAGACAAAACGGCATTCTTGGGTTTCCACATTTGATAAACATATGCAGAGCATGCGCAATCCCACCCAAGAGATGTGGCGGCTTTGCGCGTGGTACCTTTCCCCTCTTGCGTCCAAGTGCTGCTTTTCGAACTCCCAGTTTTTGTTAGGGGCATAATCCCATTCTACCTCTTCAGCAGCGATGTAAAAGGTTCTTATCATCCCATATGGCTGCTCTGAAGTGTCCCTGTTGCCACAGCTGTTGACCTCATACATCTGATTCATGCCTCTGGTGAAGTGGTGCATGGTGGAACAAAACACCCTGAAAATACCTGAAAGAGAAATGGCTTGGCTTTGGATGTGGTGGCTGATTGCCCTTTTATTGTTGTTCTTGCTTTTGATGTGCTAGCAAACTTACATATTTCTTCCAAAATAAATAACTTAGGAAGGAAGATTTTAAAACATCAATTTTATATAGTATTTTAAAATCAGACCCTAGGGGGAATAAATTACTTTGAATATATTTACTTATGGGAAAAAATACAATCTGAAGCTCATTTGTAATGGAAAAATAAAGCTTGTGAAGCTGCTGCCAAGAAGTGATTTCTTTGGGTTTTCCCTGTGGTGCGCACCTGTTAGAAGATAGTCATTCCTGGAAAATCAGATAGGTATGATTATCTTAGTCCAAACCAGATCAGTTTAAACAGAACTAATTAACTGTAAGATTCGTATCTTAGACAAAGTTCAAATGAGGACACATGCCTGAAGTCATGTATTTGCCCTGAAGGATTTCATAAACTATAAAGTATAATATACAGGTAAGGTATTATTATTATTAAAGCCAACTGTATACTTCATTAAGTCTTTGAGCAAAGGAGATTCTCATACCAACAACAGGTCTACACTATGCCAGATGGAAAGTAAAAAAAAAAAGTCAATAGTCAATAAGATTTCCCCACGTAATGCCAACAATCATGTATGACTGAGAATTATGTAATTTTTACACTGAACTTTGTAAATGCTTTGCCATCAGATATATATTTCTTAATTGAACTCACTATAAAATCATTTAAAACAAAATTGTTAGAAAACATTAACTCTCAGTGAAATTATTGTATCAATAAATCTTCTTCTAGTAGATTCTGTTCTTAGAGGTAATTACTGCAGCTCTTATTGACTATCTACAATGCACTGAGATACCTTTCTTCATGCTCCACAGGTGTACTTATTGCCAAATTATCCCTTCAGGATGAGCAAAAATCATTGGTTCAGTGGGTACCCTCACACTCCCGGACACTGGTGAGGACCCTCATGAGGAAGGGACTCTGTGAAACCCCAGGGGAAACACCTCTGAGAACAGACTTGGAAAGAGCTGCTTCTGCACATGTTGTGTTCATCATATTCTTCAAGAGTGAAGGAATTATATTCTCTCAGAACAAAAAGGAGTTTAAGGCCTTGTTCATGGTGATGGGTTCAGAGATGTATACTTATCTCCAACTAGTTCATTTGTTTATATTATATATGTACACTTTTTTGTATATCACTCATTGCTTGATGGAATGGTTTTATGAAAAAGAAAATGTTTGAGTTGCAGGCCGTAGTCTTCTCAGCCCATGTTTGGGGCACTCTCTTTTGCTGGTAGATAATGGGTAGGAATGGTGAAATGACCGAGTATTAAACAGTTACAGATTTATACTTAGCACCAAACATAAATGGGAAACCATTGTCATAAAACTTTTTAGAAGCCTGTAGGGCACATGAATAATTCTTAAGGCACCTGAATGAGTAGCCTCTAAAGGCCAGCTCAAGTTTTGAATGCCTATTTCAATGGATTAAAACTATCCCTTGCCTCCTCTTTTTGGTTTTGAAGAGTGAAATAAAAAAAAATGTGCCCAAAGCATCCCTTGGTTTGGGTGATTCATAATTGAACAATTATATTAATATTGAAAGGAGATTACAGGTAAGGATTATGGAGCTCCTACTCTCAGGCAATTATGGAGCAAAAGTTTTGAAGCCCAAACTTCCAGTTCTTAACCAATGGCACAGGGAGGCATCCACACTGCAGCTTCAGTGTTAATTTAAGAAGTAAACACCCATTTGTGAAGGAGGCAGAGTTAGCAAGTACTCATCTTGGGTAGCATATTGGTTTCTCTTTTTTAAAACATGAAAATGTTGGGTATAGAAACATATTGAAAGCCAATAGCACTCGCTATCCTTGTCTTTCATGTGACAGTGAGTGTATTCTGCCATGTCTCTCATATCTCTTTGTATGTCTCATAAAAGCACCTCAAGTATCCCACTGGCTCAGGAGTCTCCAAAAGAAGAGAAAGGTGCTGGCACTTCCCTGAGACTTCCACGGACATCAGCCCCAATACAGCTTATCCTCTGGGGAAACCAAGGGTGCCCAACAGAATGAAAATAAAAGCCCTTGATAACTCTTCAAAAGGGCACTAGCAATCTCTAGAAAATGCAGACCAGACTTCCAGCCAAGATGGAGGCGTAGGTGAAAACACTGTGCCCCCTCCCACAACTAAATTTAAAGATAGCGAAGTTTTAGTGACAAAACGCAGCCATAACAGTGAAAATTGAACTGTACAGAAGTCCGACAGCCACGAACCATTCAGCCAGACTGGTAAGGAGGGCGAAGTCAGTGGTGGAGCGGGGTCGGGCTGGAAGGATCATTTGGTCTCACTGACCCAGGAGCCAAGGCAGAGACAGTTAGTGGATCCCAGGCATATATGGTGGCGACAGGCCAACCCAGTGAGGGCACAGGGCAGCTGGCTGACTGCGGTCATGCATTTGTGTGCCGATAAACCAAGCAAAGGAGTGAACAGTGAGACAGACCGCTCAGGCTAGGGCCCCAGCGACGGTAATTAGAGCCTGAAAGCACCAACTGGAAAGATTTTCTCAGGGTTGAGGGGCCAAGAGAGGCTCTCAGGCTCACTGAGAGTTAGTTGGAGAGACCCACAGGGTCCTGGAGAGTACACGGGCCCACACACCCAGGAACCAGCAACAGAGGGGCCCAATTTGCTTGTGGGAAGCCTCCGAGGGGACAGAAATCTGAGAGAGAGCGGAGCGGAGCAAAGCACCATTGTTTTCCCCTGTCTGACCCCACCCCCACATACAGTATCATAACCCAGTGACTGAGTTGCCCCACCCTGGTGAATACCTAAGGCTCTGCCCCTCATACAAAACAGGTGCAAACAGACGAAACATTATGACTCAAGAACAGCTCAAAGCCCCAGAGCCTATAATTCTAAGTGACCAAGAAATAGCCAACCTTTCAGATGCATAGTTCAAAATACTGGTCATCAGGATGCTCACGAAATTGGTTGATTTTAGCCACAATTTAGAGGAACATATGAAGGCTAAACTGATTGAAATGAAGGGAAATGCACAGGAAACCAATAGTGATAGAAAGGAAATGGGGACTCAAATCAAGGGAGTGGACCAGAAGGGAGAAAGGAACAACTAGAGGAGAAGAACCAACAGAAAAGAACAACCAGAACAACCAACAGAAAAGAATGAAGAAACAAGAATTCAAAAAAATGAGGAGAGGCTTAGGAACCTCCAGGACATCTTTAAATACTCCAACATCCAAATTATAGGGGTACCAGAAGGGGAAGAGGAACAGCCACGAGTGGAAAACCTATTTGAACAAATAATAAAGAAGAATTTCCCCAGTCTGGCAAAGGAAATAGACTTCCAGGAAGTCCAGGAAGCTCAGAGAGTCCCAAAGAAGTCGGACTCAAGAAGGAACACACCAAAGCACATCATAATTACATTAGCCAAGATTAAAATGAAGGAGAGAATTCTAGAAGCAGCAAGAGATAAGGGGACAGTCACCTACAAAGGAGTTCCCATCAGACTGTCAGCTGATTTCTCAAAAGAGACCTTACAGGCAAGAAGGGGCTGGAAAGAAGTATTCCAAGTCATGAAATCCAAAGACCTACAGCCAAGATTGCTCTATACAGCAAAGTTTTCATTTAGGATGGAAGGGCAGATAAAGTGCTCCTTGGATAAGGTCAAATTCAAGGAGTTCATCATCACCAAGCCCTTATTATATGAAATGTTAAAAGGACTTATCTAAGAAACAGAAGATAAAAAATATGACCAGTGAAAGGACAGCAAACTCAGTTATTAACAACCACACCTAAAACAAAAGCAAACTAAGAGGACAGCTAGATTGAGAGCGGAAACATAGAAATGGAGATCACATGGAGGGTTGGCAACAGGGGAGTGGGGGGAGAAGGTACAGAGAATAAGTAGCATAGAGGGTAGGTAGAAAATAGACAGGGGGAGGGCAAGAATAGTATGGGAAATACAGAATCTAAAGTACTTGTGACACATGGACATGAACAAAAGGGGGGGAATAGTGGGGGAGGGGTGTGCAGGGTGGAGGGGAGTGAAGAGGGGAATGGGACAACTGCAATGGCATAATCAAAATATATTTAAAAAACAAATCAATAAAAATAAAAAAAATGCTGACCAGGCCATGGGCATAGCCTAAAAGCATTCATTGGGCCATCTGTGCTTGGTAAGATGCTTCAGAGCAGCAACTAAAATGATGTTTGTGATTAAAGAAAACCACAAATTGTTCATGGATATGAATCAAGAACATTCTTCTAGGTGTGATAAGGTCATTTAGAGCAACGGTCCCCAACATTTTTGGCACCAGGGACAGGTTTCACGGAAGACAATTCCACAGACCCCGCTGGCGGGGCATGGTTCATGATGCTTCAAGGGCATTACATTCCAGCTCACCTCCTGCTGTGAGGGCCTGCACTTAACAGGACCAGACCAGTCTGCAGCCCAGAGGTTGGGGACTCCTGATTTAGAGGGCTCTCACTTCTGCTTTGTGGATGTTATTTTAGGTGCTTCTCCTTTGTCCTTTACCCTGTGTGTTTGGAATAAAATAGGATTCTCTGATTCTAATCTAGACGGTACCTCTTTCTACACACCCTGAAGTGCCCAAATTTGACCAATTTCTTCTGGGGAAAACCTTAAGAGTATATGCCTGAAGATAGAAATTCGGTCACTTGCCAAGTTTACCTGCATAGTCTGGTTGCATGAACACTGTGGTAGAGAGGTGGGGAAACAAGGCCAGGGTGTCACGGTGAGTCCCTCGTAGGTGGATGGTGTTGCCTTGAAAATGAACTCCGTGCATGTCGGTGTCAGTGCCCATTCCAATCATATGCCAGGATACTCTATCCTTTTTGCACATGTTTAGGCCTGGCTGGTTGCCATACATATAACCATTAACAGCTAAATGGAAGCAAAGGTGTAGTCAGAGTCCATATAATTTTGTAGATGTACTGAAAACACATCAGTTTAGTGAAAGATTACCAGTACGTATGGAGATACGGTGTTCAGGTGTTCAAACTCTCCACAGAAAATTCTTATTATCAGAGAAAAATAGTACTGGGAAAAAGTCACGTGGTGAATCAATTTAAAATGGAAAGTGAAATTAACAATAAATAATGAAATATAAAATTGTGAAAATGTTATATTTAACAGTGTACACATAAGGGCATGTGTGAATTCTAAGGATGAATAAGAAATAAATCAGGTTGTTTTCTGGCATCATTTCTTTTTGATAAAGTTGTTTCCTGGTGTAATATTCTTTGTTTTAGAATATGGATTTGTAGGTTGTAAACAGGATAATCCTTGTAAAACAATTTATAGACTTTACCACTTTCCCCTAAATCTTCTCTAAAATTCTTGATATGCAAATAATTCTTTTGAGATTCTTATCCTGTTATCTCCCTTGTTAAATGTCTCTTTCTAGTTACTAATTCATTTAATTTTGTCAGATCCTTATTTGTCAATGCTTTGCACAATTCTAGAAGTTATCAAACATCCCTTTACTGACTTCTTGGGTCCTGCATCATGTGAAAGATTTGCAATCAATTGGCATTATAGTGGCTATTTGGTCAGTGGAGTGGAATTTGGGGGGAGGGTCAGTGGAGTGGTGAGGGAGAGAAACATTAAGTTGATAAGAAGGTAGTCTTTGTGTAAATCGTTTTGCCTTATGATAATTTTCCCACCTCAGTAAAATAACTGAAAGAACTTGGAATACTGCTTACTTAGATAGGAAGACCCTCTGTGTCTCCAGAGATGCAAAATGTTTTTATCTTTTACATCAACCTCAATCCATTGACAGTGGCTACCTGTAGCAGTGCATGGAGAAAAATTTACAAACCACGCTCTTGTTCTGTGGGGGGATGGAGGCCATGATTGAACAGCACTGTCTGAGGGGTAACTGCACATAATTATGTTTCACGTTTAATGTCCATTCCATCCTGGCCCCCACTCCTTACTAGTGCCCATAGTAGAAAAAAACAACTATTACACCCTGCACGATCTTCTGTTATGTAATCCCATCATCAAACAAAACTACTTATTTCTGTGTCTGCAGAACCAGTGGTGTCTGGTAATTTTACTCATACATCTGAGATTATTAGTAGAAATTCCAAGAAGCCCTGGGCCTTCTGAGAAGAATATCTCATTTTCTGAAAAAAAAAAATTTTGATAATAGTTTTGCAAATAAATGATTGAAATCATGTCCATTGAATACCAAAGAGATATAGTTGCAATAACTTAGTCCCTGATTGGCTGATGGAGAATTTTCCCTTGCTCTGGAGCTCAACTTTAAAGCCTCTCTTTCTGGAACATTCAATCATCATTCAGGCAACACCTTTGAATACAGTGGGTGCCATGCAAAGCACTGTACACCATATGAGGCACTTTCTCTCTGGTGTTGTTGCCATCCTTCTTCCTCTCACTCCATGCAAGCAAGACTGGAGAAAGAATTTAATTTGTAGTTAGTGTAAAATTTAAATGAAGATACATTATTTTCCTTGAATTTTGGTTTTAAAATGATGTGTTCTGCATGTCCAAAATATGAAAACTTATTTCACACTGCCAAACCAGGATGAAGCTGTATTCGACATGGTCCTCTTCAGACTTAATGACATCATCATGAACCCAAGGGAGGGCAGTTTGTCAGTAATTTTATACAATTGGGATGTACTGTGATCTTTGCCAGTTCATATTCTGTGTTGCTTCATCTAAGGCTAATAGAGTGTTTTAGAAGTATTCATTGGGTTCACAACATCTGTGGGAGACAGTGAGATTTCACCATATACCTGGTGACACTGAAGCTGTGAAATAATTTACTCATGCAAGAACGATACCCAAGAAACCAAAAACTAAGATAGTTAAAACATTCCAAACATTTTTCACTTCAAGTGCAATTACGCCTTTTCTTACAGGAGGAAAGTCCTTTTTCATACCATGCATCTGGTTGGACTTCACAAACTCTTTGTCTTCTTTGTCAACACTGAAGGGATGCAGGGTAAACTTCTGAATGTTTTCATCAAGATACTGACTCAGGTTCTCATCAAAGACTGTGAATAGTAGGTAAAATTCCTTGTCTATTCCTTTCTACAGAGGAGAGAGAAATGAATATATAAAAAGTACAGCTTGGAGGAATTCTTAGCTCTGTATTACTTTCAAAGTTAACAAAAAGTAGGTAAAGATCAGCCTCAGCCACAGATTAACTGGATAATTTTGTAAACAAGATTCTGAGAATGATTCTGATAAATTTACTATACAGCCCCCAAATTCATCTGTCTCATCAGATCCTTCCCCTTCCCAATGTGGGAAACAAGTCCCTGCTCAGAAGATCTACTTTGTGGTACTGCTGCTGTCAGGCTGGGGGTCAGGGTCCTATTCTCCTGACTGTGGCCTCCAAGTCCTGGCCCTGGTGGCCTGTCTCTCACCCTGGTTTCATGCCCTCACACTAACTCCCTACTCACTCTAGCCATGCTGGCCTTTTGCTCTTCCATGAAAACAACAACCTCACTCATTCCTGCCCCAGGGCCTTTTCATGTGTGGTTTCCACTGCCAGGAAGGTTCTCCCAAGAAGGTTTTGCTTGCATCACCCCCTTACTCCATCCAGTTCTCTGCACAAATGTTACCTGCTGAAGGTGCCCTTCCCTGATCACCCTGCTTGAAATAGTCACTCACTTGCCACTCTGCCTGCAAACTCACCCACTCTACCTTACTGCGGTCTTCATAGCACACAGCTGTACCTGAAATGATGTCTTGTTTATAAACATATTTTTATTGTTTTCTCACTGCAGTGTAGGCTTTGTGAGGATAGGAACATTTTTGGTTTTTCTCTCCATCTCCAGGTCAAAAAAACATGCCCAGAAAAGCAGACACCCAATACATATTTACAAGTGAAATAATGTATTCAGATAACCCATGAGCCTTGGCTATATTTTGCTAACTTGAGCTGATATTGAGGAGACTATGGATTACTTCCCATCTTGTATATTTCTAATCCATTTATTTGAGCATATCTGACCACAGAGCATATTTTTAATTCTCATTTGGAGGACATTTTTTCCCCACTGCTTTTAGGAAGAGAGAGGAAGAGGTGGAGAGAAATATTGATTGGTTGCCTCCCATGTGCACCCACACCAGGGATCACACTCACCTAGACCAAGGATCAAACTTGCAACCTAAGTATATGCCCTGACAAGGAATCGAACCCGCAACCTTTCATCTACAGGATGATACTCCAACCAACGGAGCTACACTGTCCAGGGACACAGAGCACCTTGAATTGCTGAAATAGGTTTTTCTTTAAAGCTGAAACAGACAAGGGACTATATTTTCTGTCCCTCAATGTCTTTCTTCCCTTACATGGTCCTGTCTAATTCACCCTTCATCCTGCTGCCTGTTCCAGAGAGACCCTCGGCAATGCCATCTGATCACATCTCTCTTCTTCTTAAACTGGACAATACAGTCTAAACTCACAGTGATTTGGTCCTTGCCTGCCTGTAAAGCCTCATTTCTCAGCCCTCCCCTCTTGGCACTTTGACCAAAGAGAGGCCTAGCTCCTTGCAGCAATTTAAACTTGGTGTGTCCTGGAGGCCTCTGTCCTTCATGCATGTATCACTCAACTTCGATGGTCTGCCACCCTAAGGCAGCCCCAAGGGCCAGCCTAACTGTTCCACCTCTCTGAGGCTTTCCTAATGCCTCATCGAAGACATGGATACTCCTTGCTCGTATTGCGCCTTTACACTTACTGCTTTTGTCTCACAGTGTTTTAGAAAACAGTAGTTTAAAGTAATTGGCTATAGAAAGGAAGAGTGTAGGCTTGAAAATTTTCAAAATGAAATATTAAAAAATTGAAGGGAAATAGGGGTCAGAACTATATTTTTAAAGATTACAGGCTATGGGAACAGGCAGACTTAGGTTCTAATGTCATTATTTTTTCATGGTTTTATGTAAGTGGACTGACCACTAATGGTATTTGGCTCAAGTAACAACTCCCAGAGACTAAGATGCTTCCAGCAAATCTGAAATTTGCAATTGAATGGATGCAACAGGGATAAAATCAGAAGTACCTAATGAAATGTTTCTGGCACTCAATTTTTTTTGTTCAGGTATTTAGCTAGTAGGAAGCAGGGCAGTGTATTGAAAAAATATCAGTTGGACGCTCAAAGTTCTATGTTCTACTGCTGACTATCACTACTTACTTAGATGTGCTTCCTGGAATATCACTCAATATTTCTGAGCCTCAGTTTCTTCAGCTTTAAAATAGGGATAACCATTCTGCTTTGCCTTATGTAATTGTTGTGGTATAGTGTAAGTATTCAGTCATATTGCAGAGCATTATTGAGGACCATTCAGAGGGCCAGGGACAACTGAACCTCCCAATAGACATTTCCAGGATTGGTCTTTTGCACAGGGAAATGAAAATGTGAGGTGGACCAAAAGAGTTTGGGTTTTCTTTTTTTGTTGTTGTTATTTTTTAAAGCATTTTTAATTAATTAGTGTTCAAGTACAGTTTTCTGTCTTTTACTCCCATCCAAGCCCACCCCCACAAGTGCTCCTAGAAGTTCCTTTGATCCTAGAAGTGGGTCCCTGTGATGCCAAACATTATAAAATACACCACTTAAATAAATAATTTTGCCATTTTGGATTGGTGAGGTAATTTCAAATAATTAAATGACTGGATTTTTCTCTTTTCATCAATGTGTTTAATATGTAGATGTAGCTTGGAATGCTATATTTTGCCACACTAATCAGTGCAACCATCCTAACCTGTAAGATGGGACTTGCCAGAAGTTGTCTACATGTGTCTTATTCCTCCAGCCATCATGATTAACTTCCAGTTTGCAGTGATGAGTAAGCGGTGGTTTTCAACCCTGGCTGCACATTGGAATCACCTAGAGATTCTGATGCACTTGGTCTTGAACACATGAATAAAAGATGTTTAAAAGGTCTCAGGTGATTCTATTGGGTGCCCAAGTTTGAGAAACCTCCAAGAAGAAGGGATCCCAATTTGCCTTCTATGTAGATCTTATAAGATTCTAGAATCAAAGCAACTCACAGGAAGAGACCCATCAAATCCCAGCCAACAAGCAGAAAACCTGAGCTTCTGGGTCAGCATTTGTAACTCAGGAAAATCAGAATGTAAATTTATAAAAAACCCCAAATTCCTGTTATATAGAAGTCAATTTTAATAGGAAGGAGAGACTGCTTTCTGTAACTGACTTTGTTTTGATCTAATCTCTAGCCATAATACTGATTTTTCTACATACACCACCAAGAAGAACTTGGTAACATTTAGTGACTTACCTGTGTCCCATCAGCACTGAGAACACCTTTCTTACAGACAAGCAAAGGCCCTACAAGGCCAGAGCTGGTGTCCTTGATTGGCTCAACTGCTGAGAAGTAAAGATAGGTCAGACAGGGAGGATCACCAGCTGTTGGGCTTACGCTTTCAGGCACTGTCCATCTGTATGTGAAGGTTTCACCTGGCTTAACATGTGCCCCGGGTTTCACAAATCCTGAGGAGATACATGAAACAATTACTCAAAGCAACAGCCAAGACCTTATGAAACTTGTCAGAGTGGATTTCTCTCTTTGATATATTTTGCAGAAAGAAAGTTTATTTTATTTTTGTATCTACCAAGTGAAGCCACTGACATAGTCTGACATTCTATGAGATAGAAGCATCTATCAAAGAATCGTCTTCTTCGTAGATTGGACTTAGTATCTTCATAGATACTATTTCTTACTCAACTACCAGGTTTAGCAAGTAATGAAAGAGTGATAACTGCCCATTTAGCAATTCAATGTAAAGACATAAAATATTATTGAGGAACATATTCCTACATGGAATATATTATGCTTGGCCCTGCAGAGAATAACTTGAGTTAAGCAAAAGATTTATCTTTAAAGAGTTTAAAGTCTTAAAGGTTGAACTACGAAATAATCCAAATAACTACAACCTAGAGGAGGTAAGAGAAAGCTCAAGGTTACAGGCCTATAAATGCCAGAGCTGGGATTCGAACGCATGCTATTTAATTCTAAGGACTGTGCACTTAATCCTCACATTATGTGGCAAATGAACAACACAATGAATCTCTCCTACTAGACTGAGGCTCTCTGCATCTCGTCCAGAGCTTTGCAAAAAAGATGCAAATAAATGTGTTGAGTTAAATGACAAAAAATATAGACATTTGAATTGTCACTGTGTTCTCTCTGCATACATACAAAAAAGTCATTGGGAGCATTTTAACCAAGGAAGACAGGAGATGTCAGTGGGGGAGGGTGAGAATTGGTCTGAGGGAGAGGAATTCTTTCTTCATTCCTTAGTCCTCTGTCCCCTCACCATCACCACAGAGCCTGTGCTCTGAGTGGGCCTGCCTTCACACTGGGATGTGAAGTTGTCCAGGCAGCCATGACTTCAGCTGTAGTGTTAGAGAAGGCTTCCAGGGAGACCCGGAGTTTCCCAGGAGACGTATCATGGGTGGAAAGGCAGTTCCTGTAGCCACTGAGCAGAAGTTAGCTGCCTTTCTCATGTACAGACAATCTGTACTACCTTCTCTGTGGTGGTGAGAAGCTATAGAAAGTGGTGTCTGACCTTGTGACATCTTGGGGCCTTCCTGGAAAAAGAAGAGTTGTCTGGGGCCACACATTAAACATATCATGACATGTAATTCCAAAAATTCTCATAATGCTTTAAGTAAATTTATGATTTTGTGTTGGGTCTCAATCATAGGCATCCTGGGATGTATGTGGCCTGCAGGCCACAGGTTGGACACCCTTGCGAGTGTAGAAGATGATAAGCACATAATACTGATTTTAAATACATATTTGTTGGTAGATATGGGGCAGAGACCATGTATAGTATTTTGATGTCAATAAAACTTTGGAAATTAGGTTTTCCCCTCAGCCTTCACCCACAATATTCCATGTAACCTGAAACAGAAAAGTTCTTTCACTTTAAAGAAGTGGGGTTAACTGTGAAAGTAGATTGTTTTAAGATTTATTACATTACTGAGGGAAAAGAAAAAGAATTGACATTTCCCAAGAACCTACTGTGGGCCAGATCCCATTCTGAATTCTCTCCACTGTTTGCCAAAGCCCTGTGAGCTGAGTGTCATTATCTGCATTTGATAAGTAAGACAAATAAGGTTCAGAAAGTTGCAATAATTGCCCAAGCTCACTGAGCTGGTAAGGGTAGGGACCAGGATTTGAAGCTCATCTATCCAGTTCTAAGTCCTTTGCACACTCATCCTGTTTCCTCCCTAAACTTAGGCTGAGACTTACCATCTATGTTTGGGGCTGCATCAGAGGCCTTGTCATAGACCACACCATGGGGCAAAATACTGTAGACCTTATCAGCCTTGTTGGCAAAGGTCACTAACAGAGTATCACCCACCTCTGCCCTGATGACTGGGCCTGAAAAACATCAAGAAGAGAGAGAAGAGGATGAAAATAGAGAGACATAAATATGGGCAAGAGAAGAAGTCATTCTAAGTAGATGTAGATGCCTGGTTAAACATCTCCCCTCCCACATTCAAAACATGCCGATGGTTTTACCCTACCAAGAATTCCAAGGTGGGCTTCTGCCTCAGAGAGTTTCTTTTTTTGAGTAAAAGTTTCATCGACATACTCTATATACTGAGCTTTCCAGTATTTTCCTCCTATTCTGTTGTTCCCTTGTGTGAAGTAGAGCTCAGAGTCACTGTGGAAAGAATAGAAACCTGACTGAGAAAGCATCTCTGCACATCCACCAACTGCCTTAATTATGAAGCTTGGTTTTATAACCTTTAGCCCACTCTCCCACTCATCTCCCAAGAAAAGACAATACAGGCTCCCACAAAATTCCCAGGAAGAGTCAACCAGCCTTAAAAGTCATCAGAAGCTTGGTAATGTGCAAGCTCATTTCTCTCTTAGTTATTGCACTTTCTTCCCCAGCAGGCACAGGTCAACTCCTTACTTACCAGGACTGGAGTCCCAGAATGTAGTCCTACCATGTAACAAAGAGCTAACTGATTTCTCTGAAGAATACACATCCCTCTATCTCTTGCTGATGTCATTATGAATGGTCTCTGCATTTACTAAGCTCTTCGATACTGGCATGATTAAGGAATGAACTGTCTAGTTAACCAGATAGTTTAGTTAATAAGGAATTATCATATTGACTGTATGCATGAAAACTGAATTTCAAAGTTGTGAACTATGATACTATAAATTCTGACTAGTACGAACTCTATATTATCTTATTTCTGTCAGTGGTTTCTTTACGCAGGCTGTCTATTATCCTCTTACCTTGTTCGTTCTTTCTGTGTAACCTTTGAATGCACCCTTCCTTTTCTGCACCTTTTTTTGCATTTTTTTCTTTCCTTTCTTCCCATTGCCACGACCCCAGTTCATGCCCTCATCACTTTGTGTTCAGACCATTATATGAACCTCTGCCTGCCTACTCTCTATCCTGTATTCTGTGTTGGCTCACTTAGTTTTTTTCTCGGTATATGCACTACTACAACATTAATTTCCAAAATGGCATTTTTTGTTGTCAATTACTATCTGCAAAATCTTCATTTGCTTCCAGTTGCCAACCAAATGAGACCCAAAGGACCTATGCAATGGATACCCAGTTTACTTTGCCCCACTTTTCTTTCTATTGCTCTATGCAAATGTGCATTCTTGTATGCAAATCCCCCACTTCAGTCACTCTGATCAAATCTTTCTCTCCTACATGGTCAAAGCTTTCCATTAACCCCTGAGTCTAAAATTTCCTCTCTTCACTACTGTATAAATTCTATCAAACTTCATGGCCCTGCTTAGATCCTGCTTCATCTTAAAGTGTCCCTAGCTATCTTAGTTCTTTCAGAATGCCCAGAGAACTGACTGAACAACTCACTCTTATTTGTAACTTGCAAAGTTACTTCTCTTCTGTGTATACATGTCCTTTCTCCACCTTAGGGTAGAAACTTTGTCTTCTTGCATCCCCCATGTTACTTAGTATGTTTTCCTTTCAAATACTATATTGCATATCTATTGAATATAGCTTAATATTTCAGATTTTGAAAGGTGCTTATATTCTAGAAGGCTTCTAAAACATAATTTCAATGCTAATTCCCATTCTGCTTGTGGAGAAATACTGGTGGATAAAGAATGCTGATATCACAGTTTTTTCCATACACACAAGTTCTTTAAATAAGAATGAAGTGCACCAATTTGGTTGGAAGAACAAATGAATGAGATTTACAATGAAAGAAACAAAGGGTATCTTATTCATCACAAACAGAATTTTAGAAACATTTCCTCAAACATAAAAAGGATTAGAAGGTAATAACGATACTTTTTGGTATCACATTGTACCTTTTTAAATGCTTTCACAGACATTATTGCACATGATTCTACAATAAGAATTCATGGGAGTCCAAAACCACTTACTGAATTGTTAGATTCCATTTTTTAAATACTATGTGTGAGGAGAGAAAACAATTAACTATGAGTCAAGAGTCAGGGGAGGCTTCATTTAAGAGGTGACATTAGTGTTAGATTTTGAAGAAGGATGGCATTTTACTGTATAGGGAAGAAAAGAAATTGTGGGCAAGGGGCCATAACTTACATGAGGCTGACCTTGAACCAAAAAGGGTAATCTTCCTTGGCCAGTTCATCTCCATTGAAAGAGAGTACTGTCTCATTCCTTTTTCAAAACTGTCTGTTCCATATGTACAAAGGCCTTGTTTTGTTCTCTGTCAGCTTAGTATTGCTCATGGCACTTGGCACTGTAGTTTGCATATATTAGGTGCTCAAAAATGTTTGATGGATGAATGAATGAATATAGTGTTTCAATTTAGCCAGCAAACCACGAAGCAATAAATAGTCTGCCAATTCTCAGCAGTGTATCCAGGGCTCAGAATGCCTTAAGTGGGGTCATTATGTCAACTATGCAGTGTGTGCTCATAAGAGAAGTGCCCGGAATATGAATGAGATCACAGGGAAAAGCCTAACAGACACCGCTTTTAGGAGAGGCTTAGAGCATCATCAAAAGGAACTTACCTGCCAGAGGCATTTAGGGGAAGACCATTGAATTTGTTGTAGCCTTGAGGAGCATAATCCCAAAGAATTTTTTCAGCTGCTATAAAGTAGTGCCTCTGTTGACCCTTCATCTTGGGATGAGAAATGCTGTTTTTGCAGTTACCAACATTGTACTGCCCCAGCATACCAGCTGCAGACCAGAGGAAAGCCAAAGTGCAAATATAAATGCACACAAAAGCCAAGGTACAAATGCATACAAAAAATCATACAGGAAAAGGCTGACAGATTTGACTTCATAAATGTTTAAAACTTTTGAGAACATTATGGTAAGTGAAATAAGCCACTCAAAATTAAAAAAAAAAAAACAATTGCCATAGGATTTCATTCATATGTGGAATCTAATGAACAAACTGAACTAACAAGCAAAATAGAGACAGATTAATAGATAGAGAGAAGACTGACAGCTCCAGGGGGGTAGAATGGGGATGGGGGTAGGGGGTGGAGGGACCCAGCAAAAATTTTAGAAAGAGAAGAACTAATGGACACAGAGAACAGTGTGGTGATTGTGGGGGCAGGAGGGTAGGCGGTGGTAGAAGAGGGCATAGGGGAGACAAATGGTAATGGGAAAAATACAATAAAAATTAAATAAATAAATAGAAAAAACTTCTGTACAAAAAAACAAGACCATAAACAAAGTTAAAAGGATAAATTGTAAGATTTTGTTCTTCTTTATTGCTGCATTATATATCTATATCTATATCTATATCTATATCTATATCTATATCTATATCTATATCTATCTATATATATATAATCACATAGATAGACCTAGAGGATATTATGCTAAGTGAAATAAGTCAGAGAAAGATGAATAGCATGTGATTGCACTTATTTGTGGACTCTGAAAAAGCAAAACAAATAAAACAAAACAAAAATAGGCTTAGAGAAACAGTCACTAAAGGGATGGTTACCAGGAGAAGGGGGTTGGGGAATGGGTGAAAATGTTAAGGGGAATAATGTAGTCAACAATATTGTGATAAATTTTCATGGTGACAGATAATTACTAGAATTAATGGAGTGACCACATTATATGGCATTAAAGTGTTATGGGCATCTAGGTTGCTTCCAGCTCGTGGCTATTGTAAATTGTGCTGCTATGAACATTGGGGTGCATAGGTTCTTTTGGATTGATGTTTCAGGGTTCTTAGGATATACTCCTAATAGTGGAATTGTTGGGTCAAAAGGCACGTTCATTTTTAGTTTTCTTAGAAAATTCCATGGTGTTTTCCATAATGGTTTTACCAGTCTGCAATCCCACCAACAGTGAACTAGGGTCCCCTTTTCCTCACAACCTCTCCAGCACTTGCTTGTTTCTTTGTTTATGATAGCCATTCTCACCGGTGTGAAGTGGTATCTCATTGTGGTTTTAATTTGCATCTGTCTGATAGCTAGTGATACTGAGCATCTTTTCATATGTCTCTGGATCCTCTATATGTCCTCCTTGGAGAAGTGTCTGTTCAAGTCCTTTGCCCATTTTTTAATTGGGTTGTTTGTCTTCTTAGAGTGGAGTCATGTGAGCTCTTGATATATTTTGGAGATCAAACCTTTGTCTGAGGTATCATTGGCAAATATGTTTTCCCATATGGTTGGCTCTCTTTATTTTAATACTGTTTTCTTTAGCCATTCAGAAGCTTTTAATTTTGATGAGATCCCATTTGTTTATTCTTTCCTTTATAGTCCTTGCTCTAGGGGACGTATCAGTAAAAATTTTGCTGCGTGGAATATCTGAGATTTTCCTGCCAATATTCTCCTCCAGGGCTTTAATGGTTTCACAGCTTATATTTAAGTCTTTCATCCACCTTGAATTAATTCTGATATACTAATAAGTGGAAAAAGGAAGCAAGAGGGCAGTATTTTATAAATAACATATGCTTTTAGTATAAAGGTCTGGAAAATAGTGATGAAGGACATTCATCAAATTGTAACACCATTATCTTTAGATGGGATTACTGATTTTTAAAATTGAATTATATGTATTTTCTAATTTTTCACATTAATTTTTTCTGGACGTATGGACAATTTAGATAATCTTGTACTTTACTAGTGTACAAACACCAGTTCGTGTCCACAATTAGTAGCCAAGCTTAGCAATCTTAGTAGTGTCAGTTTGCTGCTAATGCTAGCTTAACATCATGAGACCTTTAAGAGTAATGATCTTGTGTTGAGAACCCCTAAGATCTGTCTTCATAGGAAGTTTCAAGTACACACTATGGTACTGTTGAAGGCAGTCACCAAGCTGTGTATAAGAACTCCAGAACTCATTCATCTTACATCACTGAAACTTTGTACTCCTTCAGATCTCAAGGGTTCTCAACACACACACAAAAGGTAACTATGGGAGGTGATGATTATATTAATTAGCTTGAGTGTGGTGATCAGTTCACATTGTATGCATTCAAAACATCCATTTGCATACCTTAAATAGCTAAAATTCCTATATGTTGATTATATATCCATAAAGCTGGGGGTGCAGGAAGGAGGGCACTGAAAACTTACCTTGTTCATCTTTGTCTTCCCTCAACAGTATCTGGTACATACTAACTGATCAATCCAGCATCTGCTGAGTTTAATTGGAATAACCCAGCTGACAAGTGCAGAGACTGACTGCTTAAAGTTGAAGGGAACAAGAATGTGTTATGAAAGCAGCTCTGAAGGGTTGTATCCCTGTACTGTTACTGACCAGCTAGCATCCAAATTTATTTACTTTTTTCAAATATATTTTATTGATTATGCTATTACAGTTGTTCCATTTTTCCCTCTCTTTATTCCCCTCTGCTCTGTACCCCCTTCCCACCAGCATTCCCCCTCCTTAGTTCATGTCCATGGGTCATATATATAAGTTCATTGGCCTCTCCATTCCCATACTATTGTAATCTCCCTCTATCTATTTTATGCCTCCCATTTATGCTTCTTATTCCATGTACCTTTTCTCCCATTTTCCCCTCTGCCCTCTCCCACTGATAAACCTCCATGTGATCTCCATTTTTGTGAATCTCTTCCTGTTCTAGTTGTTTGCTTAGTTTGTTTTTGTTTTTGTTTTTGTTTAGGTTCAGTTGTTGATAGTTGTGGATTTGATGTCATTCTACTGTTTGTATTTTTTATCTTCTTTGCCTTAGATAAGTCCCATAAACATTTCATATAATAAGGGCTTGGTGATGATGAACTCTTTTAATTTGACCTTCTCTGGGAAGCACTTTATCTGCCCTTCCATTCTAAATGATAGCTTTGCTAGGTAGAGTAATTGTATGTAGGTCCTTGTCCTTCATGACTTTGAATAGTTTCCAACCCCTTCTTGCCTGTAACACTTCTTTTGAGAAATCAGCTGATAGTCTTATGGGAACCTCTTTTGTAGGTAACTGTCTCCTTTTCTCTTGCTGCTTTTAAGATTCTCTCCTTATCTTTAACCTTGGGTAATGTAATTATGATGTTCCTTGGTGTGAGCTTCCTTGGGTCCAACTTCTGTCGGACTCTCTGAGCTTCCTGGACTGCCTGGAAATCTATTTCCTTTGCCAGATTGGGGAAGTTCTCTTTTATTATTTGTTCAGATAAGTTTTCAATTTCTTGTTGTTCCCCTTTTCCTTCTGGCACCCCTATGATTTGGATGTTGGAACATTTAAAGTTGTCCCAGAGGTTCCTAAGCCTTTCTTCATTTTTTTTTTTTGAATTCTTGTTTCTTCATTCTGTTCTGGTTGAATGTTTATTTCTTCCTTCTGCTCCAAAGCGTTGATTTGAGTCCTAGTTTCCTTCTCTTCACTGTTGGTTCCCTGTACATTTCTCTTCATTTCACTTTTCATAGCCTTCGCTTTTTTCTCTATTTTGAGACCATACTCAACCATTTCTGTGAACATTCTGATTATCAGTGTTTTGAACTCTGCATCTGATAGGTTGGCTAACTCTTCATTGTTCAGTTGTATTTTTTGCTGGAGCTTTGATCGGCTCTTTCATTTGGGCCACATTTTTTTTTTGTCTCAGCATGCCTATTATATAGTAAGGCACTTGTGTTATGTGCCTTAGGTACTGTTCAGGGTGGGGCAACCTCCTGCCTGCACTGTGGCACTGTATATGGGGGAGGGGCCCAAGGAGGAACAATATTGCTTGTTCAGCTCTCTGCCAGCTTTCAGTCACTTCCCCTCCTACCCACAAACAAGTTGGGCTCTTCTGGTGTTGATTCCCAGGTGGGTGGGCTTGTGTACATTCTAGGACCCTGTGGTCTCTCCTATGAACTCTCCTGTGAGGCTGGGAGTTTTTCCTCCCATGGCCACAACCCCAACAGATTTTTTTTAGTCAGAGGTTTTGAGGCTTTATTTCCCTGCGCTATAACCCTGGATTGCATGGTCTTTTTTCCTCCCCAGATGTTCCTCTCGGTTTATCTGCATGCAAATGTAAGACTGCCTGCTCCCCCAGCTGCCACCTCACCTGCCTCAGTCCTCCAGCCACCACCTTGCTCTGAGTCCTCTCTGCCCAGCTGTCCAACTCTGCCCCTCCTACCAGTCAGGTTGAATGTTTCTTCTTTAAGTATTTGGTTGTTGGACTTTCATATAGTTCGATTTTCTGTCAGTTCTGGTTGTTTTTGTTTAAATTTGTTGTTGTCCTTCTTTTGGTTGTGTGAGGAGGCAAAGTGTATCTACCTACGCCTCTGTCTTGGCTGGAAGTTGTTAGTATACAAATTTAATCATACATTATTTCTTCTATGCCTATCCCATTGACACATTTTCATCTTCTGATCTTGCTTTTACCATCTAAGTCCAGACCTTTTTTATATGCCATAACTCTAATTTGGTTAATGCTTTTTAACTAGTATCTAGTAGTCAAAATTTCTCCATTGAAACCTTTTTGCACACAAATATTTTTCTTCCTAAATCAATGCTCTAATTATGTCATTAGTGCACCTAAGGATTCAGAAGGATTCATTATTGCCTTCTGGACACAGTTCCACCTTACCCTTGCCATTCAAAGCTGCTCCCACTGGGACCAAACTGCCTTTCTAGATTTCTGTCTCATCACTCCTCTGGCATGAGCATAGGGCCCATTCTTTATGGTCCCAAGGGACCAGAACCAAGTCAGTCAACATGGATTTAAGTCGAAAAAAGTTTATTGTATAACTTTAATAGACTTTTGCACCTATCACTGGATCTTGCTTCAATATATGGAAGAATATTCTAACAGAATAGCCCAGAAATGAAATGGGCTGCTGTAATTACTTAAAAAAAAAAGATGTTCCAAAGGAAATTAAAGAATTGGATAGGAGATTGGTCTGGATTATCTACAAATTCCTTTCCAACGCTAAAAATTTATTATTCTCCTTACAGTTGCTCATAGAGAATATGCTTTTGCCAGCTCATATTGCTGCCTTTACCTGGAATGCCTTTCTTCCCTTCTTCATATTTAATTTCTACCCATCCTTCAATGCTCAGAGTACAGGGCCAACTTTTCTGGAAGCTTCTCAGATTGCTCTAGAGAAATGACTATGGAAAAGGTCAGGCCAGTTTCCCAGCCTGCCAGGTGGCTCATGACCCAGTCAGGCAAGTTTTCCAACCAGCTGGACTGCCCATGACTCAGTTAACCCAACTCAATTGATAGCCCACGGCGTAATCGAAACTCTCTCCCACCTCCCACAGTAGACATCTGGTGCTAGCCACAATGGCAGGTGGTCAGACTGACCCTACTGTACCTGGGAACAACCCACCCTTTACCCAACTTATTGTTCCAGCTCACATCCTGAAACCCTGAGGCGCCTGCCTGGAAGACTGGAAGAAAAAGAGACTAACCCATTCCCTATCTCTCCACAAACCCCGTGATTTTTCTTTAAAAAAAAAATCCCATTCCTGCCTCCCCTCTAGGCTGCAGTCCACCCATAAGCGCAGCATCAAATAAAGGCACTTGGATCAGATCATCTGGTTCCTTTCACCTCTATTTCTCACACATTTCTACCAATTATGGGACCAAAAGAACGTTTATCATTCTGCCTCAAATGTTAGTCACTTTTGTAAGCATCTCACTATGTCTAACTTCTAGACAGTAGGTTCTTTGAAGGCCTTATCATTTCTTTCGGTCACTTCTCACCTGGTTCATAGGGAGGGGATCAATAAATATCTGTTGATAGGATGCCAAATAATCATTGTATATTTTCTTATATAGTGAACATTTGATTAAATATAGCACAAACAATAGCCTATCTGACAGCGGGCACTGAATGAGCACCATTGACCATGTGATTTAATTGTTCCATTCTGAGATTCTTACACTGGTCTTTGTCTTTTTACCTTGTAGGTGATCACTGACTTGGCAGGTTATCATCCACTTCCCAGGATTCTCAGCTATCATTTCTGTTGTCAGGAAGGTGGCTGGGAACAGGTTGACGACATCAGTCCGATGCCCTCGGCTGATAAAGGTGTTACCATAAAAATAGATGGAATGGATGTCTATCTCATTTCCCATCCCAAATAGGTGCCAGGACACGGATTCGCCAACACACATATCAGGCTCAGGGAAATTTCCAAAGAGGTATCCATTGAGGGCTGAAAAACAGAAGCACACTAGAGGAACAGACTCCCCTGTAGAGGTGAGCAGAACCAGGAGCCTTGGTGAAAATCAGGGCAGGTCATTCATTGTAATGACTTTGTGCAGGAAACCTCCTTTTATAAAATACAGTCCCAGAGAGAAAAATACTCTATTAAAGAGACACTCTGCACACATAAAGACAGCCTTGGGATTGTTATGTGGGCACAATGAGATCAGGAGTCAACAGTGCTGCTCATACTTCTGGGAGTGGCCAGCCACCTCTGTTCCCAATACTTCATTTGCACATCTGCCTTCCCCACTGACTGTTCCTTGCAATCAGAAACCTGGTCTTACTTAACAGCTATTAGGACCTAGCAAAAAATCTGATACACAGTACTACTTAATTTACATGACAAAAGAACGCAACACCAAGATGAAAAGAAAAGGCACTGATTACAAGGGACTTACGGCACATAGTGAATACTCAATAAATGTTGATTTAAAAGAATGTTTGGGAAACATAAATTCACAAGTGTGTATTAAACTCCATGCTTAGTATAGTTCTTGAAATTTAGCAGCCACTTAGAAAATGTTTCCCAGATAAAGCAAGAGGCTGCAAATCACAGGATTGCTAAAGGATGATGATTCATTCTCCTTTCTTCAGTCAGTCTAAAGCCCCTCCACCCACTAGGGTCACCTCCTGATTCTTTCTCAATTATAACACTAATGCTTCCACTTTCTGTACCATAGCTTTTTCATACCCAACTTAACTTACATCTATTGCCATGTCCCGTCTCAGATTGTTTCAGGTTCTGACATGTAGTGTGTTTCATATTACTTCCTAATCATTGTCATCACTCAGTGGAAAATCTTGGAAAAGTAGGCCGGGCATTCCTGTGTTTTTGCACCTCTCATTGTACCACATATGCAGTGGCAGTTGGTATGTATCTGCTGACACGGGAGACACTCACCATGCATTTTGTTACTCCTCTGAAAAGCAGCATCTTCTTTGTCAACTGAATTGGGGTCAGTGCAGAAATGTTTGATATTTTCATCGAGGTACCAGCTTTGATTCTCATCCACCAGAGTAAACATTATAATGAACTCTTGGTCCACATCAGCCCTTGTCCCTGAATATTTATTCAGGACACCTGTCAAACACATTCAAGAGAAAAGAGAAAAAGTTCAAAGTGAATTAAATCAAGATGAATTTTTCTTCCTGTCAAAGGTGTTGCAGAAGTGTAGTCTGCCAAAGGCCTAAACATACAAGAGTAGCCCACACCTTAAAAGCAGCAAAGGGCTTTAACAGAAATGACAGAACTGTAGAAGAGAAAAGTCATAAGACAAAAATCTTCACACCTGAAGACCTAGAAATCTGCCTGTTCCGGAAGGACGTCAACTTTATTGATATGGCACAGACACACCAAATCACTTAATAGAGAATAAAATAGCAATGTGATTATGTGAGCAAAATAATGAAGCAAAAGCATTCCTGGTCATTCCTTTTTCACTTTCCTATGTGTACTGTCAGTGTGATGTTGACAGCTAGTAATATGGAATGTCCCCATTTATTTTAAAAGTATATCCATTTCAGAAGCCTATGATGGTCCTTAGACGTCTGAATTATGGTTCCTGATATGGTGTCAGATTGATCTTCTCTGTTAGAAGAATTTCTCTGTCTTACAGAAAACTTAGAAGAAGAGGCACATTCTATATGAAGCAAAGGAGGTAAACAAGACTGAAAATTTATGTATACTTTTTAACACACCTGGGAAAAGCTTCCTTGTTGGGGGGATTACCTCCTTACCATTCTTGCACACCAACAGGGGGCCAATTAGCCCAGAGCAGATGTCCTTAGGGGCATCAATGTGTGAGTGGTACACCCAGGTCAGGCAGTTGGCATCAGCTGAAGTGGGGGCATATTCTTCTCTCACTGGCCAGACATAGGTGTATTTTTTGCCAGGAGGAACCATGTCATCATCCTTGTTCTTCCCAGATGTTCCATCTGGGTACAGGGCTCCTTCCAAGAAAAGAGAAAACAGAGTTAAACACAGAGATCACATGCTGTAGTGGTTAGAGCCAGAGCTTTGAGATCAAACACATATGAATTAAAATTTATTTCCTGTGAAACTGAAGTAAATTACTTACATTCTCAGTTTTTTATCAATAAACCTGGAATGTTAATATGTACCTCACAAGGGTTGTAAGAACTAGATGTATATGAATGTCCAGCACTGAACCAGATGCTTAAAAAATGTTCCTAAGGCCCCCTTCTTTTTTAATATATTTTATTGATTATGCCATTACAGTTCTCCCATTTCCCCCCCTTCAATTCCCTCCACCCTGCAACCCCCTCCCCCACCATTCCTCCCCCTTTAGTTTATGTCCACGTGTCACAAGTTCTTTAGATTCTATATTTCCCGTACTATTCTTGCCCTCCCCCTATTTTCTACCTACTGTCTATGCTACTTATTCTCTGTACCTTCTCCCTCCTCCTCCTCCTCCCACTCCCCTGTGGCTAACCCTCCATGTAATCTTCATTTCTGTGGTTCTGCTCCTGATCTAGCTGTCCTCTTAGTTAGCTTTTGTTTTAAGTGTGGTTGTTAATAACTGTGAGGTTGCTGTCCTTTCACTGTTCCTATTTTTTATCTTCTTTTTCTTAGATAAGCTCCTTTAACATTTCATATAATAAGGGCTTGGTGATGATGAACTTCTCGAATATGACCTTATCTGAGAAGCACTTTATCTGCCCTTCCATTCTAAATGAAAGCTTTGCTGGATAGAGCAATCTTGGTTGTAGGTCTTTGGATTTCATGAGTTGGAATACTTCTTTCCAGCCCCTTCTTGCCTGTAAGGTCTCTTTTAAGAAATCAGCTGACAGTCTGATGGGAAGTCCTTTGTAGGTGACTGCCCCTTTATCTCTTGCTGCTTCTAGGATTCTCTCCTTCATTTTAGTCTTGGCTAATGTAATTATGATGTACCTTGGTGTGTTCCTTCTTGAGTCCAATTTCTTTGAGACTCTCTGAGCTTCCTGGACTTCCTGGAAGTCTATTTCCTTTGCCAGACTGGGGAAATTCTTCTTTATTATTTGTTCAAATAAAGTTTCTACTTGTTTCTCTTCCTCTTCCCCTTCTGGTACCCCTATAATTTGGATGTTGGAGTGTTTAAAGATGTCCTGGAGGTTCCTAAGCCTCTCCTCATTTTTGTGAATTGTTGTTTCTTCATATTTTTCTGTTTGGTCATTTTTTCCTTCCTTCTGGTCCACTCCCTTGATTTGAGTCCCAGTTTCCTTTACATCACTATTGGTTTCCTGTGCATTTCCCTTTATTTCAATTAGTTTAGCCTTCATTTGTTCCTCTAATTTGTGACTAAAACCAACCAGTTCTGTGAGCATCCTGATTACCGTTGTTTTGAACTGTGCATCTGATAGGTTGACTACTTCTTGGTCGCTTAGAGTTATTGGCTCTGGGGCTTTGAGTTCTTCTTGAGCCATGTTTTGGTCTGTTCGAACCTGTTACGTATGAGGAGCAGAGCCCTAGGTGTTCACCAGGGTGGGGCAACTCAGTCACTGGGTTGTGATGCTGTATGTGGGGGCAGGGTCAGAGAGGGACAATGGCGGTGCCTTCTGTGGCTTCTCACTGCTGGGGCCTGCTCAATCCGTCTCACTGCTTGTTCCTTCGCTGGTTTATCTGCACGCAAATGTGTGACAACAGTCAGCCTGCCACCTTGCACCCTCACTGGGTCCGCCTGTTGTTACCCCACACTTGGGATCTGCCCACAGCTGCGTGAAGGCTTGGGTTGGGGAATCTGTCCTGCCTGACCCTTCTCTGCTGCTGACTCCGCCCCTCTTACCATTCTGGCTGAATGGTTGGTTGTTGTCGGACTTCTGTATAGTTTGACTTGCTGTGTTTTGGCTGTGTTTTGGCTGTGTTTTTATTACTGAAACTTTGTTGACTTTTGCTCTGGCTGGTGTAGCTCAATGGATTGAGCGTGGGCCTGGGAACCACACGATCGTGGTTCGATTCCCAGTCAGGGTACTTTGTTGACTTTAAACTTGGTTATGAGAGGAGGCACAGTTTTCCACCTATGCCTCCATCTTGGCAGAAGTCCTAAGGCCCCCTTCTGATGGGTCTCCCATACCAGTTAGAAAGATTTCAATCCCTTCAACTTAACATCAACTCAGGAAGAAAAGGAGGAGCAGCAAAAGAAATAATGAATAGCTCTTGGACTCTTTGAGCAGATTCAGCATCTGTATAAGGTCTCATGAGAGACAGGAAGAAAGTTAAGACATTCTTCCTGCTTCCAAGGATCTTCCAGCTCTGCTGGGGAGACAAGAATATGAATGATGAAGGCACAGGTTCCCTGGAGAATAAAGCAGGGTGATGCATTAAATGTAACTTGGGGTCTACGCAAGTTAAGATTCTGCCATGGAGAAGGGTGGGGCAAATGGGCATGGTATTCCCTTTCTCTGTTTTATAATCTAAGATTGCATAAGGTTTTTCAATTAAGGAAGGTCCATGGCTAAAAAGAGTTTGAAAACCACCTGGGTAGAAGGCAGGAGACCAAAGCTGTGCAAGTTTTAATTATCAGGAGTTGCATAACAGAGGTAGGATTTGAGGGGCCTCAAAGGACTGGGGAGGAGTTGGATGGTCCTAAGAAGGCTGAAGGGTGAGGGCTGAGAGGGAGGTGGATGTGAAAACACTTCAACTTCATTCTCCATTTCTTCATTAATTCACTCAACAAACTCTGTATTGGATATCAACTACATACCAGCAAATGTGCTGGTGTAGAAGTACAAATGAGAAAAATACAATAAAAATTAATGAAATAATAACATAAAAATAAACATAAAAAAGAGAGCATATATCCAAGGCAATCTTAAAAAAATTATGGCTACAAAAAAATCTGACATTAACTTTTAAAGAAATTCTACCATGAAACATAATTTGATTTTTGGAGAAGGATACCAGGAGAAAACAACAACAGCTGAGACCCTATCGTGTGCCAAGCACAGTGTGTACTTTGTATATGTTACCTCAGTTTTGAAAGTAACCCCATATGGTATATATCACTATCCTCTTTTAGGTTACATCAAGGGAACATGGCTAGCATGTGGCTGGGCCACATTTTATCCAAATTGTGTCTGACTACCCACTACACTATGATACCTCCCCACAAATCATTGGGAATATAGTATATGGACTGTTTTTGCATATTTATTCATTTTGTTTTTACATACTTTTAAAATATGTATGTTTATATAAAACTTTCTTTTACATACTGATTTTTAACCTGAATAAAATGTGAATTATTAAAAAAATTGAACCTATATACTGTATTGTACTGAAAGGGTAAAGTCAGAGAACAAAACCTATATAAAGGAATCAGGAGATTAATTTAATTAGTAGATCCCTTCAGTATTAAGTGTAGCTCTGAATTTTCTGATTATATCTAGAACATATTATTATATCTAGGTTTAATATATATTAGGTTGATATAATTAGGTCATATTCTTTCTTTGACCAATAAAAGAGGAACTTAAGGGAGAGGAACTTTTTTGCTGGTACTAAATTCTAAGAGAATATTTTCAATCACATCATTATACACAAATTACTGAGTGATATAGTATATTATGTCTTCAAAAGTTGCAAAAATGTTTTTTTTTAAGGAAGATTTCTTTNTATTAAGTGTAGCTCTGAATTTTCTGATTATATCTAGAACATATTATTATATCTAGGTTTAATATATATTAGGTTGATATAATTAGGTCATATTCTTTCTTTGACCAATAAAAGAGGAACTTAAGGGAGAGGAACTTTTTTGCTGGTACTAAATTCTAAGAGAATATTTTTAATCACATCATTATACACAAATTACTGAGTGATATAGTATATTATGTCTTCAAAAGTTGCAAAAATGTTTTTTTTAAGGAAGATTTCTTTTTTTTTTAAGATTTTATTTATTTATATATCTTTAGAGGGGAAGGAGAGAGGGAAAGAAACATCAATGTATGGTTGCCTTTTGTGCATCCCCTGCTGGTAATTAGCCTGCAAGGAACTGGCCTGCAACCCAGGCATGTGCCCTGACTGGGAATCAAACCGCGATCGTCTGGTTCGCGGGCCCGTGCTCAATCCACTGAGCTACGCCAGCCAGGGCCCGCAAAAATGTTATTTTTAAAACAATTTCTTACTTTGTCTTTTTTTCTTATTATAATTATTTTATTTTATAATATTTATAGATTCACAGGAAGTTTAAAAAGTAGTACAAAGAAGTCCTGGGTACTGTTCACCAGTTTCCCCCAGTGGTAACATCCTAACTATAGCCAAACATGAAATTGACCTTGTTACAATCCAGTCTTATTGAGATCTTGCCAATTTATATGCATTTGTGTGTACCTAAAGTTCTATGCTACTTTATTGTGTGAAGATATGTATAACCAACCCCCTAATCAAGACAGAGCTGTTCCCTTACCACAAACTGCCTGCTGCTCTGTTGTGGACACGCCCCTCCCCTTATGTTTCCACACCTCCCACCCGGCAACCACTAACCTGTCTTCATCTCTGCAACTTTGTCATTTTGAGAATGTTATGTAAGTGGAATCATACAGAATGGAACTTCTTGAGTTTGGATTTTTTCACTCAGTATAATTTCAGATGTTTCTATTTTGGGGGGTGTAAATTAATGATTATGATTTTATATTTTATGGGGTAAAATGATATCAAAATGTCTATCTCCAGGATTTACCTAATAACTGGTGTTATTTCTGACCTATCTTGGCATTTTTGTATTACTTTCATATCTTAAGAAGTGTTAACTGTAAATGTGAATAGAATAACATTGGTTAAATATTATTAATATATTTAAATTTAATATATTTATAATTATAATATTAAATTATAGCTTATAATTTAATATTAACATATTTATATTTAAATATTTGGCGTTGGTTAAATATTAACTACTGCAGCATACTGGCATGCTTTAAGGCAAATATTTCAAGGTTGTATTTTGTCCAAACATAGTAATAGTAAGGGGTGTTTTTCATGAGCTGAAAGTGTTTCAGAGAAATTTCTTAGACAAATTAGAATAAAAACACAAGGAAGGCAAAATGTTAATTTTGCAATTATAAACTAAATTATTTATAAAATAAATCATACTAATTTTAAACTAGTATAAACTAAATTTATATTAAATTTATATTATAAACTAAATTATTATAACTGTTTCACATCTCAAAAATATAGAGCAGTTAGCAAATTCAGAATGTGTTACCTTATTCACCATCAAGAAACAAATAGTATAGAGAACATAAAAAAGCTCTCATGCCAAGCCAGGACATATGAGTGATATCTGATCATTCAGAAACTCAGAAACTCTTGCTGAGATTCTGGAAGGTCATGGTTTTCCATCTCATATGGATTCAAGGAATAGCTAGGATTCTAAAAGTGGTCCTAGAAGACTTAAAGTCCATTCTACCTACTGCTTTTGAATCAGAGACTCACAAACCTTTGGAGCTCAGTCCATGAGAGTTCTTGAATTTATGACCAATGAGCAGGGAAGAGGGAAAGATGTCACTTTTTGTTTTCTGTGGTGAGCTGTTTTCTTATATCTAGGCTTCTGTTGTTAAAACTGGATGGTAAGTGGTTAGGAAATGTACAGTTTTGTTCATTTTAGTCAGGTACACTGTTGTTACATTGGAGATTTTTCAGAGTCATTGTTAATAATATGGACAATGAATTTCAGGTAGAATTCATATTTATTTTTAATATTTGTTAGCCATCTTAAGGAGGAGGGCTAAGATAAAGACAATCTTTAGTTTTTTAAATGAAGTGTAAATTGGTACAGATGCTGGGATTGTTTCAGCAATATTTAGCACATTCGAAAATTCTTATAATCCCTGTTCTGAAACTCTACTTCTTGGAATCTATTCCTTGGATATAATCATATGTGTGCAACGGTGTTCATATAGACATGATATTCTTTGCAATATTGTTATTTTAACTAATTAGAAACAAGAAAAATGTTTACTATTTTGTAAATTTGTAAATAAGTATGGTACATGAAATTATGAAATACTATTCAACATCAAAAACAATTAAGTAGCTAAGAAGTACTGACATGGAAAAATTTTCCAAAATTATTAAGTGAAAGAAGCAAATAAAAAGTGGTGAGAGTTTAGAGGGATGCAAGGGAATTGTTACACTGGATATCATGGGCAGGGGATGGTTTATGAAGAAAATAATTATAATGTCTTGATATTTAATAGTTTGAGTTTTTAAATGAGAATGTATGGATATATTATTTGTGTAACTAAAATATTAAGGAAGCTTAATCAACAGAATATATAACACCAAACAATCATATATATATATATATATATATATATATATATATATATATCCTAATCTGATTATTTTTATTTATTTTAGAGCAAGACAAAGGGGGAGAGAAAGAAACACCAATGTAAGAGAGAAGCATTGATCACTTGCTTCCCAAATGTGTCCCAACTGGGGTATGTGCCATGACCAAGAATCAAACCCACAACTTTTTGGTATATTGGACAATGCTCCAACCATCTTACTGATATTTTTACTATTTGTCTGGCAATGTAGGATGTATAAAACAAAATACATTTGACTTTTCAGAAAGAGGAGTTGGGATCAGATAAAGTACTTTAAAATGGCCTCCCTGAATAAGGTACCTGAGCTGTTTGAAAATTTTGGACAATAAATAAATAAACAATAAACTGAACATAGAATCCTTTAACAATGAGGGCTGTAACCTGATTCTCTTGTGTACTCCTGCAGTGCTTGGCACATAGTCAACACTCAATAAATATTGACTGAATGGTAGATGAATAAGCAGTTTAAATATTTTTAGTAGGACCCACTTATTTAAAGGCAGCATGTTAACAAGGATAGATGATATCCTTACTTCAGCTTTTTGGGGGGGCCAGTGCATATGTACACACAGATGTAGAGCAGGAGGTGAGGTCTTAGGAAGACCACAGGAGACATGGTCTCTTAATATAAAATGAAAATATAATACTGAAAAATATTTGACAAAACCATTTTTACTCAAAGTTAAAATACAGTACTTTACTGCTTTCTAACTTGATAACTGATCTAACCTGATAGAGGAATAGGAAAAATCCAGAGCACTAGCTACCATCCATTAAATCCAAAGGACATTTAAAAAAATCCCTATTATCTAACCTCTCAGTAGCACTTGATATTACTGTCATTTTCCTCCTTCTTAAAATATTCTATTTTGGGTATATGACATTGCACCATCCTCTTTGGCAACTCTTTTTCAATCTGTTTTTTCAGTACATTCTCCTCTATCTGTCATTCAGTGTCAGAAACCTTCACATTATAATGCTGGCTCCAAGCCCAGAGCTCTCACCCCAGTTGACAGCACCCATCCTAAAAGTGCTCCAACAAGCTCAGTGACTCCCACTTTTATCTCTACCTTGGACCTGGTCTCTGAACTTTACAGTGATATCCTATCTCAATAAGCAACCTTTCCCAAAGAACAGAGCTTGTAGCTCTCCCAGAGCTTGTCCTCAGCCACTGCTCCCTTTCTCTATGAAAGACACCACCAGCGTTCAATGCCATAAGCTAAAAACAAAGGAAGCATTCTTATTGCCTTCCTCTTCCATCCCTGCCATTCCCAAAGTGCCACAGGTCCTATCCTTGCTTCTTCAAAAATGCATCCATTTATGTCCATCTCCACTATCATAAGCCTAGTCCAAACAACATTAACAGTGTGAGACTATGTATTTGAAAACAGATTCATTTGGTTGTATGTATTCTAGGATGTGTGGGCTTTTACAAATCATACAAATTTTTACCCATCAGACTTGAGAATATTGAGGATTGGTGGGGTTGTGGGAGAAATAGGCTAGCTCACACACAAAGGGTAGAAGAGTAAAATGCACAGTTTTGGGGGGGACAAACATTACCTTCCTACCAAAGCCAGGTGAAGATATCACAAGGAAAGAAAACATGGACCAATACTCCCCATGAATAAAAAACAAAAATCCTTAGCAAAATATTATCAAACTAACTCCAGCAACATATAAAAAAACTATATACCATGGCCAAATTTATCTTATGATTTTAAGGTTGGTTTGACATTCAAAAATAAAGTAATGTAGTAAACCATATTAATAGACTAAGTAACAAGAACCATGTAATCCTCTGAATAAGTGCCAAAAAGCAATTAACAAAATCCTTATCAAATTAAATTTAACAAATTAAAAACTCTCAGCAAAGTAGGAATAGACAGGAACCTCCTCAACCTGGTCAAGTACAGGGTCTTGCGGAAGTAACGCTTGCTTGGCTGTGGTTGGTAGGGTAATAATATGGGTGTGACGATTTATAGTTTTAATGTGACCATTTCACCTAAAATGTCATATGATGTGCTTGAGTGTGATATTGTTTTGTTATAGGACTACATTCTTATGATTTTGTTATAAAAAGGGGGCGTTATTTGTGCCAAACACTATGTAATCTAAGAAAAGCTCATAGCAAACATTGTGCTTAATGAGGAGACTGAATGCTTTCTTCCTAAGATTGGGAACAAAACAAGAGTGTCTGCTCTCATCACTATTATTAAATATTGTCCTGAAAGTTTTAGTCGCCGCAATGAGGCAAAAGGAAAAAAGTAAAATACACTGATTTGTAAGGAAGAAATAAACTGTCTTTACTCACAGTGACATGATTCTATATATAGAAAATTCCAAGGAACCCTCTAAACATCAACTAATAAACCGGTTCAACAAGATAGTAGAATCCAAGATAAATAAACAAAAATTAATTGTATTCCATATACTAGCAACAATCATAAAATGAAATTAGGAACGCTGTTCCATTTATAACAACATTAGAGAGAATAAAATATTTTGGAATAAATTTAACAAAGGAAACGCAAATGTTGTACACTAAAAACTAAAACATTGTTGAGAGAAATTAAAGTTCTAAATTTCATGTTGATAGATTGGAAGGCTCAATATTGTCTAGATGGTAATTCATCTTTAAAATGCATATGACAATCTCCTCCTCAATTGATCAATAAAGTGAATGCAATTTTTGTGTAAATCCCAGATGGCTTTTTAAAAAATTAACAAGCTGATCCAAAATTTATATAGAAATATAATGCTAAAAACTCTTGAAAAAAAGAACAAAGTTCGAGGATTTATACTACTCAATTTAAAAATTTACTATAAATCTGTAGTAATCCAGATAGTGTGGCATCGGTACAAGGATAAGTATATATAATATATCAGTGGAAGGGAATTGATATCCTTGAAATCAAACCCTTACATTTATAGGCACTGATTTTCAATTACAGCCTATGACTCATTCATCTTTTTTCCTGGCAGGACTGAGAGTCAGTTTCTGGCACCTAGTGGATATTCAATTCAATGGGAGGTTTATGAGTGAAGGCAGACTTTTAAAAATATTGATGGTAAGAAAATACATACTGGTGGTAAGAAGTAAATCATATATTGGTGGTGAGGTAGGCTTCCCAGAAATACATGAAGGGATAGGCAAAATTAGAGATTCATAGATACCCTTATTTTTTCTATATTTAAAAAGCCACAGCTATCATGGAACATCTTTACATTCTATTTGCAGCATGAATAATACTTTTACACAACTATATTAAAGAAAATGCATCAATAGTTATTCCTTATATTTACAAAAGTCTCTGCAAAGTTTATCTGGCACAGTTTTATGTGCTCATTTTCAACTACTCAAAAGAACCATATCTGGGACCAAGAGCTTTGCTGCACACCTCAAGAGGAGGAAAAGGGTGAAAAACTCCTGAAGTCCGAGAAACACTTTTATACTAAAATCTAAGAATATTGCTTAAAATGAAAAAACATATTAGGGACGACTCAAGAAACTGCACCACTGAAGCTCTGGCAGTGCGCATAAAAAGACATTGCAGGAAGGAAGCACAAAGGTGGCAGCTTTAGGCAAGGGAGTTGAGATCAACTCACCCTGAGGCACCCTGCCCACGGCCAAGGCCATTAGTGGTGGCAGGACCTGGAACCTGTTGGCGCATGCCCTCTTTACCCATTGTACCACCCAGTCACGATAGTTATTGACAAGTGATAGTTATTGATAGTTATTGTCAATCATGAGTGATTGACAAGGATGAAAGTTAATGTGCTGCTGGGGGCACGGTGGTGCTGGTGCCAAAGGAGTTCAGCCCCCAGTTCTGTCTCAACATAAGCAGGAGTGAGAAAAAAGGGAGGGTGGAAATAAGGGACAGGAAAGGAAGAAGAGAAAGAGAACGGGGAATAATTGGAGGTGGGGAGAAAAGGAGACTGGGAAAAGACAAATGAAAGTGTGTAATTATTGTGTTCTACGAATCCCTTTCACTGTAACTGGCAGTTGCTTTACTTATGAGATAGAGACAGGCCACCGATAACACAGGATAGATATTCACCTTCAGAATCTTTGTTGTAGAAGACACCATGTGGATGCAAAGAGTAAGGTCGGGAAGCAAAGTTCTTCAAATGGATGACAATCACATCACCCACTTCAGCCCTCAAGATGGGGCCCAGGAATCCAAGCCAGGGCGGTTTGGGGATCTCTGTGGCATAGGTCTCATCTGTGTAGTGTCTGTAAACAGCCTTTTTGTAAAGACCACCTATCCTGTTTGGCCCTCTTTCGAGAAATAAGGTTGCAAGTCTAAAAGTAAGAAGAAAATTATTTTAAAATTAAAATTAAAAGAAAAATCTTAATGACATACCTTAACAGGTCACATATGATTTCTTATTTGTTGTTCACCATAACCCTATGATCACTGTAGAGATGGTAAGATTATCCTTAATTTACTGGTGAGGAAACTGAGGCTAAGAGAGTTAAGTGACAAGCCAAAAGGCACAAATAGTATTCACAACCAAATTAAAACAAAACCTAAGACTAAATTCATGGTGTCTTTGCTGGCTTTCATTCAACACCTCCCCTTTGCTCTTCTGTTGGCCAATGATTAATATGCCCTCACTGAATTCCCAGCACTTTGTTAGGTGCTGTGGAGGGATACAAAAGAGTTCTTGATCCAATAGTGGAAACATTAAGGAAGTGTGTGGGGCAGTATTTGATTAAGTGCCAAATGAGTGGTTGATGCAACAGATACAGGCTCATGTTTTCTAGGAATATATTAGTTCAGAGAAGAGAAAGATTGCTGTGGGTTGAAGAGATCAGAAAACACCTCATGAAAAATGCAGGAATTAAGGAGAAATAGGATTAGATAAAAACTGGAAAGTGTGGACACTAAGCAGGCACAGAGCATAAGCAATGAGAGAGAAGCAGTACACATAGTGTCAAGGCAGGCAGGTTGCAGGCTGGAACTGGGTGTGGAAGGGGGGCTGTGAGAAGTATGGATACACGTAACATCTGGGAAAAGACTGACTATGAACTTCAATTCCAGGTTGAAGAATAGAGGATTTATCATGGAAGTACTGAGGACCCATGGAAGTTTTTCACAAAGTGGTGGTGATATGATAATCAGTATTTAAGCACCATCCTCATGACAGTGGTGTGCAAGTTTTAGGGGAGTCAAGAGAAGGGGAGAGCAAAGGCGAGGGACCAGGAGGCTGTCAGGAGAGCAGTGGAGATGGGGGGTTGGTGTTATTTTGCAATAGAAAAAAAGGGCAGATGTGAAAAAACAGGATTCTAAGATTTGATGTGACCGGATGCCCTCTTGGGACCCCAGGGTGAAGGGGACACTCAGTCCGGGGTTTGGGTGCTTAAGATGATAACAGCACTGGTGACTTCACTTCAGAGGGGGCCACAAAATCTTCTCCTGGCAAAGCAGAACTCCCTTTTCCACTCTCAGTCTGTGTGCTTAGCACAGGGCTCTAACCCTGGAAGTACTGGATCCTGCTTGAATAAAAGCTCCATGACTCCTGGGTGCAGAAGCCACCCTAATTAGCTGTGTCCCTCTGTGGGTGAGAGGCAAGTCCTACTCTCTTACACATTCCTGCACATACTCATGCATGCTTTCCCTCTTGGTCACTCCGCAAACTTTATATCAAGACTTGTACTCAGTGCTGGGATACAGAGAGAAAAAGCAAAGCCTTGAAGGGGCTCTCTTTCTAGAAGAGTGAGTCATGAGAACACATATTATGTTGTGGGGCACCTAATCTGAGGTGGAGGACAGATTAGGGGAGGGTTCCCAGAGGAAGTAATGCCTAAATATGGTGTCAAAGAGCAAAAAGGAGTTGCCCAAGCAGTGCTATAGAAAGGGTTGATACAGTAGACACTTTGGAGTTTTGCCAAGTCAGTGCCCACACTCTTCTTTGATCTGAGAGCACACCTTCCCCATTTTCATGTTAAGTGCTTTGGAGGGGCCTCCACCTGCAGTTCCAGTGATGAGTAAGTGACTCAGCCTATGCATGAGACATCAAGTCCTCTCAGATATTGGTAGAGGGAGGCCTTGTGATCTAGGCCTGGCCAACTGATGGAATGGGGCAAGCCTGACTCATGTGGGTGCCTGGGCAGACTGGTAATCTGGTGCTCTGGGCAGATAATTATTATGTGCCCCCAAGTGATATTTGTCAAAAACAAAAACAAAAACAAAAACCCAAAGACTTGTTCAGCTCTAATTTGGAGGACGGACTTAGTGCTGTGGAGAGGAGAAAGTGGTCTGGTGGTGGCAGTTCTCACCTTCCTTTGGTCACAAGAAGGATCCACCCTACAGTTCACAGGACCAATCCTCTTTGAAAGGGATTTTTGTGACCACCTGTTATTACTTGAACACATATCTGGGGTCTCCTCCTTCCACTTCCCAAACCCCATCTCAAACAGGTGATGCTTTCCAACTACATATAATACTCACCTTAGTGAAGTTCTGGAAGTTGTCATTTTCTTCACCTTCAATGTCATTTCCAGTGAATTTTGTCCCCCCAGTAATACCTCCAGCATCCCTGTGATGTTCTAGTGCCCTTTAGAGCTGAGGCCCAACTGCCCACCTCCTAATCTGGCTCAGCTGAGGACCCCTGCAAGCTCTCCTGCCTCTGAGGCCAAGGCCATGCTCATCAAGAGGGGCGTTGTTGCTGACAGCTTTGACCATGTCCTAGGATCATATTAGGTAGTCTGGGGCAGGCTGAATGCCTCAGCTGATTAGAGTGAGAAGTAATAAAGCTGTGAAGGAATTACTTTAAAACTTTAAAACCATGCTATGGTGCATTTAAACTTTTTAAAAATATTTTTGTGCTGTAAGCTTTAGTTTATAAATTACAAAAAGGCAAGTTGGCTGTAAACCTTACCTGTCAGCAGTTCTCTGTGAGAAAGAAAACAGTCTTTGGAAGGCAGCCCCAGCAAACCAAAGCTGATAAATATACTGGATGGATTTCTGAAACAATGTTCATTGGATATTTTCTTGTAGCCACAAACTCTACCCTGGACCCAGGCATCATCAGATAATGCAGCTGACCCTTGAACAACACAGGTTTGAACTGTGTGGATCCAGTTACACACAGACTGTTTTCAATAAATAAAGCTGGCCCTTTGTGTTCTTAGGTTTCACATCTGCAGATTCAACTAACCATGAATATAAAACAGTATCTTTGCATTCCCAACCACATATTCCCAATTGCAGATCGAAAGTACTGTTGAACATCTGAGCCTCTCACTTCTCTGCTCCAGGCTCCCAACACACACATATGCATGCACACGCACACACTCACACACACACACATGAGTAAACACGCATGCAAGTGCATGCTGAGCAAAAGTTCCTTATCATAAATCATCTGAGCGTTCCAAACAAGAGGCAAGCAGAGGAGGGAGGGGAACTGTTTGCTGATGTCTTACAGCTCTTATTGCCTACGCTGTTTATTTTAGCACTGAGTTATATATTGAATTATTTTGCATGTGTATCACTCTTATCACTTAAACAGCCAATAGTCACCCAAAGAAGGGAGGAGATTTACTCATGCAGTGGCTCTGAAATGTCCACATATGTATACTTTGGTTTCTCTTCAGATCATGTACATCTTTTGCTTTTTATCAAATGTCCACATATGTACTAATTCTCTCAAAATTATCTGGAATATTTGCCCCTAATTTAGGTCCCCAGGCCCCATTTCAGGGCTTTTGGAATCCGACTTTCTGTTATTGGAGCTGTGGCCTCTACATATTTCCTAAGATCACTAAACAATTCTTTCCGCAGAGCTTTCCAGTGCTTGCCTATTCATATTTGTCTTTCCTCCCAGCAGAAGGGGAGGGCAAAGAACTTTTGCAGTTAGCTGGGGCCATGAGATTTTGGCAACTGGCCCATGAGCGCAAATGACATGTACCACTCCTGAGCTAGTACATTTAATCTCAGGGCCCCCTGACTTCCTCCACTGGAAGGGGGGAAGGACCACTTTCTCCACTCCAGTGAAGACAGCGAATCCTTAAGATCTCAGCAACGTGTCTTGCTGGTTTTCTCAGGTGTCTGCAGTTATATGGCCCTGAAAGAAACCCAGTAAGTGAGAAGAAACCCACCTGTGTGGTGTGACATCCATGAGGTTGGGGGGTTATTTGTAACTGTAGCACAACCTGACTTATTCTCACTAATACAGTTCTGATGTGGGTGCAAGTTTGGAAATCACATTTCTGTAGCACTTGAGCACAAAAACCGTAAGAACTATCTGAAATCATATTAACTATTTGAAACCACAGGAACTACTGGGAGTAGAAAAGGCCAGGGAAGAAATGGAAGAAACAGAAAGCAGACTTTTTGGTGTCTATGCAACCAACCACCGCCAAGAAAACTTTATACATTTGTAAAAGTAGGACAGAAACTCCAGTTTCTATGAGTTCTAAAAGATGCGAATCTCGCCCCCAAACAAAGCAAGGGGTGACTTCCAGGAAGCCATTCACAGGAAACAGCCTGAGGTGTAATTAGAGTGTACACATTAGAACGCTTGTGCTGATAGGCTGTATGCTGTTTATACTGCAGGCACAGGAAGTCCCCACTGTGAGGGACTGAGCAATCACTACCTCTCAGGTTCATCCACATCACACATTCTAACATTCGGACTCAAACTGAGTGGGTACCTCTTCCCTGCTGTGAAGGCTGAGCAGGAAGTTTCACATTAGCAACTGCTTTAAGAACAAAATGTGTTCACATTGTCAAGGCCAGGGGCAGTGCTGCGAAAAGAGACACCTTCCAAAAGCAGGTGAGATGAACCATTGTGGGAACAAACCCGCCCAAGGGGATCATCTAACCAGTGGAGAGGTGGACTCCAGATTATATCCCAAGGATTTCTTAGCTCACAGGGGGCGTGCACCTTGACATATCCATTGTTCTCAACAACCTGGCTTTTGTAGTGGAGTCCCTCCTCTCCCCCACCTCATCCTTTCAACCATTGAGCAATTGTGGAACCTCTGCTGTATATGAGAAATTAATATAAAACCTGGGGCCAAAGGTAAAAAATAAAAAAGAAAAACCTGGGCCAAGATGTGTGCATCTCAGTCCTGCTCTCAAAAGACTTACCATCTGGTTGGGAAAACAAAATATATGCACTGAAGAATAAGCAGCAATATTCAGTTTTCTGTATTAAGTGGCAAGTATATCATATAGAGCTGAATGAGTGTGTGTTGTGTATGTGTGTGTTGGGTGGATAACAGGGTGAGACTGAACTTCAAAGTAACATCAGCAGAGGTATGGTCAGGGCAAACCTGTGAGATCATTATAGTCACAATATAGGCAAGCAACTGTTGTCTGAGCTTGAGAAAGTACATTTTTCACAGAGGCGAAAATAGGACCAGATTGAGACAAGTGAGTGCTCGGCAAAGAGAAGGGTGGAGATGGTAATTATACATTGCAACTCAGGTGCACCCACACCCTCCCTAATTAGATTATTATTTCAAAGCCGTCCCATCTAAGTGATGTGCTTCTATTCACGTTCTCTCACTCTGGTTCCCTGGCATGACCTAAGTCTCAAGTTCTTCCTTCTCCCACTTCTTTTCTGGAGGTCCTCAGAACACACACAAGAGATGTTAAAAGCAAATTCACACAGTAAAGGGAAAAGAGAATGAGCTTGAATCCCAATTGCCCTACTCGATTTTGTGAGATGTTGGGGAAATATCTTAGCTTCTCTGAACCACGGTTTCCTTGGCTGTCAGCTGGTGACCATGACAGAGCCATCATGGGGTGTAAATGAGACAAGATGTGGAGCACAGTATCTGGACAGTGAGTGCTAAATCAACAGGAGTCAATGGTTATTTCCGGCAAAGCTCTAATTAGAATAGAGGCAAAAGTGACTATTTGAAGTATCTTTCCCACAGAGCTCCTGAGCTCTGAGAAACCCTTGAGATAGGAGAGATACCACAATGACTAACATTTCTTGTGTGCTAACCCAGGGCTAGGCATCACCCCTGATACCTGTCTGATGGGCTGATACTGACTTTCAAAGACAAATCCACATACCCCATTTGGAAAAAAAGGCCTTTGTAGATGTGATTATGTTATGGATTTTGGGATGAGATAATCCTGGATTATCCAGATAGGTTCTAAATGCCATCAAAAGTATTCTTATAACAGGGATTAGACACACAGAGGAGAAGGTGATGCAAAATGGAGGCAGAGATTGGAGCGTTGCCCCCTCCTCAAGCCAAGGATTGCCAGCAGTTACCAGAAGCTGGATCCATAGGCAAAGGATGGATCCTCCCTTAGAGCCTCCAGAGGGAGTGTGGCCCCATGACACCTTCGCCCCTAGAACTGGGAAAGGATACATTCTATTGTTTTAAGCCACCCAGTTTGTGATAATTTGTTACTGCAGCCACAGGAAACTCATACACTGCCCCCCACCTCCCATCACCAAGCAAGGACTATCATTATCCCTACTTTACTGATGAGCACATTGAGTCAAAAGGAGATTCAATTACTTGCTTAGTAAGAGGAACAAGAGTTCTAAGCTTGTCCATTGATACAGAGCCCCACATCCACCAGCAAGCCAGGCTGCCTTGGCATCTGTTAGATTACTGCAGGGCTACACCTGGCTGAGGAAACCCACTCTGGGTCTCTTGGTTCCCCTGACTGGGGCAGATGATATCTCACTCCTCTGCATGGCATGGAAAGCTTTTAAGGCAATGACTGGAACATAGTGAGGACTCAGTGATGGTTAGCAATCAATGCTGTCTGTGAGTTCTCTAGAACCTCACTAACCAGGCCTCAGAGCCCCACTGTCTGGGAGGAAGGGGGACCAAGAGGGTGTTCGTGAAGGATGGGCAACAGAAAGAACTGAGGTAGGGGGAGGTGTCAGGGGCTGCTGGCTGCCTTGAAACATTCATGCCCCCCTTCTTTCTTAGTAACAGAATTAAATCCTACTGTTATTCAGGCCAAAAAACACACCACTGAAAACTATATTTTCAAATTCCTTTTGTGGCTTGGAGTATCCAACGAGATAGAGATAGAATTGGTCGAGTGGAGTTTCCATGAGAGCCCTTTAAAGGGCTGATGCAGCAGGAACTGTGCTCCTTCTAACTTTCTCTTCGTCTATTCCCTCCTGGGACATATACATGAGGGCTGGATTTCCAGCAGACATCCTATGATCATGAACTTCTGAGAGGAGTGAAATCACATGCTAAGAATGGTGAATCCAAAATTTTTAAGGTCCCTGAAGTCCTATTATACCAGCTGTCCTATCAGCCTTGGATTGCCAACATCTGGATTACTTTTAAAAGAGCATACAAAACCCTAATTTGTCTAAGTCATCTATTCTAGCTGCTACTGGCAGCCAAAAGCAATCACTAACCGATATGGGAATAACAGCAACCTCAGGAGATTCACATGACATCAGGCCCAACATGAGATTTTTTTTCTGCTGATAAGATAAATGTTGAGATTTGAAAGTCACTATCTGTCTAAGACTGAGCTCTAATAAGATGAAATCCTTCCCTTTACAAAGCTTACAAAAGTCTCTCTCTCTTTCCCACCTGCTTCCCTTCAGTTTGCTCTTTCAGATAGACATATGAGTCTCTCCTTCACACCCACTCTAAAGTCTGCTCCTATGGGGGCGCTCAAAACCCTTTGCCATCAGCTAGGCTGACATAGAGACATGGTTGGGTCAGCTCCCTTATCTGACCCTACAGACTTGGGGTTCGAATAGTTGTCAGTTGTGCTCACGTCCAAGTGTGGTTTTGCCTGTGAGTTAGTGCCCACAAAAACCTCTGTGTTTCACTGGGAAGAAAGAGCCTGCACGTGTTGGTTGTCTAATGAGGGCTTTGGTGAGAGTTGTGGCTTTAAACTGGGTGATACCACTCTAGTTCCATTAAAGACCAGGCCTACCACAGAAGCACAACCACACCTTAATTAAGTGCTTTATGAGCTCTAGCAGGACGGGCATGAATGGATCAAATGCTGACACCATCCCCAGGCAAATCAAAGCAACCCTGTGTCCCCATTAAGCACAACAGGAAAGGAGGGGGAATATATTCATCAGGAAAAATATTTCTAAATAGAACATAACTCCTATATCTTAGAAAATATCAGGCATATAATCTCTTCCTAGAAAATATCAGGCATATAATCTCAATTATATTTTTGAACCCTGTGATCAGGCAAAGGTACCAAATTAGAAAGTTAAATAGCACCAAGTGACTGCTGTAGTGCCTCAGTAAAATGATTTCAACTCATTTCCTATATCATGCTTGTGAATTAGAAGTTATTAGGCTCTTACTGCTGCCTAATTTGGTTTGCAAGTCTTTTTACATCACGGAAACTGACACTCACCTTCCTATTCCCCTAATTTTCACCAAGTGGCTTTAGGGATTATATTTCAAGTTCCTTGTTATACAAATTAAAGAAATTGATGTTCAGAGAGACTATGTAACATGCTCAAGGTTATACAGCAAGTTGAGGCCAGAGCAAAGACTAAAAGTCAGGTCTCCTGATTCCTATTTCTGGCTCTTTCTGCTTGTGGTGGCGTACTGGGAACCTGGCTCTCTTGGACTTCTAAATATCAGGTGTTTGTATGATTCTGAACATCCAAAATGGCAGACTGTCCTCAGAAATGCTACCTACTCATTCTGTGGGAGGCTGAGTGACAAGCATGGTCACAAAATCCAAGATGAGTCCTTGCTCCTAGTAAAATGGCACCTTGTAGAGCACACATACTAACTCCATATGTGTCCCACAATGTGATAACTGTGATACCTCTGGATGGTAGCACATGTGTCCTGTGGTCTTCAAACAAGGATTGGCAGACAACCACAACTGTGCTTTCTTAGGAACTTGTCCTGGGCCACTGGACACACCAGCAACACTTCTTGATATAATTGTTGATACAAACCAACATACATTGCACACCCAACCAGGCTCCCCTTTCAAGAGTAAGGAATCACCCTGCATTAATAGCATTACTTTACATACCAGAAGGAAACATGTGAAGACTTTGGCATCCAAGTCTGATGTCTCATATGCTAGCTTTCCCTGAAAGGCAGGAGTCCTCTTGCAAGGAGGACAGCAACCTCACCAACAACACTTGTTGAGCCACCTCACTCTAAGCTGATACCAGATTCTGTTTTAGTCATGTTTTTTTCTTTTTCTTTTTCACCATAACTATTTTCACACATTTTTTGGTATTTACTTCAAAGCACTGTCTTACAGCTGAAAAGTGAGCCCATAACTTCTACCTACACTCAGCTTTGTGGAAATAATATTCTAGTGTTTGAGTTTTTCCAGTACTGAATATTGTGGATTTCTAAATGAATAGGTAACCAGTTTGGTAGCTAACACCAGTGATCATTTTCAATGTCTCTCTGAGAAGAGTGGCAAGTGGACTAAACCTGCCTTTGGTAAGACTGGATCTTTCTAGAAACTTCTTACTACTGGAACCTCTGGTCTCCTCAAAGCTGAGTTTAATTCAGCAGGAAAGTATCACCTTTTCCATGAAACAGGTTTCATGAACGTATGGCAAGTATTTAGTGGAACCTCGGTTCCTGGCTTGTAAAATGGGAATAATAACATCTGTAAGAAACAATGAATTAAAAATCTTGCCCTGGCTGGTGTAGCTCAGTGGATTGAGCATGGACCTATGAAGCAAAGGGTTGCTGGTTTGATTTCCAGTCGGAGCACATGCCTGAGTTGCAGGTCAGGTCCCCAGTAGGAAACACATGAGAGGCAACCACACATTGATGTTTCTCTCCCACTCTTTCTCCTTCCCACCCCCTCTCTCTAAAAATAAATAAAGTATTTTAAAAAATAAAAATAAATAAAAATCTCTAATGGAATTCCTGTGTAAAAATAAAAACCAAAGAATACTGACATAAATATTTTAGGAAAGAGATGGAATTCATTTTTAACTCAAGCATGTAGAATGATAGTCCAATACCACTTTCAGCTTAAAGACATAGAAAGCTCAAGCATGTAGAAAGGGAGTCCAATCTGAGCTTAAGGAACATACTACACTCAATACACATGTCTTGGATAGTCTGGCATCCAATAGCTGCTCACAATGACTATTTTCTATTGATTATTTTTTTAGAATGGCAGGGCTCTATTTTTATGGGAGGACACTAGCAGTTAGGGTAGCATTTCAATATCATATCCACTTTTCACAGCAAAGACCACCAATGGTCAGCACATGCAGGATTCAAAGAAGTCAAGAACTTTCTTTGGAAATAGCCTTTGGGCATTGAATTTCCTGGTAAAAACTTAAGGAAAAGTCTTTTTTGGCAGCTGGGCTGGAACAAGCATTGTCCTTCTTCAAATAAAAACAAACAAACAAACAAAAAAATCCCAAAACAAACTATGACTATATTACCTTTGTGGCATAACCTGGAAGTTATGTGTCCAAGCCAACTGAATCTTTGGTTTTTCCTCAGGGCAGGGGGACCTGACTCTGCTACCTTTGTTGGAAGAGCCCGTGTCATCCGGAATCTTATCAACTAACCTCATCTTTAGAAAGTGGAACTTGGATGTTGAATGCAATGGGCTGTGTCTACTGGGAATAACAAAAGCATATGAATATCCAACAGTGGTTACCAGAACATCTCAAAAGGTGGTCTAAGAAGCACAAGTTGAACATATGCATGAGAAATATTGGAGCCAGGGGTGTGACTTCAGTGAGAGCCCCAGGGAACAAATAAGAGGTATAAGACACTGGACTCTTCAAGGAGGATGGTAAACAAGGGCTATTTGCTGCAAAAATAAAAAAAACCAAGAATATAGAAGATTCTATAACCATATCATTCAGCTGTGCCATGGGCTCTGCAAATAGGATACTGCCCTCAGATTAAATGAGTTGGGGCTGAAATAAGACTCTCACCAGTAAAAAGGCATTTGTAATAGATTAAAGAAAATAGCAACTGGACCTATTGTAATTATCCCTTTTTTAAACATTACAAAGCAAAAAGAAGATGTAACTACCTATAGCATACTTACTGATATTTCCAATGATGATCTTTCGTTCCAAAAACAAAAACTAAAAAAACACTCTTTTAACAGCGAAGAATTCTTGAAAATTCTCAAATTTTCATCCCAAGGATTGCCATTCTTTTAAAAAATAAACTGAATCTAGAACCCCCTTGAAGTTACTAATGGTGTCTCGTGAAAACTGTCCATTTATAGAATGAGCCATTATTAAAACACTTGGTTGTATTCATTGGCTTTCCCCACACAAGGCTGAGAATAGAAGGCCCAACAAATAGGTGGAGTTAAGAATATCTCTTCCAAACTACACACTCACCCAGACTAGGGTTTTCCAAGCAAGTACAATGTTCCCCTGTTGATTTAGATCAACTTGCCCCCATTATAACCACCCAAGGAATTTAATCTTCCCCAAGTCTAGTGAAAAGGAAGCCAAACCTGGGAATCTATGGGGCCCCATGTTCACTCACTTGTCTTCTGTGAAACTTTTTCCAGTAATAACATTCTTCCCTTGGGGTACATAGTCCCAGTATTCTTCCACAATCCCAATGTGGTATGTTCTGGTAACTGCACCAGCCAGCCCAGACACACCCAGGAATGTGATGAGAAGGATGCAGTCAGCCTGTTGTTTCCAAGGCATTTGTGGATGTAAGTCAGGCAAGCAGCCTGTGCAGGAGGCAACCCTGCCTGTCCCTCCCCTTCACTCGGAGTTAGTTATAAGTGAGCAGTGGGCACAGCCCAGCTCCTCCTCCTTAGGTAGCTTGGGGCTGGAACAGAATCTGACAACTCGTATAAGCAGAGCAAGCTGGATGGGGGAGTTCCTATGATGACAAAACCTTTGCCAGCCATCCAAGAAATGTGTAACTGGCTTATTTATTTAATGTCTAAGCCAAACAGGCTTTTTTTCTGTAGGTTTTGGTGCTCTTCTCTGACATTAATCATTCATCATTACCAGGAATGGTAGTACAACCAGTTGGGCTAATAAGTTTCCCTGCCTTCTTCCTCTTTTTTTCCTCTACACCTATTATAAGAACAAAATAAAATCTTAACAGTGGGCTGGCCTGAGGGAAGCACCAGGAAGTATTTAAAGCACTAAGGAAGGCTTCATCTTTATGGGTAGCACGGGGGGCATGGTGATTTTGTCGTCATGCCCCATCATCCTCCACTACCCCCAACTTGTTTTATAAGGATACATGAAACAATCAACTCTCATCATAAAGTTCATAACAATACTGTAAAACTTCACTAATTTTTCATTTACTTACAAACCATCTGTACCAAATTCAAATTCTACCAGCAAGAATTAGGAGTTTAAACACCTGCTTCAGCCAAAAGTCTAGAGGTTATCACCCCCAACGTTGAGCTGCCTTTCTGAGGATGTGTGAAAGTGACACTTTAGGCACATGAAGGCAAAATTTGGTTGCAGGTCTTTGGGTCAAAAAGGTGAAGAGAGTGCTCATTCTTTTATGTGCTCTACTTTGTGACTTAGAATCTCAGTATTTGAAGAGAGCTCATCCAAACCTGGAAGAGAGCCCTGGACCAGATTGACTCTTGAGGCTGTAGTTGTGGAATGAAGATCGTTTCTTGGCTAGGATGCAAGGCCTGACAGACCTGTGTTTGAAATTCAGCCCCACCACCTACTGACTTAGTAGCATGAAAAAAAAAATCTCTACTTGACCTCTCTAAGCCTTAGTAGCATGAAAAAAAAAATCTCTACTTGACCTCTCTAAGCCTGGATCTGTAAAACAAAGATGGGAAGATTGTTAAGTAGATTTAAAGAATGACATAGGAGCAAATCTGCCATAGATGACCTTGGGTTTGATGATATCTTTTTAGATATAATACCAAAGACATAGTACATGAAAGAAATAACTGATAAGTTGGACTTCAAAAAAATTTTTGTTCAGTGAAAGATACTGTGAAGAGAGTGAGAAGGAAAGTCACAGACTGGGAGAAAATATTTGAAAAATACAACATCTGGTAAAAAACTATTACCTAAAACTCAACAATAATGAAACAACCTGATTTACAAAACTCATCACCAAAATACAAACAACCCATTTAAAAATGGGCGAAAGAACTGAATAGACACTTCTCCAAAGAGGGCATATAGGTGGCCAATAGATATAAAAAGATGCTCAATGTCACTAATCATCAGAGAAATGCAAATTAAAACCACAGTGAGATATCACCTCACAACTGTTAGAATGGTTTTCATGAACAAATAAAAAAACAAGTGTTGGTGAAGATGTGGAGAAAGGGGAACCCTTTGCATGGTTGTCGGTACTGCAGACTGATGCAGCCACTGTGGAAAGCAGTACAGAGATATCTCAAAAAATTAAAAATGGATCTGCCTTTTGACTCAGGGATTCCACTTCTGGGAATATATTCAAAGGAATGTAAAACATTAATTTGAAAAAACATAAGCACCCCTATGTTCATCACAGCATTATTTGCAATCATCAAGATATGGAAGCAGCCTAAGTGTCCATCAGTAGAAGAGTGGATAAAACTATGGGACATTTACACAATGGAATTCTACTTGGCTGTATAAAATAAGAAACTTTTAGACTTCCAACCAAGATGGAAGCATAGATAGACACACTGTGCCTCCTCCCACAACCAAAATAAAGACAACAACTATTTAGAAATAAAATAACCAGAATTGACAGAAAATTGAACCGTATGGAAGTCTGACAATGAAGGAGTTAAAATAGATACATTCATCCAGAATGGTAGGAAGGGCAGAGTTGGGTGGCTGGGTAGAGAGGGGTCACAGCAAAAAAAGTGGTGGCACTGAGTGGGCAAGGCAGCAGCTGACAAATCCAGGGTGTGCAGGTGGCGGCAGGCAGAGCCTGGGCACAGGGTGGCAACAGGAAGACCCAGTGAGGCGGATATTGTGAAGCGGGACGTGGAGCACAAGGCAGCTGGCTGACTGGGCAGCAGTCCCACGTTCACACACAGATAAACCAGGTGAAACTGGGGCGCGAGACCATCCGTGCAAATCCAGGGTCTCAGCGTGGGGAAATAAAACCTCTGATTGAAACCATCTGTGGGGGTTGAGGTGCTGGGAGAAACTCTCAGCCTCACAGGAGATTTCCCTGGAGAGACTCACGGGGTCCTAGAATGTACACAAGCCCACCCACCTGGGAATCAGCAGCAGAAGGGCTCAATTTGCTTGTGGGAAGTGGGGGAAGTGACTAAAATCCAGCAAAGAGCAGAGCAACTGCCATTGTTCCTCTCAGGCCCCTCCTCCACATATAGCGTCACAACACAGCAACGTGGGTTACCCGGCCCCAGTGAACACCTAAGTCTCTAACCTTTACTATGTAATAGGTGTGTAGAGGCAAAAAAAAAAAAATGGCCCAAATGAAAGAACAGATAAAAGCTCCAGAAAAAAATACAACTAAGTGACTAAGAGGTAGCCAACCTATCAGATTTATAGTTCAAAGCACTGGTAATCAGGATGCTCACAGAATTGGTTGAATTTGGTAAATTAGATGAAGAAATGAAGCCAAGCTAAGAGAAATGAAGGAAAATGCACAGGGAACCAATAGTGATGGGAAGAAAACTGGGACTCAAATCAGTGGTGTGGACCAGAAGAAAGAAACAACCAGAGAAGAATAAAGAAACAAGAATTCAAAAAAAATGAGGAGAGGCTTAGGAAACCCCAGGACATCTTTAAATATTCCAACATCCGAATTATAGGGGTACCAGAAGAGGAAGAGGAAGAGCAACAAGTGGAAAATGCACTTGAACAAATAATAAAGAAGAACTTCCCCATTCTGGCAAAGGAAATAGACTTCCAGGAAGTCTAGGAAGCTCAGAGACTCCCAAAAAATGTGGACCCAAGTAGGAACACACCAAGGCAAATCATCATTATATAACCCAAGATGAAAAATAAGGAGAGAATCCTAGAAGCAGCCAAGAGATAAGGAGACAGTAACCTACACAGGAATTCCCGTTAAACTGTCAGCTGATTTCTCAAAAGAGACCTTGCAGGGAAGAAGGGGCTGGAAAGAAGTATTCCAAGTCCTGAAATGCAAGGGCCTACATCCAAGATTGCTCTATCTAGCAAAGCTTTCATTTAGAATGGAAGGACAGATAAAGTGCTTCTCAGCTAAGGTCAAGTTAAAGGAGTTCATCATCGCCAAGCCCTTATTATATGAAATGTTAAAGGGACTTATCTAAGAAAAAGAAAATAAAAAAACATGTATAGTAAAATGACAGCAAACTCACAGTGATTAACAACCACACCTAAAACAAAAACAAAAACAAACTAAGCAAACAATAGAACCACACATAGATCACACGGAGTAGTAACAGGGGAATGGGAGGGAGAGAAGGGGAAAAGGTAAAGAGAATAAGTAGCATAAATGGTAGGTAGAAAATAGATAGGGGGAGGGTAAGAATAGTATGTGAAATGTAGAAGCTAAAGAACTTATGACACATAGGCATGACCTAAAGGTGGATAATGTGTGTGGGAGAGTGTGTGCAGGGTGGAGGTGAATGAAGGTGGGGGAAATGGGACAACTGTAATAGCATAATAAAAATATACTTAAAAAAAGAAAATTTTACCCTCTGCAACAGCATGAATGAACCTAGAGAACTTTATGCTAAGTGAAATAAGCCAGTAAGAAAAAGAAAAATATTATATGATTTCACTCATATGTGGAATCTAATGAACAAACTGAACTAACAAGGAAAATAGAGACAGACTTATATGTAGAAACCAGGTTGACAGCTAAGGGGGGGTCATTAAAGGGGGAGGTATTGAGAAAAAAGGGAAAAGGAATCATGGACATGGACAACAATGTAGTGATTGCAGTGGGAAGGCAATATAAGGGGACTAAATGGTAAAGAAAAAATACAATAAACTAATTGAAATCTATTTTTTAAATGAACAAAAGACCTCAACAGACACCTCGTCAAATAAGATAGATGAAAATAAACATATGAAGAGATGCTCCACATATAAGTCATCATGGACATGCGATTAAAACAACAATGTGATACCACTACACACTTATTAGAATGGTCAAAATCTGACAACACTAAATGTTGGTGAACATGTGGAGCAACAGGAATCTCACTGATAGTAGGAATGCAATGTGGTAGAGCCACATTGTAAGACAGTTTGGCAGTTTCTTACAAAACTAAACATATAGCACACATGAGATATTTTTACAATTTAATTTTTAGTTGTACCTCAATAAAACTTAAATTAAAAAACTAAATACACTCTTATCATATGCTACATGAATCACTCTCTTTGGCATTTGTCCAAAGAACTTGAAAACTTATGTCTACATAAAATCCTGTTCTCAGATATGTACATCAAGCAGCTTTATTCATAATTACCAAAACTTGCAAGCAACTAAGACATCCTCCGGTAGATTAATGAGTAAATAAAGTGGTACAACCAGACAGTGGAACATTATTTTGCACTAAAAGTAAATGAGCTATCAAGCAATGAAAAGACATACAGAAGCCCTAAATGCATATTACCAAGTAAAAGAGGCCAATCTGAAAATCTACATGCTGTACGATTCCAATGAAATGACATGATGAAAAACATAAAACCATGGAGATAGGGAAAAGATCATTGGTTGTGAGAGGGGTTTTAAGACAGTGAGACTACTCAGTATGGTACTACAATGGTAGGTACATGTCATTATACATTTGTCCAAACCCATAAAATGTGCAACACCACAGTGAATCCTAATATAAACTATAGATTCTGGGTGACAACAATCCCAGGTCAATGTAGGTTCATCAAACATAACAACTGCACCACTCTGATCAGAGATTTTAGTAACAGAGAGGTCAAGCATATGTGGGAGCAAGAGGTATATGGGAAAACTTTGTACTTTCTGTTCAACATTGCTGGCAAGTGAAAACTGCTCTTAAATAATAAAAATCTATTTTAATAAAAGAAAAAATGTTAAAAGGTGACATCTATCTGTCTACCATAGTCCCCAGCACATAGTAGGTATGCAATAAATGTTAAAGTCCATCCCCATCTTCACCCACTGAGAGAGACTATGCCCCAGCCCATGTGACGACAGACCTGCATTTCCATCAACATTCTTCGGCTTTCTTGCCCAGAATCTCATCCACCATGCACTCCACCAATCTCAAGTAAAAGAATTTTTTAAAAAATCTTTAATTACTTTATTGGGGTTTTGTTGGTTAATAAATTACATAGGTGTCAAGGGTACAATTCTACAATACATCATCTGTATATTGCACTGAGTGTCCACCATCCAAAGACTAGTTGGATACTCTGTAGATCTGTTGTATCATGAGTGTAGAGTTAATGCTCATCTTAGCTCATAAACTATATGCTGTGCATCCTGTTTCATAGCCAGGCTCTTAACATCTCTGATTTATTGATTTATTTTTATGTCAGGACACTTGTAGAGTAATTCCATAGCACATTTCTCCTTAACTCAAAACTACTCTTCAGTCTGAGTTGGGACATTTTGCAGGAGTTTGTCACTTTAACAGCCATTGTAGAGGAAGGATTCCCAAGGCAAACCTGGGCATGGACTCCAAAGAAGTAGAGCTTTAGGAGTTCCTGGAATTTGGAAATGTCTTGGACCAATTACTTCTTGTTTATACCCTAGAGAAGCAGATTATTAGGGGCCATTGGAGGGGATCCCAATATGCCCCTTCTGCAGCCCCAACAGCCCAGGTAAAGCCCTAATCATTACAGAACCTTGAAAGCACACAACATGCCATTATCCTGCCTCATTTCTCCATTTCCCATCCCAACCCTCCACCCACTCCATCTTTCACCTGCACTAAATTCCTTCTCATCCTCCCAAATCCTCTTAGGCTCTTCCTCTCTGAAGCCATCCTTGGTTCCTGCCACACCTACCACACCTTTCCCTTGTGCTTCCTCTGGACTTGGCATGCATGTTTACTTCCTTTTTTATTAGTGTTTGCTTACCTGTTGACCTCCCGTACTAGACTCTAAAGTCCTTGAGAACAGTGTCTACCTGACCAACCCTCAACACCTCACTCCTGCTTTGCCTGAGGTCCCAGGGCTTTATTAAAAGGACCTGCAACTCAGGGACTGCTCCACTTCTGCTTGCCACCCCTGCCACAGTCTCTGGACTTTCACCTTACCAGGAGTCTCACCAGACCAATCATTTTGGACCATTGACTTGCCTGGGGTGGGGTTTGGGCCTCACCTCTCCCTCCCCTTCTTTCTCTCATGCCTACCTCGGCACCAAACTCTGAGATCTGCAAGCCAGTCCTGCCTCCCCCTCATATGCAGGTCTGGTGATTGGGCCACTTCTTGTCTGGATTGGGAAATTTAAAAGGCATTTTGTTCATCTCTCTCTCCTCAGTGGTTGGCACAGGACCAGTAATTCCTCAGCGGGCACTGAGGAAAAAACAATACTAATAACTATAGCATTTACAGTACATCAGCCAGTATACTAACTATTTTACATACTCTCTCCCTTACTCTTTGCAACTATAATGCTCTATGAGGTAAATATTTTTGTCCTTGTTTGGTAGATATGAAACAAAGTTTGGAAAGGTTAATAATATGCCTAAGGACACACAGAAAATAGCAGAGCCAGAATTCAAACCCAGGTCTGTCTGATTTGGAAGCCTACACTCCAGACTCCCGTACTCAATAGATATTACTGGAACTGGATTAAACTGAATGCCAAAGCCAGGTCAGAAGACCCATTCAAGGAAGGGAACATTGACAATATACAATAATTTTCTTTGAGAATAAACATGACAGAAGCATTTAAAAGGAACAGAATATAGAATGCATATGGACAAACACTTCACCAAGCAAAAGTCCAGTGATGAAATCATTCATTCAAGCATTTGAAAATACTTGCTGAGCGTGTATCTTGTTAACTGTTCCAGTCAGCTAGAAATAAGACACACATGGTCCCTGTTCTCAGAGTGTTTATATTCTAGTGAGGAAAACAGATTGTCAACAATAAACAAGTTCTAAAATATTAACTAATGATATTAACTAAATACCATGATGAGTTTGGCAGAATTCAGGTGAAATTCATTGCTAATGGGGAGAATGTCAGGATGACACCAGGAGGTGTCTAAGGAGTTTGGGGAGATGGCCCCACAGCTTGTGCTGAAGCATGCTCATATTTTATAGAGAGGAATAGAAATAGTGAAGTCCCATCCATAGAAGCCCCACCTACTGTCATCATCAAAGAAAAAACAAAGAAACAAAGCAAAGTTAGCTGTTGAGTTCTGTGAGGAAAGTTAATGGGCCCCATCCCTGTCCAGTGGGGACTTCCACTTTCAGGCCTTCACTTGTTCCTCTGTTGGGGAAGGGCTTCATGAGGACTTACTTCCCACAGTCCTGAGGCAAGCCCTGGTATCAGAGGCCTAAGAGAGCCCACCTCCAATAACAGCTGCAAAATCCCTTCGCTCTCCTCAAACTCCTCCATCTTCCCTTCCTTCCACACAGATCAAGACAGCCCAGGGTGGGTTCTCCTTGAGCCTTGAAACTGGTTTTGTAATGATCTTGACTGTGATAGCATTGATTTTTTTTTACTGGTGGAGAAAGCTCTATTACTGTCTACTACCATGACCAAAGACTGAGAGAGAGTTCTTTTGTCTGAGGCCACAGGGTTTCAAAGTGATGTCTGTGTGAAGTCAGTTGGCAAATCAGAATGCTACATAAGATTGGTTAGTTGACGGCCAGTCCAGACTCTAGATACCCCACTTCTTGGGAGATGGAAGAGCCCCTCTCCCTTCTCCCACCCTTCTGTGGTTCTTCCAGTAATGGCTCAGTAGGGCTGAGCCATTTACTGGAAGCCATTAATACACCCCAGTGACCTGGACCTATGGAATGCAGAGGAGCAGGGCAGGGCACTCTGGAAAGGGGTTACCTACTCCCCAACCTCTTCTCTGAGAAGGCACTAGGCTACTCAGGGATTTTTATTAAAAATCCCAACTGAGGACCGAAGCTCTTCAGGAAGCCCTGTTTTATAGCATCAAAAACTCTGCTTAACTGTAACAAATTTCTGGGTGTGGGTGGCTGTAGGAAATGAATTCAGGAAAAGGGGTCCTGGCTCCAGATGGGGCCTGCCTTAGCTGAGACCTGCCTGGGACATAGATTCCCAGGAGAGATGCTTGTGACGATCAAAGCACCTGGTGATTCTGCAGAGAAGGTCTTTATAGGTAGCGCTTCAACTCCCAGGTTTGGTTGGGCACGTCGGCACATGTGGTGTGGATTCTGGAACATGCCAAGGCTCCCTGTTCTGGCCTGATTGCTGATGCCTGAATGCCACACTCAGAGCTTCCTGATTTGGGCTTACGACTAACCTTATAAAAATGCAGATATCTCATATTATTTGTCTCACTAGTTGAGGTTGTCTTTAACGAATGAGTTTATTAGGTCCTTTCCCATGAATAGGTTTAGGTTGAGGGGAGGAGGAGGAGGGGAACATGGGTACCTGGTTTTCCAGGAAGAGGTCCAGTAAAGCTCTACTACAAGTTAGAAAGAACCCAAGTGACCACTTGGTTCAGAAACCTCAACTCACGTGCATGTATTTTTTAGTCTGAAATAGTGTCTAAGACAAAAATCACAATTTTGTTTCCTTTAAGTAGGATATGAGCCCTCCATTTTACTACAGACCTCACCACTCCTCACTCTCTCAAATCTGTCTGTTTCATTTGTTCAAGACTTGGTCCAAAGATATGTACATTTGTGACCAGTGAATTCTAGTCCAATTTTCCTCTAGATGCTAAAGTCCCTTCAACAACACCAGGCATTCTTTGTTCATTCATTTGTTCATATATTCATTAAAAATATTCACTGAACATCTACTACACACAGGCTTATAAGCACATGGAATTTTAGAGGGGTAAGAATCTTTGGAGATGTTCTAGTCTTACCACTTTAATTCACAGGTGATCCAACTGAGGCCCAGGAGCTGTGTGATTTGAGTACCAGCACTGAGCTGCTCTGAGGCACAGCTGCACTTAGTGAGAAGCTGGATGGCCAGGTGTGGTTATCTCCCTTGAGACTATCAAGTACCTCATTGAAATCCAATTATACTATGATCATAGTGCTCTTCGGTATGCCCAGTTCAGTGATTCTCAAAGTCCAGGGCCCTCTGGGTCCCCAAGATACTTTCAGGTGATCTGTGAGGTCAAACCATTTTCCTAATGATACAAAACTACTGTTTGCTTTCATTCTTATTCTCTTGTACATGTATATTGAAATTTTCTGGAGGTAATGATGTATGACATCGCAACAGATTAAAGGCAGAAGCAGACTTGAGAATGTTAAAACTGTCATTGAATCATTGCCATAACTATGTAACTACTGCACTATTCTTACTAAATATATTTTTATTTAAACAATGTTATACACATTAACATATGATGGGTTTTATGTTAACATTTATTCTTTTTAAATGAATTTATAGTTTCTAAATTTCTCATTTTTAATTTTAATGTGGTAAATATCAGTAGATATAGTCAATAAAGTATAGCTTTTTAGGGCCAGCAATAATTTTTACAAGTATAAAGAGGTCCTGAGTTTAGATGTTTAAGAACTTCTGATATATTCTGATAAACCTTTTAGAAAGGGTAAATTAAGCCAGTTAATTTTTTTCAATAAGCATATTGTCTTATGTAAGTTGTACAATTTTTTAAACAAGGAAAACATGAATGGGCATATATATTTTTTAAGATTTTATTTATTTATTTATCTTTAGAGGGGAAGGAGAGAGGGAGAGAAACATCAATGTATGGTTGCCTTTCATGCATCCCCTGCTGGGAGTTGGCCTGCAGGGAACCAGCCTGCAACCCAGGCATGTGCCCTGACTGGGAATCGAACCTCAATCCTCTGGTTCGCAGGCCTTCACTCAATCCACTGAGCTACACCAGCCAGGGCCAATGGGCATATATTTTTGTTTCTTAGGAATGGAAGGAGGACCCTGCAATGTGTCAGGCCCTGTGACTCCTTCAAGTATGCCAAGGCTCAATCTGACTCCAGCTATTCTCCCACCCAAGTCTGGGAGGAGTAACTCTTGCCTTGTGGTTTTACATATACAATTTTAGGGCTGATGACATCTGGATCAACATCTCAACCCCTGAACTTGTTTCTCCTACTTCCATTGCAGTGATGGGTCACATCATCACCAGAGGCCTCTTTACTGCATATGCCATAGTTGAGACAGTCATTATCTTGTGCTTGGAGTTGGCCCTCATGTCTTCACTGCTTTCCGGACTCCTCTTGTCTCCAGTATGGTAGCTCTACTCTGTACCATGTGAATCTGATTATAAGCCACTTTGCTCAACCTTCTTTGTGACATAAAAGGCCCTTAGTAATTAGCCCCTGACTAGCCTCCTCCCTCCCACACAGCTTATGAACTTTGTCCTCCTCTGTGGAAATTTCTTTATGTCTCCAAACCCACCATGCCCAGTGGGGCCCCAGGGCCTTTCATTGCAGGGTTTGGAGTTCCCCTCCCTGGAATGTCTTTCCTTCCTGCTTTTCTCCCTGACAAACTCCAAATCTCAAGTGTCTGCTCAAGAACTCTATTCTGCTAGAGGAAACCCAGCTCCTGGAAAGGAAAGGTACAGAGTTAGACACAATGTGTTTGTTGAAATAAATGAATGAATTATTTTTGATTTGAAAAAAATCATTTTATGGTGTCTGTTAAATTCTCCTGATTTATCAAGTATATTATAATGAGCAGAACTGATAATTCATTTAATTCATTTTACACTCTTTAGGGAACAGACAGTGGGCTGGAATGAGTATTCACTGAACCTCAGAACTAGAGATAGAGAGAGAGAGAGAGAGTGAGAGAGAGAGAGAGAGAGACTGATTTTTTGTTCCACTTGTTTATGCATTCATTGGTTGGTTTTTGTATGTGCCCTAACTAGCAATCAAACTGGCAACCTTGGCATATCAGATGATACTTTAACCAACTTAGCTACCTAGCCAGGGCTTACTATATCTTAAATATCAACTGTTACCTTGACTTTTTCTTATTTCTCCTCCTCAAAATAGAATCACAGGGTGAGATCTAGATAATGTAGTTTTAATAAATTGGTTTCTGGTTAATGGCTCTGTCACTTCAAGGTTAATAATAAACTTACAAATCTGTGTCTAGTATAAATAAAGCATGGGTATTTTCTCTTAGCTATCACTTTCTCATTAAAAACAGTACTTTTTAATAGTATTAATTCTGGTAGCATCTTTCTTTCTTACAGTGTCAACACAAAATGGGGTAGGCAGTCATGGAGACTTTTGCCTGATTAAAAGAACTTGTGACCCCTATTCCGTATTAATAGAGGAAACTTTATAAAAGAAGATAGTATGTTGAAATAACCCTTGTCAAACATCTAAAAGAGGGTTTGTTACATGGTAGTGAAAAATAAATGCTAATTCTTTTCCCGTCTACCATTAGTCAAATTCAACAAAGCCAAAACTAAGTCCAGAGTTTTCAACATAGCACGTGAAGCCCTGCTGATCTGAACCCTGCCCACACCTGAAACCTGCTGCTTTTGCAGGAAACTCTGCTCCAGCAGGATACTCTCTCAGTGCTCCCTTGGTACACCATGCCATGCTGCCTCTCACCTCTGCTTTACTCATTCCATTCCTCTTCTGGGAATGTCTCGGCACCATCCTAACTCCTGTCCTGATGGATTCAGAGCAGTTAACACCCTCTCTGGCAACACTTCTGGTCCTTCCCAGATTCAGTTAGCTGCTCTACCTAGAAGGTCCTATAGAACCTCAGGTTAACTTCTATCAGAGCCATATGACCTTGGGCAAGGACCCGATCTCTCTTCTCTCAGTTTCCTAATATGTAAAAATATAATTATACCTTCAACCTTACAGGGTTACCAGGATAATTACTTGAAATTTATTTAGTGCTTAGAATAGTGGCTTGAACATGTGAGTCATCCCCTATATGCTACACTATATTAATTTTGATAATACTTACAACATAGAAAATATCTGTGCACTTATCTGGGTATCAATGACTTTGTCTTTTTTCTGTGTCTCCAAGAACCTAGCAGAACTCTTGGTTGCTAGCAAGTGTTCTATAAATTGAGCTAACTATTGCTGTACCTCAAAATTGTATTATCTACTAATGTACAAGGTATGTCTGGAAAAAAGTCCAACCCTTATTAATATAATGAGGACAGTTTACATGACATAGATTTAACCTGACTGCCAAGGAGAGTGGACTGGAATGAACATGAAAGAACAACGACAACTTCACTATAGTCAGTGGGGGCAGTAGACGCCCCCACTTAGCATGTATGCTGTGTGGCTGTCACATTCAAAATGACCGAGTGGGCAGAGCGACAGCTGCATCGAATTTTCCATTAGGCTTGAATATTGCTCCATGGAAAGTATTGAGGTGATCCAGAAGGCTGACAGCTATGGGCAGCTAGTGATTGGCAGCTTCATCAAGACAAAGTGCCAGCTCATGCATCATGACTCTAGAGTTTGGGGGAAACATCAAATGACTCAGGTGACTCAGCACCCTTCTACAGCCCATGTTTGGTGCCCTGCAGCTTCTGGCTTTTCTCAAAACAAAAACCACCTTTGAAAAGGAAAAGATTTTAGACCACCAATGAGATTCAGAAAAATACAATGGAGCTGCTGATGGTGATTGGGAGAACTGTGTGAGGACCCAAGTTGCCTACTTTGAAGGAGACTGAGGTATCATTGTCCTATCAACAGTGTTTCTTGTATCTTGTATCTTATTCAATAAATATTTCATATTACATCACTGGATACCTTCTGGAAAGACCCTGTACATACATAGCTTTACATTGTAGTGGTCAGCACAGAACAGTATTCCACATTCTGATGTTTCCTTTGTATCATTTATACTTAAACCATTTTAATGGCTATACACATGTTTATTTCCATTTATATTTTTATAATTGATTTTGCTATAGATATCTTTGACATTAAAAAAGAAATGTTTCCTTGTGGCAGCAAGGAATTGTTTGGTCAAAACTTGTAAACCTTTTTACAGTCCTTGAAAGAGATCACTACACTGATCTCCAAAGACAACAGGCTCCTACACAATTCCTCATAAACCTATTTCTCCCCCAGATTTGTCATCATTGAATTTTATCACTGTTTTTATTACTTTAATGGGAATATAATAGTGCCTGCAAGTTGTTCTTATTTGCCTGTTTTTAATTACTAACGAGGATAGACATTTTATCATGTAAGATACTGTATAAAAACACCTATTCATTTTTTAATACACTCAAGGGGGAATTCAAATAGTAGCATTATGTATTTCTACTGCCTTTATACTTCTTCAGATATAAAATTTTCCCAAACTATTCATTTTTGCAACTATTTTACAGCATTTTATGCTACCACAGACGTTAGTACATGAATGGTGCCCCCAGAGCTGGGCAACATGGTCACACTGACATTCAAGCTGTGTCATGACTGCTTTTAATAGTATTCAGTTATTCAGATTTTACTTCAAGCTCCCTTCTAAACATGTTTTAAACAATTCTATTTAAATTGTTTAAATAGAATATAGGTTACTCACAAAACACTAGAGAATTTTGTGGTTTAAATATACATCCTATACAACTTAGCTGAAAAATTTTATGTTCAATTTTTAGATTTTTAGGCATTATCATTCCTGTAGTTAATATTTTATTGCTTAGAACAGTAACAAAATAAAGGTAGTTTACTTATGGACAAAGTTAAGTTGTAGAAAGAGCAAAATATTTTAAAGTAATAAATAAGATCAAACATAAAATAGGAGGTGTTGATGAAGTTTATGTTCAGTAAAGTCTTTCATCTCTTATCTCTTACTGTATCAGAATAACAGATGTCACAGGTAGAAGATGAGAACATGCCCATTAATTTTTGCTATTTGAGAGGTAGTGATTTATATCATGCCCAAATACTATATTTCTTATATAATGGTGTTTATAGTATGTTGGAACTCACACTTATGTGATAAATAAATAGTTTGACATTATATACTTTTCAAAAGTTTTTAAATGTCAGGGAATCTTTTTGTTAAGATATTAAAGAAATAAAAAAGTTAGAAATAAAAATATTTAACACAATGCAGCGCAAAAGAGATAATGACATGAACAGCATGAAAGATCAGTTGGAAAAGATAGATAAGGTCTCATATATATCTAGCATAAGATTCAGAAGGGAAAAATAAGAACATTTTCAGAACTTATGAAAAATACAAAGGCACAGACAAAAGGCATGACAAAGAATTTTTAAAAGTCTATCTTTTGACATATTTTATTCAAACCACAAAACATCAAAGACATAAAGTTCTAAAAGCATATAGATCACTACAAACAAATGGAAGACTGACAACATACTTTCCAATGCAACAACAGAGGCTAGGAAGACAATAGCTTCAAATTACTGAGAGAAAAGTAACAGTCAACCTAGAATACTAACCCCAGCTAAATGATCATACAAGGATAAAGTTAAGACATTTTCAGACCAATAAGAACTACTAAAGCATGTCCTTCAGCAATAAATAAATTGAATCCAGATGAAAGGAATGAGATGCAAGAAGCAAAATTAAGGAAGAAAAGGATAAATGTTTTGATCAAATGAAACAATAATAAAAATTGGGGGATATATATTTTAAAATATGGCACTAAAACACAGTTAAACAACATAAAATGGGAGGAAGGGAACAGTTAAAGTTACTTAGTGACCTTATATTGTTCAAGAAAAAAAAAGACATTGGATAACTGTAGAATTTATTTAGTATACGTATTAACATTTTAAGGGTAACCACTAAAAGAATAAAAATATTAGGAGAAATAAAGGGGGAAAATGAAATAAAGAAAGCTTGAGAGGACTTCCAGCCAAGATGGAGCCATAGGTAGATACACTTTGCCTCCTTTTACAACCAAAAGAAGGACAACAATAAATATAAAAACAAAATGTATGCCCTGGCTGGCATAGTTCAGTGGATTGAGCCCAAGCCTGTGAACCACATGATCGCAGTTCAATGCCCAGTCAGGGCACATGCCTGGGTTGCAGGCCAGTTCCAAGCAGGGGACACACGAGAGGCAACCATACATTGATATTTCTCTCCCTCACTCCTTCCCTTCCCCTGTAAAGATAAATAAATAAAATATTTTAAAAAATGCAAGCAGAACTACCAGAAAGTTGCACTGTATGGAAGTCCACCAACCAAGATGTTAAAGAAGAAACATGCATCCAGACAGGTAGCAGGAGCAGAGACAGAAAGCTGGGGCAAGAGAACGCATGGCAAGGCTGCAGCTGGAGGACTGGGGCAGGTAAGGTGGTGGCTGGTGGTCCCACATTTGTTTGCAGAAAAACTGGGAGGAACAACTGGAAAATGAGACAGACCACCCAATCCAGGGTCGCAGCACAGGAAAAGAAAGCTTCAAAACCTCTGGCTGTAAAAAGCTGTGGGGGTTGCAGCAGTGGGAGAAACTCCCAACCTCACAAAAGAGTTTGTAGGAGAGACCCACAGGATCCTAGAATGCACACAAATCCATTGACTTTGGTATCAGCACCAGAAGGGCTCAATTTGCTTGTGGGTAGCTGGAAAAGTGACTGAAAGCCAAGAGTCAAGCAAGTAGTATTGTTCCTTCTCTGACCCCTCCCCCACATACCGCACCACCAAGCAGCAATGTCAGTTGCCCCATCCTGGCAAATACCTAAGGCTCCACCTTGGTGTGCCAAGAGATAACAGGTGTGCCAAGACAAAGAAATATGGCTCGAATGAAAGAACAGATCAAAACTCCAGAAAAAGAAATAAGTGAAGAGAAGATAGCCAACCTATCAGATGCAGAGTTCAAAACACTGGTAATCAAGATGCTCACAGAAATGGCTGAGTATGGTCACAAAACAGAGGGGAAAATGAAGGGTATGAAAGTGAAATAAAGAAAAATACACAGGGAACAACAGTGAAGAGAAGGAAACTAGGACTCTAATCAACGATTTGGACTAGGAGGAAGAAATAAACATTCAACCAGAACAGAATGAAGAAACAAAGATTCAGAAAGAATGAGGAGAGGCTTAGGAACCCTCTGGGACAACTTTAAATGTTCCAACATCTGAATCATAAGGGTGCCAGAAGGAGAAAAGGAAGAGCAAGAAATTGAAAGCTTATTTGAACAAATAATGAAGAAAAACTTCCTCAACCTAGCAAAGGAAATAAACTTCCAGGAAATCCAGGAAGCTCAGAAAGTCCCAAAGAAGTTGGACCCAAGGAATCACACACCAAGGCACATCATAATTACATTACCCAAGATTAAAAGTAAGTAGGGAAATTTAAAATTAGCAAGAGAAAAAGAGACAGCTACCCACAAAAGAGTTCTCATAAGATCATCAGCTGATTTCTCAAAAGAAATCTTACAGGCAAGAAGGGGCTGAAAAGAAGTATTCAAAGTCATGAAAAGCAAGAACCTACAACCTAGTATATTCTGTCAAGGAAAGATATCATTTAGAAAGGGTAAATATTATTTTTTTAAAAAGGCAAGAGTTGTCAAAGATGTGAAGAAATCAGAATCCTTGTATATTGTCGGTGGAAAAGTAAAATGGTACAGCTGCTATAAAAAACAATATGGAGAATCCTCAAAAAAAAATTAGAACTAACATTTGATCCAGCAATTCTACTTCTGGGTATTTATCCCCCAAAATTGAAATCAGGATCTCAAAGAGATATTAGCACACCCATGGTCATTATAGCCCTGTTCACAGTAGTGAAAATGTGGATGACTGGAAAAAGAAAATATATATATACACACACAATGGAATGTTATTCAGTCTTTTTAAAAAGGATATTTTGCAGTAATTGAGGACATGGTGTAAAGTGAAACAAATCAATCACAGAAGGACAAATAATGCATGATACCACTTATATTAACTACCTAAAATAGTAAAACTCATAGAAACAAAAGGTAGAATGGTCGTTTTCAGGGACTAGGAGGAGGGGAAATGGGGAGCTGCTGCTCAACGGATAGGAAGTTTCAATTACACAAGATGGGCAAACTCTTATAGGTCTGCTGTACAACATTGTGCCTTTAGTCAACAATACGGTATTGCTCACTTGAAATGTTAAGAGAGTAGCTCTTATGTTAAATGCTCTTACCACAATTTAATTGATAATAAAATAAAATAGAAAAACACAAGATATTGTTTCATGCTCATTAGGAAGACTATTATAATTTTAATTATTTTTCTAAATTTATTTGTTGTTTTTTCTAAATTTATTTTGTCTAAGTTTATTTATTTAATTGTTGTTCAAGTAGTTTTCTGCCTTTTACTCCCATCCCTGCCCACCACCCCCAGTGCTCCTCACCTCCCACCAATTTCCACCCCCTTTAGTTTTTGTCCATGTGTCCTTTATGCTTGTTTCTGTAAACCCTGCCCCTTTTCCCCTGAAATAAATTTTTAAGAACAGGAAATAACAAGTGTTGGTAAAGATGTGGAGAAACTGAAACCCTTGCGAATTGCTGGTTGGAAGGGGACATAAAATGACGTGGCTGTCATGGAAACAGTTGACAGTTCCTTAAAGAGTGAAATGTAGAATTACCTTATGATCCAGCAATTCTTTTTCTAGGTATACACACAAAAGGATTAAAACCAGGGACTTAGCAGCTCCTTAAACACAAGTGTTCACAGCAGCATTATTCACAATAACCAAAAGGTGAAACAATCCAAATATTCATCGATAGATGAACAGATAAATGTGCTTTTACCAAAAAAGGACATTTTTTCAGCCTTAAAAAGAAATAAAGGTTTGATACATGCTACAATATGTATGAACCTTGAAAACATTATGCTGAGTGAAATAAGTGAGACAAAAAGGACAAATATTTTATTACTCCAATTATATAAGGCACCTAAAATAAGCAAATTTGTAGAGCCAGAATGTATAACAGAGGTTATGAGGAGGTGGGGAGGTGGGAGTAAGGAGTTGTTTTATGATGGGTACAGTTTCTACTGGGGAGGATGAAAGAGTTCTAGAAATACATAGTGGTGGCAGCTGCACAACGTGCGAATTGACTCAATGCCACTGAATTGCATAATTGAGGATGGCTGGAAAGGTAAATTTTATGTGTATTTTATCACAATAAAAACTTTTAATACATCATCTGTGTATTGCATTACACTTGAAACCTATATAATTTTATTAATCAATATCACCCTGATAAATTTAATTAAAATTTAAAAATTTAAATAGAGGACCACCCAATTATATTTGAAATTCATATAAACTGAATAATTTTAGCACGAGTATGACCTAAACAACATTTGGGACTTTCTTATACTGTCTGAATGCAGGTAAAGTGAAGAGATTTTCAAAGATGTTTTAGGATGAAGAACAGATAGAGTTGGTGATCAAATGGAATGAGAATGTGCTGAGAGGGAAAAGTGAACAGCATTGAAGCTTCTGTTTTGTAACACAGATGCTGTTAAGGGAGCCACCATGACCATTCACCTCACTCAGTTATTCAACTGACCTGTGAACTTTGCCCGCATTGTGTAAGTGCTGTCTAGGCCCCAGTGAGAAGTCCAGCGGGGGCTGTGGACATGTAAGGAGACAGTGACACTAGGTTATGACGAGTTCCATGCCAATGGTGCACCTGCTGCCAGGGGAGTATGTGTCAGAGACACCCAGACCAGGATCAGAAGGCAGCTTCCTGGAATCTGGAATGGGGAAGAGGCACCATCAGGAGAGCTTGGAAGAGAACAGGGGACGGTCCTGGCCCCCTCAAATGTCACCTGGGGTTCAGGTCCATGGTCCACAGGCCATGAGGAATTTTAGTTTGTTTCTGCCTCCCAAAGCTCAGTGTCCCTCTAAGAGGAACTTGGCAGGTACCAAACTCAGCAGAACCTGCTGCCAGCAGACTCAGATATAATCTTGCAAATGGGAATGACTTCCGTCTGCCCTACTGCTTTCCTGAAACAATGATTTGAAGATAAAATATAAAGTATAAAATATGTTGCTAGGGTTCTTTGCAACCACACATTTTCCAGGGCCCAACATGAGGCAGTCAGTGAAGCTGGGGAAATGGGCAGCTTCTAAATTGGGTTGATGCCTTGGCTTCGCTTCCAAGCTCACTAAGCTGGCTGGCCCCCTCCTGCCTCATATACCCTGTGCAACCATAAATTATTACTTCATTAGGTACATGGTAGCACCACTAAAATTATATCTGCAAAATGCTCCTTTAAGGAACTGGAACTAGCTCAAGAGGAATGAGTCATCAAGATTAAAGAAAAGCCATTTCTAAAATCTTAGCATTTCTTTGGAAAACCCCTCAGGCTGCTCAGCAGGAAATAAAACAGCCCTGTTAGCCTGCTGGATTCTTGGTAACTTTCTGAGCCTAGAGACACTATTGCTTCTCATTTTCTTGTGGATCTTTCCAAGTTCACGAGGGTGAATTTACGGTCAGGTTTGGTGGAGATTTAGGAGTGTCTGGGTGGTAAGCCAGCCAACATCTTTGGGTGGGGCAGGTAACCTGAATATATGCTGCACCTTGATGTCAATCCAAGTGAGTGTGACCGTACCTTATTATGGTCTGGGCAGGGGAGGCATGGAGGCAGAATCTGAGCACAGCAAGATGGATGAGCAGAAAAGGCTGCAGATAGGGGATTTTTAGGACAGTAAAATTTTTCTGAATGATATCGTAATGGGGGGTATATGTGTGTATTGTGGGCTCATGTCTTATACACCAGAATGGACCCTAATATAATCTGCGGGCTATTTTAAAAATAATGTATCAGTATTGGCTCATCACTTGTGACAAATACATCACACTAATGAAAGATGTTAGTAATAAGAGAAACAGGGTGGGGAGTGAGGGGCATATGGGAATTCTCTACACTTTCTGCTCAGTGTCACTGTAAACATAAAAGTGCTCAAAAAATAAAGTCTACTATTTTTCTAAAAGCCAGGGGACTAGGGGATGGAGAGGGCTGCAGAGTTTTCTCAGGGTGGGAGTGGGGTGCAGGCAGGAAGGGGAAGGGTTGGACTAATTCATAAATGGGTGAGGTACAAGCACTTAGACTGCAAGCTCTTAGAAGAGAGGGGCTGTTTGATTAATCTCTCTCTGTGCAGTGCACTGTAATGCATTTGCTGTGTATCAGATCGGTCCATCCAATTAGGGAATAGGAACAATTCTAAATCATTCAACAGAGGGGATATAATATCAAAAATTGGCTACACAAAAGATGAAAGAGCTTAGAAGTCAGACATGAGATGGAAGGCACTTGCTACTGCTGTCAAGGCAGGTGCCATTTACACTAATGTGGTCTATCTCCAGTGATAGAGAACTCATGGATTAATTTATGTCTAATGGTGGACAATTATAAGTGATAGTTGTCATGCATTATTTTATTTTATTTACTACCTTGTGCCTCTCAGTAGAAATCATGTACTTCAGAGCTGAAAAGTGCCTCTTAGAAAATCCAAGTTAGCAACAGTAGGATGCTGCTGCTCCACCCTTGGGCTTGACTGACAACAGGAGAAGGGAGCTTTGTCAAAATTCGATACTGGGATTGGCAGGCTAGAGTAGAACCTGACAGAGCTGCCAATCAGAGGTGAGACCATACAGTGAGGGGCAATCTTGCAAGTTCAGAGGAGACAGCCACTACCAGAAGTGCCCTGCAGTGCAGATCGAGAGAGGCAGAATTATCTTGGTTTCTACTCTCTTCTTGTAATGCATCCATTCTATTTGCTTCACCACCTAGAAACCAGTTGACAAGGGAGTTTGTGAAATGTAGTTACCTATGATACATAAGAGGGCAATGGTAGGCAGAAGATGGATCTGAGAGCAAGTAGGGAATTGGCTAATTGTTACCATCCTAAGACATATGACATCCTTACAAAGGGTCCCTATGCAGTGCCTCTGGGCTTAGTGGTGCTACAAAGATTATTCAACATTTGCTTGACAACTTCTACAATGTACCTTTACCTGCCCTTTTTCAGTTACCCTCCTGTGCCAGGAAAGATAAGCTTGTGGAATGTCCACACACCCTAAGTCTCCAGAGTACAGGCATGAATGATAACTGACCAGCCACAGAAGTTGTAGATAAGCTGTAGCCTAAGCTTTACTAACTAAGTCTGTTAGTTGCAGCAAGTTATTTAAGAATCAGTTGACCCATCAGTAGGATGAGGATGAAGGAATACTCATCTTATTGTGAAAATGATATGAGGTAACTTATGTAAAGAGCTTGATGAGTAGTGTATGTTCAGCATATAATAACTACTATTTATTCATTCACATGCACACAGTGCCTATCATGTGCTGAATTTTTTTCCGGGGCAAATGATATGAATAAAGTGGTGAACAAAAGACAAGATCTCTGTCCTTCTGGAGCTTATATTTTAGTGAATGCTAATACCTTTTATTGTCATATAAAAATGGGTTTATATTTCCTAGCAAGCACTTTTCAGCTCTGAAATATCTCTACTGAAAGGCACAGTGTAAATAAAATAAAGTCAAGTAAACCATAACAACCAACACTTATACTTGTCCAACATTAGACATAAATTAATCCATGAGTTTTCTATCACTGGAGATTGGTCACATTAACGTAAATGGCACCTGCTAAGACAGCAGTAGCAAAGGTTTTCTATCAGATAAGAGGTCTGCCTCAGGTGCCCTCAAAAATTCCTCTTGCATTTATGATAATTATAAGCAAGAATTAAAGCTTTTTCAGATCTGTTTTGGCCACCATAATATTCTCAATACCTAGCACAGTCTCTGGCATTTAAGGCATATCTGGCATATGTACTAAATATTTGTTAAATAAATGATGGTTAGTTCTCTGATTCTTGGGCCTATAATTCTATTAGTGGTGCATGAGGCTTATTATAGCACTTATCACACTGTGTTGAAGATGTTATTTTACTTGTCTGTCATCCACACTCATTTCTGACCTCTCTAAAGAAAGGAGGTGCTTTTCAAAATCTCTGCTAACCAGGACTGTGCACAACAAAAATCAAATACTAAGTGAACATTTGTTGGAGGGAGGGAGGGACAGTGTGTGAACAAAGCAATGCACTTTTGATCCAGTTTCATGATTTATGAGCATCCAACTGTACATTTTAAGGCAAAAGATCCTTCAGCAAAATGGCAGAAGGGATTCTAGGGCCCCAGGAGAAATATGAGTATTGAAACAATAGCTAAAATTCTAGAGAGGACATTTTGTATCTGAAATCAGTCAGATTAGAATAGAGACCCGTTGGGTTCACATTCACTGGCTGAGTGCTGAGGGATGACACTTCCAACTTTCCAGAACTTATTATCTAGACCAGGGGTCTGCAACTTCTTCCTGCAAAGGGCCAGGCAGCAATGTGTTCAGCCTTGCAGGCCAGATGTCTTTGGTGCAATGACCCAACTTTGTTGTGGAGCGAAATCAGCCATAGACAATATGTAAGCAAACAAATGTGATGGTATCTCAATAGAACTTTATTTATGGAAATTGCAATCGGAATCCACATAACATTCTCATGTCATTAAATTAATGTATTATTAAAACAGTATAGTATTATTCTTAACTATGTGAAGCACATGGGAGTTTTAGAGCAGTGAATCTATTCTCTGTGATGCTGATATGTTGGCTATAGGTCGTTATGCATTTGTCAAAACCTGTAAAATGTACAAAGAGTGAACCCTAATGTAAACTATGGGATTTAGTTAATAATAGTGCATGTGTATTGGCTTATTAATAATAGAAACTGTACCACACTCATGCAAAATATTTACAGGGAAAACTGTTAGGATGATGGGGTGGAGGAGGGGGATACATGGAACTCTGTGTACTATCTGTTCAGTTATTCTGCAAATTCAAAATTGTACTAAAATGATCTTAAAGAGTGTTAAAAATATATCTCACACATGAAGGCTGCTTTGTGAGTCCCCAAGCAGCATGATGGTTTAACAAATCCTCACAGTGAATGGAATGGCCTGGTAGGGCTGCCATTCCCCCCTGTCTTGGCTGAGATGAGAGTCAGGGGCCCCTTCCTCATGGCCAGTCTGATCCTTGCCCTGCAACAGACCAACAACCCCAGCTCACTACAGAAATCCCAGGTCAAGATGAGAAGTTCCCAGATCTTTATACTGCAGTGGAAAAATTTTCTGTGTGTGTTTCAGAGATTGATCCTAGGGGTAGTAAGAGAAGAAGGGCAAGAGAATAATAACAAAAGAGAGGACATCCAGATCCAGCTCTGTTTGGCTTTCTGTTCTGACTCTCCACTCAATGCTTTCTAATTCAGGACCCCTGAGAGGCGGCGGGAACACACTTCCATGTCCTTTCTCTGCAATCAGATGCTGATAAGGACTAGAAGGTGAACATGGATTTGTATTTCAGACAAGTATGAACAAACTATGCTGTCATAAGAAGCCTGTTAATAAGCACTTAACACATATCAGACATTACATTGAGTAAGGACAAAAAGAAAAGTGAGTATAATTGTGTGTCCCTGTCACTAGGGAATTTATGATGTAACAGTTTTACATAAAAGTAGACCATCTTTATTCTCTTTCAGAACAAAATTAATTTGCTCCCTCTTCTCTTTAGTGCGTCAAGATCAGTGTAGTTCTGATGGAAACTCCCTCCACTCAAGCTCCTTTTCTTACCTGTACCCCCAGGACAAGCCTCTACACGTGAGCTGTTGACACTGACCACAGGAGGCCATCGAGCACTTAAAATATAGCTGGTACAGTGGAGAAACTGAGTTTTTTACTTTAATTTTAATTAGTTATAATTTAATTGCTAATACTCAATTCGATTATCAGGAAACTTGTCATTGTGTTGGGAACAACTTGAGTATGTGAATCAACTTTTTTAAAACTATAAATGTTAAAAAACCTAAATACAAATATTTTCAGTGAAACTTTAACACCCACGATGAGATGTGTGATAAGTATAAATGCACGTGGGGAATTCAAATTCTCAGCATGAAAAAACTGTTAAATAGTTTATTAATAACTTGAATATCTGTTACATGTTGATGTCATGTTTTTTATTTCACAGGATAAATAAGTTATATTATTTAAATTAATTTTACTTTTCTGTTTTATTTTTTCAGTGTGACTAGAAGGAAATTTATAATTCCATATGTGGCTTATATTATATTTCTATTGGATGACTTCAGTGTCCTAGTTGTCTCCAACCTCCATCATCTCTCTGTGCCAGAAAGTCCCTTCTCAAACTCTGTATTTCACGTGGCAGTTTTTCATTTAGTGACTCCCAGTTACCTTTCATTTCAAATTAGAACCCCTCAGTGTGTAGTCAAGACCTTCCCACGTGTCTTGGCCCCATGGAGGCCACAGCTTCCCAGGCCTACACCTCTGCAATCTCATTTTCTTCCTACTGTGCTGCTTGTGCTCTAGCTCAACAAATGTTTTCTCAAGTCAATTTTAGTGTTATTATACTTTTATTTCTTTATCCAACACTCCTCCCTTCAAATCCCTAATTTCTCTTTTCTAATCTACAGTTTCCACCTCCTTCAAGGTATGTCTCAAAATTTAGCTCTTCCAGAAATATTTGCCATAGTAATATCAAACCTGCCCCTTTTTTCTCACATCCCAAATTGCCTGGGCCTTTAAATTCCCCTGCAGCATGATGTCCTTGTCGATGTGTCTGACTGCAGTGCCCACGACTTCTGTCCCAGCTATGCAACAAAGTTAACCACAAAACAGATGCCATGCCTGCTCAGTGTCATATCCCCCAACACTACTTTCAGCAGTGTTTAACTTAAAATGCTCATGAATGAACAATGGATACTATGTTAAATCATAATGAAGAGGCACATAGACAGAGAGTAGGGTTTTCATGTATTAATACTTCTTCCTACAGGTGTGTTTTATGTGGTATGAGACCACATCAGGTATGTCAGCTTCATCAAAGGCTTCACTTGCCTGAAGCATTTTACAATAAATGCCCCTTGGTTATAAAGCAGATGTCTGTAGAGGCAGAGCTGTTAGCAATTTATCAGAGAGATTACTTAGCATTTCTCCATGTCAAAAGCAACCCTTTACCAGATATCCTTGGTTGTTTTAGCACTGTCTCAAAGTCTTTGATTCTCACTCTGGGACTTTATGTAATTTGCATTTTAATAGAGGTATTGAGCTAATACCATCTTAGAAGAAAAGTTACCTGTAAACATCAATTCAAAAGCATTCATCCTAATCTCTAATGCACTCACAGTGAAAATAGCCTTCAAAAATGAGGATGAAATGAAGTCGTTTTTCAGTAAAAGTTAGACAAGAGAATTTGCCACTAGTGTACCCACACTACAAAGAATGCTAAAAGATGATCCTCAGGATAAGGGAATCATCAGATGGAAACTTCATTCTGAATTCAAGGTGTTGAGAGAGTTGGTTTTTTCCTGATGCTTCTCTACTTGTAGATAGCTGTCTTCTTACTGTGTCTTCACATGGTCTTCCCTGTGTGATCTGTGTCCTAATCTCCTTTTCTTATAAGGACACCAGTGATGTTGAATTAGAACCTACCCTAATGGCCTCATTTCAACTTAATGACCTCTTTAGAGCCTCTATCTCCACATGCATTCTGAGGTACTGAGAGATTAGGATATGAATACATGAATTGTGGGGTAACCCAATTCGGCCTATAGTAAAGGGAAAAAGTAAACCCATGTCCTGTTGGAATCCTCAAGGAGTCCAAGCCAGGCAGAGGCAAGAACAGTGTTTTATCTTCCTTCTGTGTAGTTTTTGTCTGCATTGGAACCAAAGGTGATATTGCTGAGAAAGGGGTTATTTTAGTTTCTGCTTTAACCTCCCAGTGGTGCCTCTGTATTAGACACAGATTTAAGTCCAAAACAAGTGTTCTCCAAGACCAATTCAAATGTCATGGTCAAAGATTACAAGTATGTTTGGGGTGTGTGAACCCAACTTTTATTGTTGAATTTCCAAAAGACAGACAGATCCTCCCAGAATAGAACTTACCTTAGAGCAATGTTTCTCCTAGTGGGTCCCATCACATGTAGGGGTTGGCCGACAATCTATCAACTTGGCTACACATGGTTTGGTAATTTCCAAGGGAAAGAAATGGAATTTTAATTTATATCATTTTGCAGATTTGGAAGTAAGAGATTATAACTGTCATAAATATCATGTCATTTCTAGTAAGTTATATATTTAAAGATTGTTCATGCCTACAAGGACTGGCCTGGACTTTTCTGACCAGCATTCAATTAGTAGGGGATCTAATGACAAAATTCCTATATCAGATGATGCTTTTGGTAGCAGATGACATCAACCTCTTACATACACTGTGGAACAGTAAGGAGAAGCCAAGGCACATACTAGCTGGATTTTGCTCAAGAGTTGGATGAAACATACCAATATGAAGAGTCTAATTTAATTTTTGAAATGGAAAGTACCTATATCAGAATAATGTTAGAGGAGTAGAACAAAAAATAATGTTAGAGGAGTAGAACAATTTGTTAATTGACAATAAATATCGTGTTTTTCAGACTATAAGACTTTTTTCTCCCAAATTTGGGAGGAAAAGGGGGGTGCATCTTATAGTCTGAATCTAGCTTAAGTGGCTCACTGGGGGGGGCAGGGATGGTGGAGTGGGGTTACAGGTTATTAAATATTTTACCACATTTTTGCTTCAAAAATTTTTTTCTATTTTCCTCCTCAAAAACCTAGGTGTATCTTACACTCCTAAAAATACAGCATGTGAGCTCTGATATTGCTTCAAAAGGTATTTGGAAATCATTGTTGATAAAGAGGCCCTGCTACATGTGAACTTGAGTAAGTCATTCAATCTCTTTACTTCAACATCTTCACATATGAACTGAGTGTTAGGATCCATGACCATGACCATTAAAGTTCTCCCTAAATCGCACAAGTATTTGCAGTTCTGTGGCCACCGAAGTTGGGCAGTCATAGGCTAGAAGCTAGTGTTATTCCATAAGCACATTGACTTTCTGCTGCTCAGAAAGATAGCAATACATAATAGTTTAAAACAATGGCTCCAGAGTGAGGCAAATACATATAAGCCCCTCTATTCCTCAGTTTTCTAATATGTTAATGGGACCACTTGCTACAAAGTGTTGTTAAAAATAATCACTTAGTAGAGTTCTTGATATGTGGGAAGCACTTAATAAATGCAAGCTATCATTGCTGTAGTAGGTATTAGATGATGATTATAATGATAATGATAATGAATATTACTTCCCTTCTAATTGAGAGCAGTTGGCACCCAGGACAGCTTGTGGGAGAAAATAAATTTAGGAGAGTGATAAAAGTAAAACTCAAAGAAGGCAGGAACATACAATGGGGTAAAGATAGTCTATTTAATAAATGGTTTTGGAAAAATTGGACAGATATATGCAAAAAATGAAATTAGACCACCTTCTTACACCATGCACAAAAATCTTTAATGGCTTAAAGACTTAAATGTAAGATTTGAAAACATTAAAATCCTAGAAAAAAATATAGGCAGTAAAATCTTGGACACTTCTTGCAGCAATATTTTGTCTTAATCTCTTCTTGGGCAAGGGAAATAAAATAAAAAACTAAACAAATCAGACTACATTAAGCTAAAATGTGTCTGCACAGCAAAGGAAACTATCAACAAAATGGAAAGACAACCACTGGATGAGAGAACATACTCACCAATGATACTTCTGATAAGGGCTTAGTATCCAAAATTTTGAAGAACTCATACAAATCAACACCTAACAACAACAGCAACTACCACCTCATTAAAAAATGGACAAAGTACCTGAATAGAACTTCTCCAAAGAGGACACATGGATAGCCAATGGACATATGAAAAAATGCTCAACGTCATTGAGCATCAGAGAAATGCATATTAAAACCACAATGAGATACACCTTGTACTTGCCAGACTGGCAATCATCATAAATCAACAAACATGATATGTTGGTGAGGACATGAAGAGAAGGGAACCTTCATGAACTGTTGGTGGGAATGCAGACTGATGCAGCCACTGTGTAAAGCAGTATGGAGTCACCTCAAAAAATGAAAAATGGATCTGCCTTATGACCCACTGATTCCACCTCTGAGAATATAGCTGAAGAGACCCAAAGCACTGATTTGAAAGAATACATGTACACCTATGTACACTGCAGAATTATTCGCAATAGCCAAGATCTGGAAGCATTGCTACTGCCCATCAATAGATGAGCTTTTGAAATATGCGGTACATTTACACAATGAAATACTACTTACCCATAAAAAAGAGAAGGAAATCTTATCTTGTGTGACAGCATGGATGGACCTGGAGAGTACTGTGCTAAGTGAAGTAAGCTAGTCAGAGAAAGACAAATATTGTATGATTTCACTTATATGTGGGATCTAATGAACAAAATAAAATAATAAACAAGATAGAAACAGACTCATAGATACATAGAACAGACTGATAGTTGGTAGAGGAGAGGGGGTTTGGGGAGCTGGGTGAAAAAGGTGAAGAAATTAAACAAAAAAAAAACTAACAAAAACAACTCATAGACACATCATGAACAGACAACAATATGTTGATTACCAGAGTGAAAGCAGGGGTGGGAGGAGATAAAAGAGGGTAAAGGGGGATAAATGGGGATGGAAGGAGACTTGACTTGGGGTGGCAAACACACAATACAATATACAGATGATGTATTATAAAATTGTACACTTGAAACCTATATAATTTTATTAAGCAATGTCACCCCAATAAATTCAATAAAAATTAAAAAAGAAAAGTAAAACTCTAATTACATATTGTAACATCTTAGGAAGAAAATTGGTCTGGTTGAGGCTTGTTCTGAATGGGGAAACTGAGACAAAGAGCTATGAATTGCAGACCAAAGGTCATCTAATGAGTAAGTAATGGAACCTGGAACCAATCCCAGAAATGGGTTTCCGGAGGACAGTTACAAAGCATGTTCAAATCACATTAAATCTTAGAGGATTTTCTTTAAAAAATGCCCACTTTCTCTACATTAAAATCAGCTCAAAGGCCATCTATCAAGCACACGGACTCATCCACCAATGACAAAGGGTATTGCAATAAACATAGTTTTAAGGATATAGGACTAGTGATGATAATCCTTCTGAAATAAGTTTCTCTTCCAGAACTCTCTCATGCAGCCTCGAGGTGCTTATTAGTAAGTCGAACTGCAACTCCCCATCCCACTATAAAGACAGATGTCAAGGAAGGGTGCTGAAGGATGATGTACCTGGTCACAGATGGAAACTCCACAACAATCATTGACCACACACACTCACTGAAACTAAAAATGTTCTTTGTTCTTATCTCTTAACTTCAATATATAGAATGGATACTTGCTAAATACTAATTAGATCAAGTCCTTCCTTCTTCTCACTCACCATTGTTTTACTACTAAATTCCTTAAATTTATGTTAATGAATGAAGCTATGCTCCTTTTACCAGACACATTTAAACCCCAATTCTAAATTTAACCTAGCACATATAAATCTTTGCTGTTCTTTAGTACCCCAACATTTATTCCTTCTGATAAGACAATCACCCCTCTTCCATTCACATTCATTCACTTTAGGTGGGAGTGACTCCACATCCCCTGCTCAAAGGGGAGTTCTAGATAATTAGAGCACTATGTTTTCCTGGTCTCAATATTTGGCTCAGAATATATGACTCAAAAAGGACCAATGAAGAAAAAGAAAATATTTTCCAGAACTGCAGAGAATCAAAGAGATTCTTTCCCATTGTACTTAAACCTTGGAGCATGTGACATTTTTTCACCCACTGTCTATGAATCAAAGCAGAATATAAGAGTATAGAGTTGAGAGGTGAAAGAAGTCACATTCTGGCCAGGTTGCTTGGCCTCATGAATTCAGCAGTGGTCAAGGCCAACCCATCACCCTCAACTATTTAGTTATGCAGGCTAGTAAATATTTTTATTAAAAGAAGTCAAGTAATCTCGAAAATACACAAAGAACTTACTTGACTCCACTCTAAGAAGACAAGTAACCCAATTAAAAAAATGGGCAAAGGACTTGAACAGACACTTCTTCAAGGAGGACATACAGAGGATCCAGAGATGTGAAAAGATGCTCAATATCGCTAGCTATCAGAGAGATGCAAATTAAAACCACAATGAGATATCACCTTATACCAGTCAGAATGGCCATCATAAACAAAGCAACAAACAACAAATGTTGGATGGGTTGTGGGGAAAAGGGGACCCTAGTTCACTTTTGGTAGGATTGCAGTCTGGCACAACCACTATGGAAAACAGTATGGAATTTTCTAAGAAAACTAAAAATGGACCTGCCTTTTGACCCAGTAATTCCACTGCTGGGATTATATCCTAAGAACCCTAAAACACCAATCCAAAAGAACCTATGCACACCAATGCTCATAGCAGCACAATTTACCATAGCCAAGAGATGGAAGCAACCTAGATGCTCATCAGTAAATTAATGGATCAAAAAACTATGGTACATATACACAATGAAATTCTATACAGCAGAAAGAAAGAAGGAGCTACAACCCTTTGCAACAGCATGGTTGGAACTGGAAAGCATAATGCTGAGTGAAATAAGCCAGGCGGTGAAAGACAAATACCATACGATTTCACCTTTAACAGAAACTTAAACAACAAAACAAACAAGCAAGCAGAATACGACCAAAGATACTGAAATTCAGAACAGGCTGATAGAGTCCAGAGGGGAGAGGGGAGAGAACTTCAGGGGAAAAGGTGAAGGATTCACAGAAACTAGTATAAAGAACACATGGAGAACAACTAAGGGGGGTGGAAATGGGAGGGAGGTGGGGAGCATGGGGGGTGGGCTGGGAAGGGAGTGGGGAACAGAAAACTGTACTTAAATGATAATTAAATTAAAAAAATTTTATATAAAATAAAAAATGTATCTCAATAAAAAATTCTTGAAATGTCAAAAGAGGAAGTCAAGTAAAGTTTGTATATTTTGATACTTGTCACTTGAACTTGATCAGTATATTAATTTGCAAATGCTGCCATAACTAAGTAATACAGACTAGGTTGCTTAAACAACAGAAATTTATTGCCCCTCAGAGGCCAGAAGTCAAAGGTCAAAGTGTTTGTAAATATGGTTTCTTCTGAAGCATCTCTCCTTGGCTTGCAGATGGCTACCTTCTCATTGTGTTCTCTCATGGTCTTCTATTTATGTACGCACACCTGGGCTCTGTCTGTATACGCAAATTTCCTTTTCTTAAAAGGACATCAGTTATATTATATTTGGGTCCATCCTAGTGGCCTCATTTTAACTTAATCACTTTTTAAAGGCTGTATCTCTGATATTTGGAGGTACTAGTGATTATGGCTTCAATATGTATTTTGCTCATAATACCAGTATTCAATATGTATTCAGCTCATAATACCAGTAAAACCAAAAATAAGAGTTGAGAACAACAAAGAAAAAAGTTATCAAAGAAACTGTATGAAAGAACTTATTGAAGATTAAAGATCAGCATTTCTAAGTTGAAAGGACTCATCAAGTCTGCAGCATAGACCCTCATCCAGATACATCATTTTGAGACTTCAAAATGATAAGGAAAGAAAGACCCTAAGAGATTTTAAGATGAGGAAATAGGTCATTCACAAAGGTACAAGAATCAGGCTGTCACCAGACTTCTGCTCAGTAGTGTTGGGAACTAGAAGAGAGTGGAATAGGCCTTCGAAATTCTAGGGAAATACCATTTCCAACCTTGAATTCTCTACCCAGACAAACTATCGCTTACACTAAGGATAGAATAAAAACATTTCTAGGCATTCAAAACTAGGCATTTATTTTTTAATTAAATGCTATTGATTATACTATTACAGTTGTCCCTATTTTCTCTCTCTGCCTCATCCAACCAGCAACCCCTCAGGCAATCTTTGCACCACTGTTCATGTCCATGGGTCATGTGTATAAGTTATTTGGTTTCTCCATTTTCTATACATCCCAGTGGCTCTTCTGTAACTACCCATTTGTTCTTCTTTTAATCCCCTCACCTCTTCACCTCTTTCCCTACATCCTCCTCCTATCTGGAAACCTTTTTGTTAAATAAGTCTCTTTAACATTTCACATAATAGCAATTTGATGATGATGAACTCCTTTAAAAGATTTTTCTTGTCCGAAGCTCTTTATCTTTCCTTTTGATTCAAAATTATAGGTTTGCTGGGTAGAGCCATCTTGAATGTAGGTCCCTGCTTTTCATGATTTTGAATATTTCTTGCTAATCCCTTCTACCTTGTAAAGTTTCATTTGAGAAATCAGCTGACAGCCTTATGGGAATGTCCTTGTAGGTAACGAACTGCCTTTCTCTTGCTGCTTTTAAGATTCTCTCTTTATCTTCAAATTTTGGCATTTCAATTATTATGTATCTTGGAGCAAGCTTTTTTTTTTTTTGCATTCATCTTGTTTGGAACTCTTTATGCTTCCTGGATTTGTAAATCTAATTCCTTCACCAAATTAGGAAAGTTTTCTTTCATTATTTTTTCAAATCAATTTCCAATTTTTTGTTTTTTCTCTTCTCCTGGTACCCCTATATGCTACAAATGTTGAAATGCTTGAAGTTGTTTGAGGAGCTGCTTACACCATCCTCATTTTTTTATTCTTGTTGTTCTGATTGTTTCTTTATGTTTTAAATAATTAATTTGATTTTCAGCTTCATCCTCTCTATTGTTGTTTCCCTGTAAATTGTTCTTTATTTCAATTGCTGTATTCATTGTTTTGGAATGGATATTTTTTATGCTGTTGAAGTCCTCACCAAGTTCCTGGAAAATTCCTATAATCAGTGTTTTGAACTCTGCAGCTGATAGATTGCTTATCTCCATTTTGTTTAGCTCCTTTTCTAGAGTTTTGATCTGTTCTTTCATTTGGGCCATGTTTCTTTATTTCCTCATTTTGGCAGCTTCCCTGTGTTAGTTTTTATGTATTAGGTAGAGCTGCTTTGACTCTGTGTCTTAGCAGTGTGACCTAATATAGTAGGTGTTCCATAGGGTCCAGTGACACAGCTTCCCTGTCACCCAAGCTGGGTACTCAAGGTGCACTCTTCGATTGGGCTGAGTATACTCTCCTTTTGTAGTTCAGTCTTGGTTGCTGCTGGCAGGTCAATGGGAGAGATTTACCATGGCCAGTCAGCTGGAAGGACTGGTTGTGACCACTGACCACCAACCTCTGGCCCCCATGGAGAATTAGCTGTGCAAGGGTGGGTGGTGGTACTCCAATATGGTCTGCAGCAGTCCACTGGGAATAATCTCTGGGGCCCCTATGTGGTACAGGCCAAGGTAAGCCACCACCTGTGATCTCCCTAGGGCCACCCTGACTGGGCTATAAAGCAATCTGAGATGACTAGTACTTATGCTGGGTTTGGAGATTCCCAGATGAAGCCAAGCTGCAAACTTAGGCTGGCTTTTATTAGCTCCAGACCTGGCGATGCTTAGCAAGAAGTTCAGGGGCTGCAGGCTCACTGATTATGGCTGCTGCTTGTTTGAGAGGATCTAGGAAGTTGTGAAGCATGAATCATGACCAGCCATTCATATGGAAAAACCACTGTTAATAGCTTGAGTGGACCTGCAAGTTGGGTGGGATAGAGTCGCAGAGGGTCTCCAGAGCAGAGTGAACAGTGTTAGCCAGGTTAATGGAGTCTCAGATATAGCACCTGCCTACTGGCTCTGTGGCCCTGTGAGGGGAGGGTTCAGAAGGGAGACAATGGCCTCTGCCTATCTTTCTGTCTCAGAGAAAGCGGTCCTCCAGCTCTCACCCTGATGCCAGACATTTCACTTACTCTCTGTAGGTCACTGGTGCTTTTCAAGCTGCTACTCCACTGTGGAGCTCAGAGGGAGTGAATCTGAGTAAATCCATGTATGGGTTCTTTAAGAGGAACTGCTTGGGACTTTAGAATTTTCTTCCACCAACTCAATCCCTACTGATTTTTGCATCCAGAAGTTAGGGACTCATCTTCCTGGCACTGGAACAATGGGTTGGGGGCCTGGTGTTAAGCTGGGACTCCTTGTTCCTAAGATATCCCTCCCAAATTTTTACCTACTACATGTGGGTGAGAGACCAGCCTGTTCCACATCTCCACCCCTCCTACCAGTCTGTGTAGATATGGTTTCTTTGATTCCACAGTGGTTGGACTTCCATTGAACTCAATTTGTGATGGTTGCTCTACAGTTTAGTTGTAATTTTGATGTGGTTGTGTACCTCCATCATGACTGAAAGTAAGCGTTTATTTTTAATATGCTTTGTTGTGGAAGCTATTGAGGATATGCCCCAGCAAAACAAAAGAGTAAACTGCAAACAAGGAAAATGTGGGTTCTAAAAACTGAAAAAGTGAGGAAATCCCAGAGTGGGGACTGCAACATCTGAAGGACAGTCAGTCTGAGGATGGAGAGACCCAACAGGGGCATCTCAGGGAAATGGTTGAAGGTTATTTAATAGAATACCTGTTTGGATCAAGTATTTGGAACTAAGTAAAATACAAACAGTGGCAGAAAAAGAAAGGAGTTAGAGACTTAAAAAAGAAGAAGAAGAAAACAAAGCTCTACCAGAGTGGAAATATAATCATAGTAAAAAATAGGATTCTGCACTCAACAGTTAAAATGAACTTTAGTTCTGAAACTAAACCCATAGACAACAGAGTACAGTTATGGTTTGTGGACAGAATGTAAATATTATTGATCTTGACAGTGTTGAAATTCAAATGATAGAAATTGGGACATAGAAGGATGAAAGGAGAATTGTGAAAAAGGGTAAAGAAAGGGTAAAGATGCAAATGTTCCCATTTTCAATATAGAAAGTAAAAAATGTCTATAGGTGATCAAGAAATAGAGTGGTGCCCTGGCTGGCGTAGCTCAGTGGATTGAGCGCGGGCCTGCGAACCAGACGATCGCGGTTCGATTCCCAGTCAGGGCACATGCCTGGGTTGCAAACCGGTTCCTTGCAGGCTAACTACCAGCAGGGGATGCACAAAAGGCAACCATACATTGATGTTTCTCTCCCTCTCTCCTTCCCCTCTAAAAATAAATAAATAAATAAAATCTTAAAAAAAAAGAAATAGAGTGGTATGTTTAGGACAAAGTTTCAAAGGAAAGTGATAAAAGGAATAGAATAGTGATATAGCTAAATTAAAAAAGTGAGGAAAAGAAGGTAGGGAATGATAAAATCATAACAGATCAGTAGCAGAAATTTAATAACTGACTTCTAAAATTGGCCAAAAAGAAAACAGGAGTATAAACATTTTATTTAGATATAGGAGGTAACACCAAAAGAAACAGTGAGAAAATTACCAGTGGCTGCCCTAGGGAAAAGAACAGGAATTAGAAAAGGATGAAACCAGGAACTTTTATTACCAGAGGTTTTCATACTTTGACTTATTAACCCTAGTCAGTTATTTTTAAATTTATTTTAAAAATTCTAAAGCATTCTGAGATCACTGCCAAATAGCTTTAGGCCCTTGCTTCATGTAGAGACCCTAATTCTCATGGGAAGCTGCCAAGTCCCAGCACCAAAAAGTGCTTTCCATCCATTTTACTGTGAACACCATAAGCATAAAGCCTCCACGATCTTCCATAGGTCAAGAGCTTTTAATAGCTTTTGGTATTTATGTGGTACTTTTCATCTAAGCAATACAGTGCATGTTATGACATTATCTCACCATGTTCCTATGTAGAAGGTGGGAGGCAGGTATTATTAACCCCATTATACATATGAGAAGACTGAGGCAAAGGGAACTCATAACCAGCCTGCTAGGTTGGTTCTGTCACTCAGAATGAAGAGGGTAACTGTTGAGCCTCAGGACCCTTGTAAGGGACTCTGGGAGATTTAATCTGGCTTTCTAAAGTCCTGAAGAGGATTTTTTCTGAAGACTCTTGTGAGTAGGCTTAATTATAGGCTCCATCTCTTCTCTCTTTTGGCTGAGTGATCTGGGTCCAAGGAAGGGTGGGGCCATGGGGAGAAGGCGGTAAGTCACAGACGGTGGAGGAGGACAGAGAGAAATGAGAAACACCTAGTTAATTTTGAGTAGAGTCTTATTTCATTAAATAGATCAGAAAGTATTTATAATGTCTCCCCTCCACACATTAGGTTTTTAGTCTTGCTTGCTGGCCAGGAGAATTCAAGGAAGAATAAAATTGGTGCCCATTTATTAGTAGCTTATAATGTACTTGAATTCATAAGAAATACACACACTGAATAATATGGAAACAATACTGTCCTGGCAGGTAGAAACAGAACAGTAAGTGAAATAAGACTGTATGGAAAAGGAAGGTGAGTGAGCGATTGAACAGCCATTTTTTTTCAACCTGTAGATCTTTAGTGAGCACCACCACAGACCAGCCACTGTGTTAGAAGCTTAATATGTAATACTCCATCCCTGCCTTTATGGGCTTACAGGCTAGATTATTTGGGGAGAAAATAGTTGGCAGGGAATATGGGGTGAGAGGGTCAGGAAAGTCTCCTAGATGAAGTAAAATCTACAAACTGAGATCTAAATAAAAAATGGACATTGTACCAGCAAAGTGGAGAGAGAGATTCTGGGCAGAGGGAGGGGACCTTCCAGATGGAGCAGGGCAGTGGGAGAAAAGGGCTTCAAGGAGGAAAAAGGGCTTGGGCTTGGATCTGACAATGCTTTTCTGAGGTCCTCCATCTTTCTTCTCCTACGCCAGGATCTTTTCAATGAATACTATTTTTGCCTAATTGAATTTAAGAGAAGTATGCCCACTCCACTTCCAAATCTCTCTCTTACCTAACCTAATTTTAATGGCATGGAGATCATGTCTATTGCAAAAACAAAAAATCTACAAATTTCCTGCCAATTTTAATTTTTCAGTAAGAATTTGTTTTTTTTAAAAAGTGTTCCTTATTAAGAACATTTTCATATTTGTATGAGTTAATTGCCCAAGAACTGTTATGTCATCACAAAGTGGCATCTAGAAGTGACAAAGGACACTGATGTCTTGTCAAGGATCTAGGTGTAAATTGACACATGGGCACCAGATGGAATTCCAGCCAAGGCAGTCAGTGGAGCTGTCAAATCATGGTAGGTGACTCAAAGGGAGCAAAAAGTCCATGCAGCATTGGGTTTCACCAAGGACAGAGTGTACTGCCTTCTCAGCCTCACTTCGGGCCCCTGAAGGAAGCCAGGAGTTGGAGAGTGGGGACAGCCACTACTAAGTTTACCAGTTTGATAACCAAGGAATAATACTCCCTGACTTTTCTATGATTAGGACTCTAGGCCAGGCTGAGGGAAATCACTTGGATTACAGTACATCATCAGCTACACCCCATCTTCTCCACGTGCCAAAGGAAATGGGTCCCTAGCCTCTCTTCTCTGGAATAAGAACAGTAGGTGGCAGACTACAGAGCATAACTCAGTGGTTTCTGTATGCTGGGCAAGTCCTAGCTGCTGTTGTCTTCCCAGCTCTTCAGTGCGTTTCCCCTGCAGCCCTGTCTGTCCATTCCTTGTTCATTCAGTGTAAAGACCTAAATCTGGGAACACTCCCTGATCATCACACAAGACAGTGATGACTAAGCCAAAAGAAGCAGGTCCCCAGGCCATAGAGAGCCTTTGCTGAGTGCTACAGCCCAACCAACACCATCCTTTAGACCCACAGATCCTGGGGTGGTGGCTGCTTAACTCTCCAGGTTCACTTCTTGTCTCCACCAAAAAGCACATCTTCCCTGATCCACTGTCTCAGTTGGGTGGGATGACATCCTGTACACCAAAAGGTGGGGGGTTCGATTCCCAGTCAGGGCACATACCTAGCTCACAGGTTCAACCCCGGGTCTGGGCATGCATATGGGAGGCAACCAATCAATGAATTGATGTTTCTCTCTTACAATGATGTTTCTCTCTGTCTCTCTCTGAAATCAATGAACATATCCTTGGGTGACAATTAAAAACAAAGAACATCATAGTTCTCCTGGTGTCCTCAGACAGCCTGTTACATACACATGTGTCTCTGTTCTCCTAGAAACAGATGATTGATATTATTACTACTAACAATTATTAGTAGTAAATATTTTGTTAGTTGTAACTAATGTTATCAGAGTCAGTACAAATACTTAACTTATAGTTATTATTAATCATAGTAAATTTAACTATTTGTTTCACAAGAACCCCTGTGAAGTTAATGGAGTAATCCATGAACCTTCAGGAAATATGCATGTTGTTTCCCAAGCATATTTTATTTTTTTAATATAATGTATTTATTTTAATTGTTGTTCAAGTACAGTTTTTTGTCTTTTTCTCCCATCCCAGCTCACCCCTCCATGCTCCCCACCTCCCTCCCATTTCCACCTCCCTCAGTTTTTGTCCATGTGTCCTTTATACTTGTTCCTGTAAACCCTTCTTCCCCTTTTCCCCTGAAATTTCCTCCCCTCTTCCCTCTGGTCCCTATCAGCCTGTTCTCTATTTCCAGTGTGTTTGGTTATATTTTGCTTGCTTGTTTGTTTTGTTGTTTAGGTTCCTGTTAAAGGTGAGATCATATGGTATTTGTCTTTCACCACCTGGCTTATTTTACTCAGCATAATGCTTTCCAGTTCCATCCATGCTGTTGCAAAGGGTAGGAGCTCCTTCTTTCTGCTGCATAGAATTCCAATGTGTAAATTGAATATTTTCTTGATTAATAAAACTGAATAAAAGAATCTATGCTCTGCTGCTCTTTGCATACAGTTCTTACCTCCCCAGAGTTTTGTCTTCTCACAAGGTCCAGACTCCCTCTAATGGTTGTATTTGGTTGCAAAGGAGTTCCTCAAATTCACCCAGAAATCTGGTCTGATGTTTCCCTTTGAGGGGCATTTAAAATTGATGAATAGGATGTGGACTTTTTGGACCTTGTGTTGCCTTCTGATATTCATGAGAAGTAAAGCCCCCAAAAAGGTAAAGTTCATTTCAAATTTCTTTCAACAAATCATTAGAAAAGGAGTTAAAATCCATTTCTAAAACATACATAAAAACTATTCAGTAAGTTCAGTAGTGAGGCTGAAGTGTTGAGACTTTCATGCTTGAACCAGAAGAGTAATGAAATTACAAATGGACATTAGACATTAGACAGAGTTGTGGGACCTCAGAGGTGTGAGAGAACCTCACATCCACCTAGGGGAGCTGCCCATTGGTTCAGTTCTCTTGACCACACCCTGCCAAGGGACCCTGCCAGCCTCCCTCAGCCTGCCTCAGTCATGGTGCCATGTCAGTGCTGGTGGTAAGCAAGCTCCTGATGCAAAACCGAACAGGAAGCTCCCATCATCTCTTTTTATTTAAAAAAAAAACCATTATATATAATGTCAATTTCCTGTTTAATTAATTATCAAGTTTATTAAAGGTAAATTAATTATACAAATGTAGTTTGTGCTTTGGAATCCCAAACAACAACTAATTAATGCAAAATTACTATTTCTGAAGTTATTTTAAAGTTTGTGTCTTCAGTGTCAATTCTGAAGGTGGTCAAACAGGACCGCTGTTTAGTCAGGAAGGGTTGTAGGCAAACAGACCGCTGGTGGTCAAAACAGACCACTGTTTGTCTCTGCCCCCTCCTGGAAATGTCCTCCAAAGACACATAAAATAATTGAAAAGCCAAAAGAATAGGAGATGAGGTTGCAGAATAGGAAATGTCAATATACCAACAAGTGTGGTATATCTGACTTAGCAGAGAGAAAGCTGACCTCTGAATGGCTGCAGAGGATACTGATGTGGATGCAGTGACCTTCATCTCTTCAACCTGGAAGGCTCAGGAATCACAGTTTTCTGTTTGGGAGGTAGGGATGGAGGATAGAGCTGACAAGATCTTGTGGCGTGAGCATCCATCCCCTAGGATCTCTGCATACAGCCAGCAGACAAGAAAAGAAAAAGAGAATGGAGAATCGCACATGAGGAATTATTATGGGTAGCATGTCCAGGGACTTTCTGCAGATGACAGGCAGTGTGGAGGAGGCCTGAGGGCCCAGAATAGTCTCTGGTTGGATGGCCCAAGATCAGAAAGTCAGCTCAGTGCCATAGGAAGAGCTAAAAAATGAGAACCTTGAACTTTTTTTTCATTCCACTGATCTTGCAGCTCAGATCTTCTCTGATCCTGTCTCCCTACCTGAGTAATGAAGAAAACAACATCTGTCCTGGTAGCCCCTCAGGGTTGCTAAAAGGACAGTCTAGGCATGGCATTGGAAAGCATTTTGCTAAAACTTACAATAGGTTATAAATTACAGTACGGTTAGAGCTTGGGAGCCAGGTATCTGATTATAGAATCACTTGTTTCTACTTTCTCAGAGGTTTAGTAACACATTGGTGGTCACGCTGGAGGAAAAATAAAACTTGGTGCCTTACTAAAGGGAAATGTGTTCTCATGGGCAGGAAGGGGTGACAGCCAGGCCAAAGACAAAGAGGCCTTTCTCCTGCAGCCACTATTGGTCACTGACTGCGAAAGTCGAGATAGATGCAGAGCAGAGCCATTTGGGGCTCATCTCACTGGGTGATCAGGTAACCAGATTCCTGGCATTGTGCCCCAAGTGGCTACACTTCATCCATCTCTTGCTGTGTTAATATCATAGCCGTGGGGGCCAGAGGAATGGGTAAAAAGAAAGAGAGGACCTCACTGACTGGCCATTTTCCATCCTTGACTACCTGAGACACCAAGTCCGGCCAGAAAACCAAACCCTGCCAGGACACCCCACTGCCCAGAAATGTGGGGTGTGATTGGTCAACAGCCTGGGTCCTTGAGCAGGGTTATGGCAGGATGACAAAGTGATGCTCTAATCCCCTGGTCAATAGCCTGGGTCTTTTCCACATGTGTTTATGCAGGGCTGATGGGCTCGCCCTGCCTGCTACATCCGGAGCAATCACATCCCTACACCCTCCTCCATCTCAGCTCAATGGAAACACATCCACCAGGAAAACTCTTCAGAGGTTATCAGGAGTGACCCAGAGTGGGGAGCAGAGCACAGTAAATGAACACCTTTGCGGCGGGGTGGCTGGGCTCCTCCCCTGGGGTTGCCTGGCAGGGGAGGCAGTGCCAGCTCTTACTGGGGGAATTTGAGCCACTTTGCCCAGCCTGGGGGAAGCAGGAGAGAGGTGGGGCCAGACAGGAAGAGGGGAGCCCCTGTGACTCAGAATACAGCATGCCATTGTGCTGAGTGACCTCAGAGGGGCCTAGAAAGTCCTTTGCCTCAACCTCCAAAGTGGCAAAGGACTTTCACATTGAGGGGGCTTTGGGAAAGAGTACATGGCTGTGGTTAGATACTTAAAGTGTCCTGTAAGGTGGGTGCCTGGGATCTGTTGCTGTCTGACGTCTATGAAGTATTTCCTTTGTGTCTCCTGAAAGGTGGAAGGATCCAGAGCCTGCCCAGAAACTTTCAGCGGCTGAGATAGAAGATTCTCCGGAACTGCAACACGGCTTGCAGGGGCTTTTCCCCACTGCTGGCCTGGTGGGGCCAGGGTGGCTTGCCCAGAAGAGGCTCCCCAGTGTGCCTGTGCCCCAGCCCCACCACTGACCAGGTACTGGGCTGACGGGTGTGTCTGTGTGTTTCTGCTTAAGGATGGGCCAGACTGGTATTGAAAGCAAGTGCCACAGCTTGGCCTAACAGCCTCAGTGTGGCAATCAGGCTGTCCAAACCCAAACTTAGGGTACAATTTTCCAACAAGTAGGAATATGGCTCTTTGGGGGGCATGAGGTTGATGGTTTGAAATGAAGTCTCTGACTAAGGAACTCAAAGGTCTGTGCTTGTTCCACCTGTTGAGGCCAAAGCCATGGGAACTGAATAGACTCAAAACGAACTGCCTCATTGCAAGTTGTGTGATCTCACAAGTTCCTTGGCTTCTCTGAGCTGCAGAATATGTTCAGCAGCAAATGCATTAAATAGGTATAATAATTATGTTTCTGGAATGGGGCTATTGAAGAATCAAATGAAATAATGCCTGTGAACATAACTGTGACTATTTTTTGTTATTATTTCCACCTCCCTAGCTGTGCAACCTTAAATAAAAAATTTTAACTCCTTGGGACTATGCTTCCTAGGAAATGAATAGGTCGGATTTGTAAAGGGTTTTAGCAGCTCTAACATTCTCTGCCAAGACCCAAGAGGATGATCGGCTTCCTATAGTTTAATTAAGTGCCAATCTTAGGTGCTGAACACTCCCCCTTTCCAAATGTGTCCCCAGTCTCCACCCACCCTCCCCTCCTCTTAAGAATATATGGAATTTTCTTGGAGGGTGAGCACAACTGTATGCATTGCAGCAAGAGCTGTGACAACAGATGTTAAGTAGAAATGGGGGCTATTGGCTTTGTACCCATTTACAGCATGTAAAAAGTTTTGACAGCTCTAGCTTCTCAGTGCTCCCAGTTCCCACTCATCTGCCCTAACTGAGAATAACTGGAAGTGCATATGGGCAGACAGATATTGGAATATCAGGTCTGCTATTCACTACTGAGGGGACCTTGAATTTTATTTGACTTCTATAATACTGTTTCCTCATGGAGCTGTGGAGCTATTACCTCATGGGGATATTCTGAGGGTCAGATAAAATTTCTATAATGTGCCTCGGGCAAGTAGCAAGTAGTTGTATGTGTTGTTGCACATTGTCCAGTGTTCTTTCCCTCTGAGAGTTAAATTTTCATTATCGCAGCTGTTAGTGATCATAATTGGGAGTGAGGTCAACAGTTTCAATCTCCCTCTTTCAAACAAAGGAGCTAGAGGCAGCAGCCCATTCAGGCATTACTGTATCTTTCAGACCATAAGATGCACCTAAGTTTTAGAGGAGGAAAATAGGAAAAAAAATTTTGAGGCAAAAATGTGGTAAAATATTTATTAACATAAATAACATAATATTTCACCAATGTAAGTATAAACAGAAGTCAACAGCAGCATTAACAACCATTATTTCTCCCAAATTTGGTGGGGCGAGGGGAGGGTGCAAAAAGTGCATCTTATAGTCTGAAAAATATGGTAGCTTTCTGCAGCCCTGAATTTAGACAGCAAATAGAAATAAGACCCTAAGCATGGCCATCCTGCTTTTGTTCATTAATAACTATCTGAAGCATCTGTAGGAGCAGAAAGCTAAGTCCAGACATTTCTCAAAATTGCCCCCAAAGAGCAGTCCCTGGCCATGCAAATTACTACAGGTTTCCCACTGTGGGAAGGGCCAATAAGGGCACCAGGCCTCCATGTCTGGTGACCAGGGTAATGAATGAGCTTCTATTCAAGAACCAGTCAACAATCTTGGCATAAATCTGAGTGGAGAATGGCACAAAGAGGTGCTAGGAGAGCTCCACCTAACACGAAACTGGAACACTTCCCCAGGTCACAGAGTCATGTTCCACAGACTTCTCTGGCAGCCTTCACCTAGCAAATGTATTACTGGCTTTAATCTCATGTATGCTTGGGGCCAGTGAGTACAGGGGAAAATAAGATGCAAAAACCTTTTCTTCTCTCTGGGTTCCTCCTTCCTGGCTTCTCCAAAACCCCCAGGTTCAGTAAACTTAATTGACAAAGAAAGTGAGAAAAGAAGTTTTCCATATAAATAAAATGAGAGGCCAGGATGATTCCAATCCCCTTGTATGAGAGCATTTTGAATACATTATGGTATTTTCATCTTCTCACTGATCTCACAAGGGAAATGCTATTGTTAATCCCATTTTACAGATGAGGAAATTGAGGTGAGAGAGGTTAACTAACTTGCCCAAGTTCACACAGCTGCTAAGTGATGAAGCCAGGGTTTAGACCCAGGACCTAGTTTATAATCACTATGGGAATATTTCTGGGAGTGGATGAAAGAACCAGAAGTTTAAGAACCAGCAGCTTTCTAAACATTACCTCAGTCCCTCAGTACTTTAAAGAAAGTCTATGGAACATCTACTACGAGCCAGCTACTCTATTCTAGTAAAATCACATTGATTTTACTTCCTTTTGCCCATACACCACCAACTAGGAGGTGGGTATTTTCTCTGCTTTATAGAGAAAACTGAGGCTCAGAGAGATGACGTGGCTTCCCAGGTCACACTGCCTCCCAGTGGCGAAGGTGGGCATGACACCTTGTTCTTGGGGCTCTGTGGCCAGTGCCCTCTCTCCTGATTCTGCAGTGACCTGAGTGGCAGCTTCTGGTTGTCTTCTCTCTCTCTTCCAGGGAGGATTCACCATGTGCTCTGAGACGGGCTCCAGGTACACGGGCATGATGCTCTTGCCCTTGGCCACCACAGCCATCATTGCCAACCTCCTGCTGTACTTTCCCAATGGGCAGGTGCTGGAGCCTGCCAAGATCACAGACTTGGTCTGGTTTTTCCATGGCTTTCTTGGAGCTGGACTCTTGGTAAGAGTGAGGTTTAGCTAGCTCACCTCCTTGAGATGAAGGGTGGTCCCTAAACACCCTGCAAGTCGTAGAACAATCATCTCATCTTGACAGCACCTTCCCTGGGCCCCAAGGGCATGGCTGGCCGCTCCTCCTCTGTACCCACAACATGGAATACATAAACAGCTTCCACACTGTACTGACACACCATACTGCAGGCATCTTTCTGTTTCCTTCCTTCCCCCATTAGGCTACATGTTCCTCCAGTACAAAGTCCAAGTCTCATTAGCCTTTGTCCTCTAAGTTCCTACCCAGCCAAGTGCCAGCTAAGACTGGACTTTAATACATGGCTGTTAACTGCATGAAAGATACACTTTATAAAATTCACAATAACTGAGTATTTGTCAAGGTCATCAGGTTTAAAGATGACCATTTGAAAAATAAATTATGTTACTTCCATCAAGGCTTTCCTAGGCAAAATTATGGGGTTAGCAAACTTTTTCTGTAAAAGGCCAGATGGTAAATTATTTCTAAGCAATGTAGTCTCTTGTTCTAACTACCCAGCTCAGTAGTCTGAGGCAAAAGCAGCCACAAACAATATGTAAGCAAGTGGGTATGGCTGTATTCCAGCAAAACTTTATTTATAAAACTGGCAACTTGCTGAATTCAGCCCACATGTTTTAGTTTGTTACCATCTAAATTAGGTATTGAGTGTTTTCCTTCCTTTCTGCCTTTGTTTTCATTTGGCTCCTCTTTTCCCAGTAGTCCCCTTTGAAAAGATCATTTGGTTATGTTAATAGGTGCTTAATAAATGGATGAATGCATGGGACATAAAGAAGTGTCAGAAAAGGTGGCCAGTTCCCTTCCTGATTCTTGTCCCCACACAGTATTAGACACAGTGATGTCTCAAGGTGCATCCACTTACCACCCACCCTTCCCATCCATGGCAGAGGGTAGGCCTTCCTGACTAAGAGAACATCTAAAGCAGCGATACCTGGGTCAAGGTTGTCTGTTTCTCAGCTCAGAGCACTTCCTATGGGGCAGCACAGATCTAGAAGTCTAACAGACCCCATTCAGATTTTGAGTCTGCCTTGACCCTGCTATATGACCTCCCTGAGCTGCAGGGTAAGGAAAATTACACTATCTCACAAGATGGTGGAGACACTAAATGAGATCATGTATGCAGAGTGCCCCCACATCACTGACAACCAGTAAAATGCAATCAATCCTCTTTCCTGGTTCAGATCGCCAGCTCCTCCACTTTCTCTGTGGATCCAGCCCAGTACCTGTCAACTGCCTCTTACTTTCACTGCCTATGTCTGCAGGACAGGTTTGCATTTCTCAGCTCCACCACCAAGAAAATCCCTAAACTCACTCTGATCAACTCTAGTATATATAGGAACATCAGCACCCAACTTCTCTCAAAATATAAATGAGCAAAGGTAGTTACTATTGAAAAGAATCGAGTAGCTTGAGATCTGGGTTTGCTAATAGCAAAATCTCAGAACATTTATTGAAACAAAGTACCTCAGAGGGAAAACATTCTCTGACCAGGAGGAAAACAGAGGGGAACCTGACTCAATCAGGGACCTGACACCCTGTCTCCACAGCACCCCTTAACACCAACTGGCTTGTCCAAACCTCGCTCCAGCTTTCCAACAAAACCTCCCAGAATCTCCTGGAAAAAAAGAATGGTTACACTTGTATATTCCCAGTGAAGTGGGAATATACATAAACAGGACAGAACCAGTCCCGGAAGCTGCATAAAGTAGAAAGGGAGAGCCAGTCTTTCCCTCCCCACTCCCCTTCTCTTCCTTCCTTCCTTCCTTCCTTCCTTCCTTCCTTCCTTCCTTCCTTCCTTCCTTCCTTCCTTCCTTTTTTTTTCTTTTCAGTCTTTAGTGTCTACTTTGTGTTCCCATGAGTCTGGCTCTAGGGCAAACTAAAGCAGTGGCCTTGGGGTTGGAGAGAAGATGGTGTATTTGAACTGGGAGATGGTAGGCACAACACTGTACTATTCTAAAGTTTCTGTAAGATGAGTGTATCAATAATAGCTATCACCTATGGTTATGGTGGGCATTCTATGAGCTCATGTAGGGAGCACCCGGTCCCAAGTCTGCCTTGTGGCTAGTGTTCGTTCATTCAATGGCAGCCGTAAGAGAATTGGAGTAAGGGGGGATCACACCATCTTTGTACCTTGTGTTACAGAGTCAGATACACCCACTTCCATTATAAAGAGAGAGCTGATAACCAGGCAAACTCAGCACACTCTTATCCAGCAAAGTGGATACACAGTGCCAAATCTTAAACCTGTGGTTCTCCTTTTACTAGATGCCATGTATACCCCAGCTCTTATCAAGGCTTCACAAAATTTGCACACCAGCTGGAAGTTTGGTGTGGCGTCTGTGCATTATGCTTACAGGGGTGTCCAAAAGCATACTCCAGGTATGCTTTTGGTATCTCTGGGCCACATTGGAAGAAGAAGAGTTGTCTTGAGCCACACATTAAATACACTGCAACACATAATCACACAAAAAAATCTCTTTATGTTTTAAGTAAATTTACAATTTTATGTCGGGCCACATTCATAACCACCCTGGGCTGCATGAAGCCTGTGGACCACAGATGGGACAGTCCTGCTTCACAGTGACTTGGATACTCTGGGGAGGGGTATGTGCCCTCCATTTCTCCACAGTCTGCACCACTCCTTAATATGTTATACCAAGATATATATTTACCTAAAATCGCCTGCAGAGCCTCTAAAGTCATGTGGGTTTATATTCTCATCCCCCTACACCTAGCCTCAGACTATCTTCTTTAACATTAACCACATACTTATCAAAATTTCCTCAACATATGTCTTAGTCACCTTGATGGGAACTGAGGACTGGTGATCTCTCAGATGCTGGCACCAGGAAACACATTATCAATCCTTTCTCAGGATGAGGTGATTTTCTTTCGTAAAGTTAAGTACATCTATTGTGTATTTATTTCCTGTCCTGGCACATGGTCCTGTCCCACACATCAAAGCACTGTGGGCTCAGTCCTGGGTTGGAGCACATACCTGGGTTGCAGTTTGAAACTCTGCTGGGGCGCATGCAGGGTTGGGGGCAACTGATCGTTGTTTCGCTCTCGTATCAATGTTTCTTTCTTTCTTTCTCTCTCACTTTCTCTATAAAATTAATAGACATGTCCTCGGGTGAGGATTTTAAAAAAGATCCCAATTTAACTACATAATTAGTCATATAAGGTAATATTCACAGGTCCCAGAAATTGGAAATGAATGTATATTTTGGTTTGGGAGGGGGCATTTGATCGGCCTACTACAGGGGATAACGTGGAAACTGATCCTCTGAGGGTATACCTGTGGACAAAGGGTGTCAAGCATATTCAAGGTCCAGAGGCATGAAAGGCCTGGGTCCATCCTGGAAGGCCATCAGTTGGTGTGTCAGGAGTTCTGAATGGTGGAAAGGAGGTGGCACCATGAAGTGCTCATGTACGAAAAGCCCAAGGCCTACATTGTACTCTACAGGCTACGAGGAATCAAATAGCTAGACACACAGTCAAACCCTGTTACCAAAAATATATCATTCCCTTCATTACAAGCGGTTGTTTTTCCTTTTTGTTTGTTTGTTTTGCCACAGGTTATGGTGCCAGCACTAATGCTGTTGAGAGGAGGTGGGGAGCGCTGCTGTACTCACAGATGTGGGGTAAGTTCTGTGGACTCTACAAAATGCTTAACCTCCTACCCACCCTCACCCACAAAGGGCTTCTTTCCTAGGCCGTGTGCTTTGGCTCCTTTGAAGAATAGACTATGCACCAAAGCTCCCTTTAGTGCATGGATATCCCAATACCCATGCACAGTGATATTATACAGGGTTCTAGCCAATAGAGGCCCTAGAAGAAACAACCCTGGAGAAGATCTGGGGAGAGTAATTTGCAGTAGACACAAAGCTGGCGAGCTCCTGTAGACCAGCCTGCTGGGTTTGGTTGTTTGTGTTTCTATCTGTCTGTCTGTCTGTCAGTGGGGAGGTCTAGGACCCTCATAACTTCTCAGTTTCTTATTTTCCTGTTAGTTAATGGGATAACACATCATAGGACTGAGATTCAAGCAAGAAAGGACACTGAAGATTGTACCTTCAAAAATATTTTCACAGGGGTTCTCTTAAAATGTCCTGTGAAGAACAAAAAGCTGCCACCCTTATAAGTTCATCCATTACGTATTTATTTCTTGTTCCTGATCTGGTCCCCAGGCACAAGCCACCCATTGCTTTTACATTTCTAGTTCACACACCATCTCACTTCTCTTTTATGCTTGAAAAATTCCCTGTTCCAACCCTTGCAGCTTCCAATCAGACCCTCCACAGAGGACTTAGACCCATGTTGCCTGAGGACCATCTCCAAGGAGCCCCCTGAGTCATGCTATCAGCTCCATCGGCCCCCCTCCCTCCCTCCCTATGGTAAGAAAGATACAACATGGACATGCCAGGAATAAAAGCTTATGCTTTGAAACAAAAAAGTCCTTCAGCTTTGCCCCAATTCAGTGCTACACTAATATGCCAGGTAACCATTCCTTGACACTTACATCTCTGTGACACTCACCCACCCATAATCCAATCAACATATTTATGGAGTTTGTATACAGTGCAACCTTCAGTTGGTCACTAACTCAGGCATTAAAAAAAACAACAATAATTCATTTGCTCACCCAACCATACAACCAGTATTTACTGAACACCAAACACCAGAGTGGCAAGTGTCATTTAGAGTGCCATCATCAATTGATCAGTCACTCTGTTTGGAAAGGACTGTGAGCTTTCATCTAGGACTGGAGGAAATTAATGCTGAGGTCAATTACTGATGTGTACCAAGAGTGTAGATGAGGGGATTGACAACACACATACTTTATGCACCAGGCAGTGTGTAGGCATGGGGGTGAGGGGGTCAATGTGAATAAATCACATTTTCCACTCACAGTTTAGTAGTGGATTACTTCATTCCTTAGAATTGTAACTGGGGTAGATGAATGGACACAGGGTATCCCAGCTCCAGCACCCATTTTTTGGTACATTTGGCAAGCAAAACAAGGACATCTACTTGGTCTGGCATCTGCAAGAAAAGATTTAGGTTATCTTTAATCTGCCAGGAAACTCAGGGGATGTATCTTTGACAAGCTGACTTCCCACCACTTTCCTCCCCATTGCTGCACTGAATTTTTGACTCTGTTCCATTGCAGATGCTGTCCCCTGTACTTCTGACCATACAGGGCACTCTAGGAGCTGTGTACTGTGTGATCATTTCTTCACTGGGTTTGCTCAGTGGCCCCTTCTGTGACACAGGCAGTGGAAACTACACCTACCCTTTCAGGAATGACAGCCTGGAGTGAGTACCATTCATGGTCTTGGATCAGTGTCTAACACCTAATGATGATATAGTTGATGACCACAAAGAGTAGGAGCTCTTAGTATTCACCATCCAGTAATGGGGCAAAGTACTTTCATTCACGCCTAGGGTCTTGTTCCTCTCTTCATACTTGCTCACCCGCTCCCCAGTCAATAATCTCTAGGAGGTGATTAGTGCCTGTGAATTAAGGCACTTCTTGCCACCCAAGTTACTCATTATAATACCTGACTTCATTAACCCCAAGTATTAAACTAAACTGAGTATGTGCTGAGGGCCTGACTAGTACTTGCTAGGCACTGTCATAAGAGAAGAAGGTATAAAGGAAGGATAAGACGACTTGCCTATCTGCAAGTAGCTCACAATTGAACTATAAAGACTTAATTACCAAATCTGGAGTTGAACAAATATCCTGAAATGGCTGGACCTATGGTAATGCACATTTAGCTTCCTAGCAGGATACAGAAAGAGACCCAACACCAACTGATTGAAGAAAACCCTGCTTCTCCTCTCATCTCATATTCTCTCCCTGGATGGATGTATGCAGATTGCATCCATCCACACAGCATTTGGAGTCATCTAACTATCCATGTAAATAATTCCCAAATGTTTATCTCAAGCCTACAGCTCTTGAATTCTTAACCCAAATATCTAATTACCTCCTTGAAATTTCCTCTTGGACATCTCACGGTATTTCAATATTAATATGTCCAAAATCCTTATGTCCATAAATCTTTTGTCAGTTATCCTAATCCTATTAAATGTCACCTGAAAGCTGAATCATCTTTGATTATTCTGCCTTCTCACTTCTCACGTTAAATCCATTACCAAAATTTGACAATTCTACCTTGACAATAACCTTGAATATACATTGCTCTTCACCTGGTCTGTTATCACCCTGTTCCCAATCTCCCATACCATCTACTTCCTCTCCTGTAACCATCCTCCAACAAGTATCTGTTGGGGGAGGTCATCAAGAAGATGTGACCACCAGATGACACTAAGCTGAACCCTGGCAATTGGAAGCTCCTCAGCCCCTCCCTTGTTCTTGAAATGTGTACATACTTGTGTTCCCCAGTCCCACAAACTATTTCAAGGATACAGCCTGAAAAGAGCAATGTGATGTGGAGACTGTCTGGACAGTATATGTGACAATCCAGTTAGGGCCCCTCTATAAAAACTTTGAAGATTCTAAAGAGTGGGTGTGGAGAACTACTCATCTTGTGGTCATCCAATACAAGTATCATAACTAAATTCCTTTGCTTATTAAACCTGCCACCTACTAATCTGGGGTGGTCAGCCCTTTTCTTTAGACTCTCCCTATACGTCCTCTATGAGGGCTGGTTTCAGGTTTCACTTGGGAAGCTCCTGGACAGGTTTAGGAAGCAACAGTATCCTGGCTGTATTTAGTCCTTCAATCTTTTTGCCATATATTAGCCAAAAGGGTTTCATAAAATGTAAATATGCTGATAAGGCCAAGAAACTTTTACACTTAAGGAACTTGCTATCTCATTGGTAACTCAATAAATGTGGACATGAATATGGGCAAAGGTAGAATTAGACAGAAATGTCCAATACAGGATCTGGCATAAGTAATGCCTGCTTGAGTGTGCTTTGTAGGGTAATAATATGGGTGTAATATGTTATAGTTTTAATTGGAACATTTCACCTAAAATGTTATATGGTGTGCTTGAGTGTGATGTTGTGATGTACAGAATTTCATTCTTATGACTTTTCAATGAAAGAGTTTGTAATAAAAAAGGGGTGTGATTTGTGTCAGGCCCTGCAGTTCTGTGAAATATGACCTGATAACAGATTCCATTTGCTTTTCACTCAAGAAATACATTCTAATTCCAAAATTCTTTATGGTTTTTGAGCATATGCTATTTCTTTTTATGATTCATTGCACTCCTCTCAGCTGCTGTCTCCTCCAAGGCCAGGCAACTCCAGCTTCCCCTGTGAAGACTTCTCCAGCTACTCTAGACCTCTAGACTTCCTCTTTCTATGATAATACTTATGATATAACTAAAATATATTGCCTGCTACATGGCAGGCAATGAGCTAATACCTTACCTAATCCTCCCAATTACTCTATAGTATTGGTGCCACTTTTTATGTTTTTATTACTTTTTTGGTGGTATATATGCCTTTATTTGGAAGTGGAGTCTTTGCAGATGTAACCAAGTTAAGATGAGGTCATGCTAAATTAGAGCAGGCTCTAAATCTGTCTTTTTAAAAATATATTTTATTGATTATCCTACTACAGTTGTCTTATTTTCCCCCCTTTATTACTCTCTGCCCTGCACACCCCTGTGCACCAGTATTCCCTCCCATCCTTAGTTCATGCCCATGGGTTGTACATGTAAATACTTTGGCTTCTCCATTTCCTATACTATTCTTAACCACCCCACCCCCAACCCTGTCTATTTTATACCTACCATCTATGCTTCTTATTCCCTGTATTTTTCCCCCATTCTCTCCCATGCCTCTCCCCACTGATAAGCTTCCATGTGATCTCCATTTCTGTGATTATGTTCTTGTTCTAGTTGTTTGCTTAGGTTTTTTTTTTTAGGTACATTTGTTGATAGTTGTAGTTTGTTATCATTTTACTGTTCACAGTTTTGATATTCTTTTTCTTAGATAAGTTCCTTTAACATTTCATATAATAAGGGCTTGGTGATGATGAACTCCTTTAACTTGACCTTATCTCAGAAGCACTTTATCTGCCCTTCCATTCTAAATGAGAGCTTTGCTGGACAGAGCAATCTTGAGTGTAGGTCCTTGCCTTTCATGACTTCAGACACTTCTTTCCAGCCCCTTCTTGCCTGCAAGGTTTCTTTTGAGAAATCAGCTGATAGTCTTATGAGAACTCCTCTGTAGGTAGCTGTCTCATTTTCTGTTGCTGCTTTTAAAATTATCTCCTTATTTTTAATCTTGGGTAATGAAATTAGGATGTGCCTTGGTATGTGCTTCCTTTGGTCCAACCTCTTTGGGACTCTCTGAGCTTCCTGGACTTATTTCCTTTACCAGATTGGGAAGTGTTTCCTTAATTATTTTTTCAAATAAGTTTTTGATTTCTTGCTCTTCCTCTTCTCCTTCTGGAACCCCTATGATTTGGATGTTGGAACATTTAAAGTTGTCCCAGAAGTTCCTAAGCCTTTCCTCATTTTTTTTTTTGAATTCTTGTTTCTTCATTCTATTTTGGTTCAATGTTTATTTCTTCCTTCTGGTCCAAATCATTGATTTGAGTCCTGGTTTCCTCCTCTTCATTATTAGTTCCCTATATAGTTTTCTTTATTTCACTTTGCATAGTTTTAACTTCTTCCTCCATTTTGTGACCATTCTCAACCATTTCTGTGAAAATCCACATTACCAGTGTTTTGAACTGTGCCTTTCATAGGGTGGGTATCTCTTCATTGCTTAGGGTTATTTTTTCTGGAGTTTTGTTATGTTCTTTCATTTGGGCCATTTTTTGGGGGGGGGTCTTGGCACACCTGTTATGTAGTAAGGGGTGGAGTCTTAGGTATTCAATAGGGCGGGGCAACCCACCTCCCTGTGTTGCGGTGCTGTGTGAGGAGGAGGGGTCTGAGAGAGAACAATGCCACTTGCTTGGCTCTTGCTGACTTTCAGTCACTTTCTCTGCTACCCACAAGCAAATTGGGCCCTTCTGGTGCTAATTCCTGGGTGTACATTTTAGGTCCCTGTGGGTCTCTCTAATGGGCTCTCCTTTGAGGCTGGGAGTTTCTCCCACTGCTGCAATCCCTACAGGTTTTTTCAGTCAGAGGTTTTGAGGCTATTATTACCCTTTGCTGGAACCCTGGACTGTGCAGTCTCACTCCCCAGTTATTCCTCCCAGTTTATCTGCACGGAATTTTGGGACCACCCGGTCGGCTAGCCACCACCTTACCCACCCAAGTCCTCCAGCCACTGCCTTGCCATGAGACCTCGCTGCCCAGGTTGCCTGTCACCACCTCTCCCACCGCTCTGGATGAATTTTCTTTTTTAACTTCTTTGTTGTTGGATTTCCACACAGTTGGATTTTCTGCCATTTCTGGGTGGTTTTTTTCCTAATTTGTTGTCCTTGTTTTGGTTGTGTGAGAAGTCACAGTGTATCTAACAAATTTTTTAGACTGTAAGACACACCAGAGCATAAGACCATAAGGTTGCTTCCAGCACTTGGCTATTGTAAATTGTGCTGCTATGAACATTGAGGTGCACAGGTTCTTTTAGATTGGTGTTTCAGTGTTCTTAAGGTATAATCCTAAGAGTGTAATTGCTGGGTAAAAAGGCAGTTCCATTTTTCATTTTCTGAGGAAATTCCCTACTGTTTTCCAAATTGGCTGTACCAGTCTGCAATTCCACCAACACTGCACCAGGGTTCCCTTTTCTCCACATCCTCACCAACACATGTTGTTTGTTGATTTGTTTATGATGGGCACTCTAACTGGTATGAAGTGGCATCTTGTGGTTTTAATTTGCATCTCTCTGATGGCTAATGATGCTGAGCATGTTTTCATATTTTTCTGGGTCCTCCGTATGTCCTCTTTGGAGAAGTGTTTGTTCAAGTCTTTTGCCTATTGTTTAATTGTTTTTTGTTTTTTTTTTTGTCTTCCTAGAATGGAGTCGTGTGAGTTCTTTATATATTGTGGAGATCAAACCCTTGTTTGAGGTATTATTGGCAAATATGTTTTTCCATATAGTTGATTCTCTTTTCATTTTAGTACTGTTTTCTTTAGCCACGCAGAAGCTTTTTAATTTGATGAAGTTCATTTCTTTATTTTTTCTAATATGTCCCTTGCTCTAAGGGACATATTAGTGAAAATATTGCTGCATGGAATGTCTGAGATTTTTCTGCCTATGTTTTCCTCTAGGACTTTTGTGGTGTCGTGACTTTATTTAAGTCTTTTGTCCACCTTGAATTTATTTTTGTGTCTGGTATAAGTTCATGATTGAGTTTCTTTTTTTTGTATGTAACTCTAGATCTCTCAACACCATTTGTTGAAGAAGCTATTTTTTACTCCATTTTAAGTTTCTGCCCCCTTTGTCAAATATTAATTGATCACAGAGCATGGTTTTATTTTGGGGCTCTCTATTCTGTTCCATTGGTCTATGTATCTGTTCTTATGACAGTACCAGGCTGTTTTGAATACTGTGGCCTTGTAATACAGTTATCAGGTATTGTGGTCCCTGCTATTTTGTTCTTCTATCTCAAAATTGTTGAAGCTATTTGGGGTTGTTAATGGTTCCATATAAATCTTTAAAATGTTTGTTTTATAGCTGTGAAATATAGCAATTGCTTTGGGTAGTATGGACATTTCAATGGTGTTAATTCTTCCAATCCATGAGCATGGTACATGCTTTCATTTGTTTATGTCTTCCTTAATTTCTTTCTTCAGTGTTGTATAGTGTTCTGTGTATCGGTCTTTTACCTCCTTGGTTAAGTTTATTCCTAGATACTTTATTTTTCTCGTTGCTATAGCAAATGAGATTTTTTCCTGATTTCTGTTTCTAATATTTCATTGTTTATGTACAGAAATGCCTTTGATTTCTGAATATTGACTTTGTATCCCACTGTTTTTCCAAATTATCTTATTAGGTTGAGTAGGTTTTTGGTGGAGTCTATAGGGTTTTCTGTGCACATTATCATGTCATCTGCAAAAAATGACAGTTTTGCTTCCTCTTTTCCAATTTGAATGCAATTTATTTCTTTTTCTTGTCTGATCTCTGTAGTTACAACTCCCAATATTATGTCGAATAGGAGTGGTGAAAGTGGACAACCTTGTCTTGTTCCTGATCTTAGTAGGAAAGCTTTTAGTTTTTGCCTATTGAGTATGATGTTGGCTATAGGTATCTCATATATGGCCTTTATTATGTTGAGGAATGGTCCCTCTATTCCCACTTTGCTGAGTGTTTTTATACAAATGGCTGCTGTTCCTTATCAAATGCTTTTTCCACATGTATTCATATGATCATGTAATTTTTTGTCTTTCCTTTTGTTTATGTGATGTATTACATTTATAGGTTTGTGGATATTGTACCATCCTTGCATCTCTGGGATGAATTCCACTTGGTCATGGTGTATGATTTTTGTAATGTATTGCTTAATGTGGTTTGCCAATATTTTGTTGAGGATTTTAGCATTTATGTTCATCAGTGATATTGGCCTGAAGTTTTCTTTCTCTCTTATGTCTTTTTCTGGTTTGGGGATTAGGGTGATGCTGGTTTTATAAAAAGAGTTTGGAAGTCTTCCTTCTTCTTGGATTTTTTGGAATAGTCTGTGAAGGATAGGAATTAGCTCTTTCTTAAATACTTTGTAAAATTCTCCTGTGAAACTGTCCAGTCTAGAACTTCTCTGTGTTGGGAGTTTTTTTATTACTGCTTCAATTTTGTCAGTTATTATCGATATGTTCAGGTTTTCTGCTTCTTCTTCATTGAGTTTTAGAAGATTATATTTTCTAGAAATTTGTCCATTTCACTTAGGTTTTCAAATTTCTTGATATATAGTTCTTCATAGTAATTTCTTATAATTCTTTGTGTTTCTGTGGTATCAGTGATAATCTCCCATTTTTCATTTCTGATTGTGTTTATTTTGATCCTTTCTCAGTTTTTCTTGATAAGTGTGCTTAAAGGCTTGTCAATTTTGTTTATCTTTTCAAAGAACCAGTTTCTGGATTCATAGATCCTTAGAACTGTACTTTTAGTCTCTATGTCACGTAATTCTGCTGTGATCTTTGTTATTTACTTCCTTCTACTTGCTCCGGGCGTCTTTGTTGTTGTTCCTCAAGTTCTTGTAGGTGTAGAATTAGGTTGTTTATTTGAAATGTTTCTATCTTTTTTAGGTAAGTCTGTATCATTATGAACTTCCCTCTCAGGACTGCCTTGGCCGTGTCCCATAAGTTTTGGGTTGTCATGAGTTCATTTTCATTTTTTTCCAGAATCTTTTTTATTTCTTCCTTGATCTCATTCTTGACCCATTCATTGTTTAATAGCATGCTATTCAATCTCCATGAGTTTGAGTGTTTTTTAATTTTTTTCCTTGGGGTTGGTTTCTAGTTTCAGTCCCTTGTGGTTGATGAAAATGCTTGATATGATTTTAATTTTCTTGATTTTTTTGAGGCTTGTTTTGTGTCCTATCATGTGGTCTATCTTTGAAAATATTCCATGTACATTTGAAAAAGATGTGTATTTTGCTTCTTTGGGATGAAGGGCTCTCTATATATATCATATATATATATATATATATATATATATATATATATATACATATGATAATCAAGGGAAGAATTTCATTTCATCTAGGACATTGTACAATGCCACAATATGTTTGTTACTGTTTTCTTTGGAAGATCTATCCATTTTTGACAGTGGGGTGTTGAAATCCGCTACTATAATTCTGTTGCTGTCAATATCTTTCTTCAAGTTCTCCAAAATTTTTTTTTATGTATTTGGGTGCTCCCATGTTGGGTGCAATATATATTCACAATGTTTATGTCTTCTTGATGGATTCTTCCCTTGATTATTATGCAGTGACCTTCTGAGCCTTTTTTTGAAGTATATTTTGCCTGATATGACTACCCCAGCTTTTTTTTTTTCCTGTCCATTTTCTTGGAATATTTGTTTTCAGCTCTTCACTGTCTTAGGTCTTTTCTAAAAAGAAAAGACTGTGTAGGTCTTTTCTTCTGAGGTGGGTCTCTTGTAGGCAGCATATGTATAGGTTATTATTTCTTATCAATTCAGCTATTCTATGTCTGTTGATTGGAGCATTTAATCCATTTACATCTAAGGTTATTACTGATAGGTAGTTATTCATTGCCATTTTACTTCCTTCATGCCTGCAACTTCTCTCTCTCTCTCTCTCTCTCTCTCTTCCCTTTTCTTAAAGTAGTCCCTTTAGCATCTCTTACAGAGCTGGTTTGAATGAGGTGTGTTCCTTTCCTTCTTTTGTCCAGGAAACTCCTTATTTGGTCTTCCATTTTAATTGAGAGCCTTTCTGGATAGAGTAGTCTTTGTTGACGGCCTTCATTTTTCATTACTTGCTCTCGCATTACTTGGAATATTTCTTGCCAATCTCTCCTGGCTTGGAGCATTCCCATTGAGAAGTCAGCTGCTGGTCTTACCAGGGCTCCCTTGTATGTTACTTTCTGTTTCTCCCTTGCTACCTTTAAGATTCTCTCTTTATCTTGGAGTTTTGCCATTTTAATTATAATGTGTTTTGAAGTGATCCTCTTTGGGTGCCTCCTGATTGGGACTCTCTGTGTTTTCTGGATTTGTGTCACTTTTTCTCTCATCAAATTAGGGAAGTTTTCCATCATTACTTTTTCACACTGTTTTCCCATCCCTTGCTCTTCTTCTTCTCGTTCTGGTATCCCTATTATATGGGTATTATTATGTTTCATGTTGTCCTGCAGTTCTCTTAACACCTCTTTGTTCTTTCTGAGTCTCTTTTCCTTCTCTTACTCTTTCTGGGAATTTTTACCTACCTTGTCCTCCAGCTTGCTGATTTGATCCTCTGTTTCATCCAGCCTGCTTTTGATTCCTTCTACTGTGTTCTTCAGTTCAGAAATTGTATTATTCATTACCTCTTGGCCCTTGTTGATAGTTTCTATTTCCTTTTTCATGTCGATACAGTTTGCAGTGATTTTATTATAGTTTTCCTATAGTTTTTGGTAATTTCCAGAGAGCACATTGAGCTTCCTGATAACCATTGCTTTGAACTCAATATCTGATAGTTGACTTGCCTCTATTTCATTTAGCATTCTTTCTAAAGATTCTTCCTTTCCTTTCATTTGCTGTGTGTTTTTTGGCCTTCCCATTGTTTGTGAGACTCTTCTTGTTAGCCGGTATTTCTTAAATTGATCTTTCCTGACTCCTTGGGTTTGTAATGTGAAGTTCTATGGTGGGAGACTTGTGATATTCAGTGGCATAGTCTCCTTGATCTCCTGAACTTTCTGCTCTTGGGATGTCATTTATGTTGGCTCTCTGGGTGTATTAGGGTTTTGATTGTTGTTGGAGCTTTCTTTGGTGGGTTCTTCCCTTCAGCTGATTTACTGAGGGTCACTCTGCATACCATGTCTGGTATTCTGTTGTGCAGGTGCAGACAGGTTGTTTCGAAGCTGGTTCTTCTGTTGGTCCAAAGTTATGAAGCTTCTCTCTTGCTATTATTTAGTTGTTTGTTCTGGGTTCTTTCTCCACCGTTTAGTTGTAATTCCAGATTGGTCTTGGATGGAGGTTAGTGTGGCTTCCACTCACTCCTCCACCATCTTCCTTTATTATCTGTTGGTGGTCCCTTTGTTGGTGGGTTCTCTCTTCTAGCAGGTATATTGGTGTTCACAGTTCCCACCTACTCTTTTATGTGACCAGTTGGAAAGGGTAGACAAAATGGATTAAGACAGTGGGGTTGTATTCTATGGGTTTTAAAGTACCAACACATAGAGAAGAGATAGGAGATCTTTTGGATAAGTATAGTGCTAAACATGATATTTCACCCAACTAGCCACTTTTTAGAAAGGGTAGAAAAGAGATAGGACTCTTGTTAGGGGGGGGGAGGATTGTGAGTTGAATCCAGAAAACAGAGTGCTTGTGGGAGGTGAGATACAGTGAGAGTAAAGGATAGAAAACAGGCGTAGTGTATGAGAGGAGAGAGTTAACCACAATAGTAATAAAGTTCGGGAAGACAGTGAAATGGGCTAAGATCTAGGTGGGGTGCTGTGTAGTATTTGCAATTGATGGAACAATAATTATTTACGATAATACTGGAACAACAATCATATGACAGAATCTATGTGATCTGAATAACAAGAATAGGATGTACATGGCCTAGAGTAGTGTGCTATGGGAACACAAGTGAAGTGAGAGAAGGAAAATTAAAAATACACTATGAAAGAGAGAACAAGGAAAACCAGTCAGACAATGCAATTAAACAAACAAGTAAAATGAAGACTACTAAACTGAAAGAAGAGAAATTAAAGAAACTAATAAAATAAAAGAAATAAAAATAATGAAATAATAATAATACAAATAAACAATAACTTGCAAATTCTCTGGAATAGTGAAGTGAAATTTGTCTCAGTTTCTCAGTTGTTGGAATGATCCCTCATTGGGTCTGATTCTAGTCCTGTCACAGCTCCAGGTCTTATTGTCTCACTTGTGGGTGGGAGGTGGGGATGGCATTGGGGGTTGTTCGGGGAAGAAAAAAAGAAAAAGCCTCCTGCTGGCTTTAAACTGGCCAAGTGAGTTCTGCTGGTCTTCCTGGGTGCAAGAGGCTGAGGGGTTTGAGTTTTGCTTTTCTCCCTTCCTATAGTTTTGCAGAGATGAGGGCCAGGTCTGGGCCGCACTCTTCACAGTTGCCCAGCCTCCTGCCCAGTTCCTCAGTTCACTGCTGGGCCCCCAATTCCCTTCTGCACCAGTCCTACACCTTCAATCCACCAGGGGTGCTGTACTTGAGGTGCACCAACTAGGGGCAACTTACATACCACCTTCTCAGTCTTTGCTGTCCTAGGTGCTTGGCACTCTCAAAGTCTCTTCAGGGTAGTTGGCTTCCCCACTGAGTTAAGTCTTTCTGGGGACTGCTGCCTCCCTGAGTCCTGCAGCTCTCCTCTGTAGGGGGGTGCTTCCTCCTTCCTCTTAGTGAGCCAGTCCTCCTCATCAGGGCAGGGGCACTGCCTTGGCTGCAGTGGCAGGTGTGGGCATGCGGCCTCCACTTCTGCTGTGGGGGTGGAGGCACTAATAAGTGCCCAGCCTCTCCCACGGCCCAACTTTTCAAACAGACAGGAGACTATCCGAGTCAGAGTCTGTCATGACCCAACTCTTCTCCCTTCTCCAGGCATCCCCTGGCTCCCCAATTTCTCTGGTAATGACCCAACCGGCACCCACAGTCTCAGTGGGTGCACACCACCTCTGTGCATTTGCCACTTTGTCTTTATTCCCCTCAGAGACTTCAAGCATCCAGGTCCCTCCTGGAGCTGCTCAGACCTTATTTGGCAGAGGAGGGAGCTGTTGACCCAGCTCTCTCCCAAGAATGTGGCAGACCTGGCGGGCACTGGACCTGGGGCTGCAGCCATCCTCATCCCTGTGCTGGTCCCAGGGAGCTTATCGTTTCAAAGCAATCTCCTTACTGTCTGATTTTTCAATGTCCTCCACAATTTTGGCCTTTAACCTTCATGTATGCTGGGTTATTGTTTGCTGTTCACTGTGTTTCTCAGAAGATCGGCTAGGTGTTCCACTTGTGCAAAGGGGGACATGGACTCTATTCCCACCTATCTCACTGCCATCTTAGGAATTTCTGTTGTTCCACTTTATGCATTTATTGGTTGCTTCTTGTATGTGCTCTGACTGGAGATTGAACCCCCAACCTTGGTGCATAAGGACAATGCTATAACCAATTGAGATACCCACCCAGGGCCCCAACATCATTTTTAACCCATCTTGCACATACAGAAACTGATGTACAGAAACATTCAGAGAAGTTATGAAGAACTTTTTAGTGAGAAAACTGGAGTTAGGTCCTGGGTCTGTGGGACTTTCATGCCCAAGTTTTTAACCACTCTTACTGCTTCTGAGACCCATATAGCAGCAGTTAAAATCTTGTAGCCCAGAATTCCCCACTTCTTCATATTCTCTCTTGTGTGACTATGTCTGCTTCCACAATGCCATGTTGAGATATTGTGCTATCGGAGGGCAAGACGGTATGTTCAATCTTCCCACCAATGAACAATAGTAAAGCTGCTGTCTTTAGGAAGATGAGGGCAAAGAAGACCCTAAAGCTTTGTAATCTCCTGTGTTAGATTAGTGCCTCTCATACACTTGTAAATGACAGCCCCCTCCATTTACTGTCACTTAAATCCAGACTTATTTTCTCCTCTTTCCTGGCAGGGACAACTACTTGTTCAACCAGCCTACCTGGGCCACTTGCCAAGAGCCTGAGCACATCGTCCTGTGGAATGTGGTCTTGTTCTCCATCCTCCTAGGGATCGGTATAATAGAAGCTGTGCTTTGCCTTAGCCAAGTTGTCAGTGGGCTCTCAGACGTCTACTGTGGTACCTGCATCCGGAAAGGACAGGTCAGTGCTTCCAGAACCCATGCATTTCCATGCCACTTCTCCCTGACCTGTTCCACACTCTCTCTCCTTCCCTAACCCCATGTTCCCAAAGGTAAGCCAGCAACTAGGAAATGCCTTCTGAACTGTAGAACTTCATTTGCCACTTTGGGTTTAATTTTCTTTCAGGTGAACATAACTGGCTTATGACTGACCTAAGAAATTACAACTGATTGGCAGATGAATGAGAGCTCCCCAGGTTTCAGAAGGACTGGATTTGATGAATGTCAATCTCCAGAGTTATGAGAAGCTGAGAAAAATGCCCTCAACTTTCTTACCAGAGTAGGTTTTTTATAAAAGGACAACAGTTTTTAAAACTTCATCAACTTTGTTAGAGTAAATTCATAGGGATGTACAATAGAAATAAAAAGATAATATAATAATAAATGCTTAAATGTATTCATTGGTTGTTATATTCCAGGCACTGTGCTATACACTTTATCTACATTATTTCAGGTAATCTTATTAAGCAAGTGGCATTATAATACCATATTGCAGAGAGAAGTTCATTGCTTGTCTGAAGTCAATGAGTTTAAGTTTTGAATTTGAGCCTGATTCTAACATTTGTATTCTAGACCATATTCCAGTGGAGCTCAGAGTTTACTGCTTAGATACTAACTAGTTCCCCGGATTATAATAGGTGCTACTCATTTACCAAAAAAAAAAAAAAAAGGAGGAGTGGTGACTCTGTGNGCAGAGAGAAGTTCATTGCTTGTCTGAAGTCAATGAGTTTAAGTTTTGAATTTGAGCCTGATTCTAATATTTGTATTCTAGACCATATTCCAGTGGAGCTCAGAGTTTACTGCTTAGATACTAACTAGTTCCCCGGATTATAATAGGTGCTACTCATTTACCAAAAAAAAAAAAGGAGGAGTGGTGACTCTGTGGTGAAATTAATTTGAGGTACACTGAATTAAATAAAGTTTAATAGGTTTCTCTACACAGGAGTTTTTAGAACCTTTACAAAGTCAGTGTGCATTACTAATCTCCAGGAAGAGAATAGCAGTTGCCAAATTTCCTTATTTGACCACAAAGCCTTTGCTTCTGAAACAGTTTTTATGGGGCCAATATTCCATGAAGTACACTTTGAGAAATACTGCATGATGAAATAAAATCTACTTTACTTAACCCATGAGAACCCAAGAGATTTTTACAAACTACCAGAGAAGCAGAAAAATATGGGGTGAAACTTGTTAAGGACTACTCACCTGTGGTTAGTTTTTTTCCTTTTTTCAGTTTCGTGTAGTGGCAGGAAGCAGAAGTTTCTTCTCAGGTTTCTTTACTGTCACTACAAGAAACATTTTTGAGAACTCAGTATCTATCATACAAGCTATGGCTGTTCCCCAAAAGGCATTAGACAGAATCTCTGGTTCGGGAAGCTTGCAAACTGATGGATCCTGCATAGCTGATAGCTTGCATAGATGATATTTGTGTTAGCCTGTATTGTGCCTTTGAACAAATTGGAGAAAAGCAGAGGATACAGCTTGGCAAGCAGATGGAACCAATGGCAAATTTGTAAAAGGTGCCTTATCCTCAAGATTAATGCAGACTATACTGGGTTGAGTAATGTCTCTCCAAAATTTATATTTAATAAGAACTGCAGAATGTGACCTAATTTAAAAATAGTCTTTTTAGAGATGTAGTTAGTTAAAATGAGGTCATACTGGATTTGAGTGGACCCTAAATCCAATATGATCAGTGGTCTTCTAGGAAGAGAAGAAAGACACAGAGAGAACATGTGAGGATTGAGGCAGAGACTGAAGTTACCACAAACTAAGGAATGCCAAAGACTGGCTGGCAACCACCAGGAGATATTAGAGAATCAGTCATGGAACAGATTCTCTCCCTGATCCCCAGAACCCAGCCCATATCTTGATTTCAGATTTTGAGGTTCCAGAACCATGGGAGAATAAATTTTTGTTGTTTTAAGCCACCCAATGGGTAGTAGTTTGTTAAGCAGCTTTAGCAGATTCATATACAGTCCCACAACAGGATATAAAGGAGCAGACCCTGCCACCCTGTTCCCCCACCACATATTCTTCTGGACATGCTGCCTTGTGCAGATAAAACCTACTCAAATTAACAGTGTGTCCCTGCTTGTACCACAAATGCTCAAGTGCCCCGCTAACCCAGGCTATTTGTTCAGCTTCTTTTTAGCTCTCCCACTGGTATGAAGCCAGACAGACACACGCACTCCAGGCAAGATGAGAGATGGACTAATTGCCTGACATTAAGCCCAGCACTGCATTAACTCAGCCCTGACAATGCAGTGAGAGTGTCACCCCTCTGAGTGAACTAGGCAAAGGGAGGGGAAGTATTTAGGACAGTCAGTCCACCAGACAGAATGGCTGTATATGGCCCAAATACTGTTTCCTTTGGAATAAAAAAAAATCTGAAGCAAAATATTTTATTAGCTATTTTCCATTAAAACACTCTCGATGTAAAGTGATGGATTTGAAGCAAGAGAAGATAGAGGATTTCAACCTCTGGAAAAAAAGTCCCTCTTGTGGTGCTTCCTGTGGTGAGTAAATGGAACTCACTGTTAAAGACACCAAAGTATAAATATTCTGTGGGCAACAAAGTAGGTGGAGAAGGCACTGAGCTGCCCTTCAGCAGGAACCCCACTCCTGAGGCAGGCAAGACACTTAGGGCTTAGCTAATGCGCAATCAAGGGTTTTGGAGGCTGGAAGAGCACCATTAACATTTGAAATGTAGAGCAAACCATAAAATGATTAATGATTAATCCACTAAAAGGGTGTTTATTGTAGACTTCTGGTCAAGATGGGGTCATAGGCCTCACCCCATTGCACAATCACATCAAAATTACAACTAAAATATAGAACAACCATCACTCAAAAACACCAGAAATCAGGTACCCTATAGGACATGTACTGTAGTAGGTCACGCTACCAAGATAGGGTGTCATAGCAGTTCTACCCAATACACAGAAACAAACACAGGGATGCTGCCAAAATGAGGAGACAAAGAAACATGACACAAATGAAAGAAACATGACCCAAAAACTCCAGAAAAAGAACTAAACAAAATGGGGATAAGCAATCTATCAGGTGCAGAACTCAAAACACTGGTTGTAAGGATGCTCATGGAACTTAGTAAGGACCAAAAAAGATCCAGTCAGAAACAAAAGATACACTAATTGAAATTCAGAACAATTTATAGGGAAGCAACAATAGAATGGATGAAGCTGAGAATCAAATCAATGATTTGAAACATAAGGAAGCAAAAACAATTGATCAGAACCAGAAGAACAAAGAATCCCCCCCCAAAAAAAAATGAGGACAGTGTAAGCAGCCTCTGGGAAAATCTGAAGTATACCAACATTTGCATCATACAGGTGCCAGAAGAATAAGACAAAGAGCAAGAAACTGGAAACATATTTAAAAAATAATGAAATAAAATATTTTCTAATTTGGTGAAGGAAATAGACATGCAAGTCCAGGAAGCACAGAAAGTCCCAAACAAGATGGATGCAAAGAGGCCCACTCCAAAACAAATCAATTGAAACACCAAAGTTTAGGGGTAGGGGGAAAAGGCAGAAAACTGTATTTGAACAATAAAAATGTTAAAAAATTAAAAATGTATATGAAATACAAAAAAGAAGAAATGCCAAAGTTTAAAGATAAAGAGAGAATTTTAAAAGCAAGAGAAAATCAGTTAGTTACATATAGGGGAGTTCCCATAACACTGTCAGCTGATTTCTCAAAAGAAAGTTTGCAGGCTAAAAGGAATTAGCAAGAATATTCAAAGTGATGACAAGCAGTTATCTACAGCCAAGATTGCTCTACTCAGCAAAGCTGTTGTTTATAATTGAAGGGCAGATAAAGAATTTTCCAGAAAAGAAAAACTAAAGGAGTTAATCATCACCAAACCATTATTATATGAAACGTTAAAGGGACTTATTTAAGAAAAACAGAAAGATCAAAACTACGAACAATAAAATGGCAATAAATCAACAACTGAATCAAAAAAACAAACTAAGCAAACAAGAACAGAGACAGAATCATGGATACAGCAAGCATTTTGATGGTTGCCAGATGGGTGGCAATTTTAGGAGAATGGGTCAGAGGTGAGGTGAATATTAAGTACAAATAGGTAGTTACAGAATAGCTATGGGGATGTAAAATTCAGTATGGGAAATAGAGTAACCAAAGAACTTATACCATGACCATATACATGAACCATGACCCATATACATGCGGGGATTGCTTGAGGAAGTGAGGGGTACTGGGTGGAGGGGGACAAAAGGGGAAAAATTGGGATAGCTATAATAGTATAATCAATAAAATATAATTAAAAAGGAGTTTTTATTGTCAAGTAGAGGAAACCTTTCTGAAATTAAGGATAAACTGTTGATTTTGAAGGCTGGCTTAGGTCTACTCTTTGGCTACATGAAAAGAATTTGTTGAGTTCTTGAAAAGTGCAAAGCAGAAGTGTCTAGAGAAAGGAGGGTTGAAATGTCCTGGGAGTAGGGTTTAAGTAAAGGGGAAAAACTCAGTGTACAACCACCCAAATGTAAGGCAGAAATGAGGGAGGTGATAATTTTCACTTCAATCTCTGTGTCTTTAAGCATATCTCATATTTCTAAATCCATGAATCTCTCAAGGAAAACTACATGTTTTCTAGACCAGAGTTGACTGAGATTTTTTTCTCAAAACTCATATTCTGGATATTAAAAATTGTTTTTAACTGCAGGATACAAGTGCTTATATAATATGATATACATGTTATTAAAAATGTAGATATAATAGCTCTCCTTAGTAAGTTTAGAAAGTCTTTCCATTTTACTCCTTACACTTTGCTATCATATAGCAATTTCCATCTTTTCCAGAATAAGAAAGAATGACTTGTGTAATTATAAATACATATGAACATTTTTTATTTTATAATTTTACAAAAACCATGTAGAAGACTCATTTGTTTACAACATCTGGTGAAATGCTCCTTCAGATTTATACTAGCTTGAGAGAAACTTCATGGTTCAAAGGTTCACTGCCGAATCAGCATCTTTTCTAAGCTTAATGGAGAGAAAATAATTTTAAATAAGAAAATTTTTAAAGAAAAAAATATTTTAAAAAGATTTTAAAGAAATTGGGAGAACAAAATGAAGCTTACCAAAGAACTCTGAATAAATTGGAAAAAGTTGTTTTCATTAGAAACTGTAAGGCTAAAGACAAAGAGAATTTGACATAAATATTGTACTCTAAAGTTGTTTCTTAGAGGGGTATGAGTTTGGACCTGTGAGTCTGCTAAGACTGTATAGATGGTGGGACCCAGGTTTCTCTCTGTTGAAGGAAGAAGTTACAGATAAGCAAACAGAGAAGGCTAGAATGATCCTGATGGTATTGAATCAGAGTCAAAGACATCAGTATAAATCATGTTTGTCTTAATACATATACAGGTAGTTACAATACAGAAACACAGATATGTGTGTATGCATGGGTTGTTATACATACATATACTCATAGTTCCTATCCCTTTCTGCTGAGAGAGCTAGAAGCAATGACAACCTAGTAGCAATAAGTACATCCAATGCTCATTTTTATCATTCATTTTAAAAAGTATCATTTTAAATTTAAATTTTTATGAAATTTATTGTTATTTAAAAAAGAAGAGAAAAAGAGAGAAATGGCTTTCCCTGAGCCGTAGCTTCATCCACTAAATGGCTTTGAGCTTTCCGACCTACCCAAGCAGCTGTCTAGAAAACCCCAGATCATTCAAAATTGGAAACAGACTCACTAGTTCTTCCTGTGCCTGAGCGTCATTGCCTGAGCAATGTGGCCTTATCCACAGATAGCTAAAGTAAGTAAAGCACTGTTGAGGAGCACAGGGCTCTTTAAGCCCTGAGTTGGCTTCTTCCTCCAGGGCAGTCTGCTGTGAATGGGTCTAAAGAAAATGCATTATGTCATGGAGACAAGCACCATGCCACCTCACCTCTGATAAACCAGAAGTACAGCTCAACAGTGACCAAAAGCATGGGTTCAGAAATGCAGCAGAGTCTGACTCATTCCTTTGTATTGGATGTTTTCTTGCCCAGACAACTGCTGTTCCATGCCCAGTGTATCCTCTTACCCCTCACGCAAACAATATTCTGAGAATAATCTGTAACCCTGTGGTTTGAATTAGTATCTTCTTCATTCCCTGCTCCAATCTTGTTCAAGAGTGCAGGATCCCTCAACTTGGCTGTGATGACACATCTTATTCATCTCTGTCACTGTGGTATCAAGGCATACTAAGCTCTCAAGGCATACAAGGCATACATAAATGTTTAGTGGATGAATACACAAAAGGATGAATGAATGAATGAATGAATGTTCCAAACTTGCAAAGGGGTTCAGGAAATGTAATTATGCAAAGTAGTTTGTATAGACTGAACTCCAATCTCCTTAAAACTTAGCTTCCTTCTTTATCCCTTCTTCTCTTTATCCCTTCCTCTCTTTATCCCTTCCTTCTTTATTCCTTCCTCCCAGGCCCAGATGTGAAAGTCCCTAAGAGGAAACAAAGCCAATTCAGAGTCATTTTATTCTGCAGCTGTAGTTAAAATGTACTCTGTCGTGGGCCACCACCCATCAGCTGGGGTTTACATAAAGTTCTTAGTATGGGTCATGTTGTTCTAGATGCAGCATCATGATATTGCAATTGAAAATAAGATTATATATATATATATATATATATATATGTGTGTGTGTGTGTGTGTGTGTGTGTGTGTATACACACACACACATATTTGGACTTTCTTCATTTCTGTCTCAGAGGTCCTTATATCTTGGAATTTCCCTAGTGGAAAGAGTGATGAAGGTATCATATGTCATTCCTCACAAGCCCCTTTCAAACTTGAATTTGTGCTGATAAGGTGACTTTGAGAAAGTTCCTCAGGATAGGGGCTGATTGTCAGGCAAACCAACCAGGACTGGAAGGTCAGAATTCTCATTGCCCCCACCCCTACCCTCACCCAAAAGCCAGGGTGCAGAGAGCTTCTAGGCTGGAGAACACATGGAGGGTGCTCTTCCTGTGTTATACTGTTTATAATAAACTGGTCATCTAGTAAGTGAATTGGTTTTCTAAGTTCTGTGACCCAATCTATTAAATTAATCGAAACTGAGAAGGGGGTCCTGAGAACCTCTGAGTTATAGTCAGTAGTCAGAAGCACAGGTACCAAGGGGAGTGCAGTCTGGTGGGACTGAGCCCTTAACCTGTGGGATCTGGCACTGTCTCCAGATAATGTCAGAATTGAGTTGAATCATAGGATACCTGGCTGGGTCATGAAATTTCCTGGTGTGGGGAATACCCCACGAATTTGCTGATCAGAGTACAGAAGCAAGCAGAGTGTTGTATATATGGAGTGTAAAGAAAACCGGTAAGTGTTTTTTCCTTTATAAGCATAACACACACAAATTCTATAATGGTAATGTCTGGGATCTTTGCATAGGCTGAATCATTTCCAAAGCTCTTTTCCTGCATGAGTGTATCTGGTCCTCAAACAGTTGCATTTGTTTGTTCAGAGGCAAATGACTATCACCATTTAACCAAGGAGGAAACTGAGTCTCAGAGGTGGCTGCCCAGGATGAAGTAAATAGAAGGCTCAAGCTGGACTTTCGATGCCAAGTCCAAGGGTTCCTTCCATGAAATCTCACTGCTCATAGCCTGGTTGACAAGATCAGACCAGTAACACTTCAGAGTAAAGAACTAGATGTCACCATGCTGTGGGCTGCAGCAGTAAGGGAGGCCTCAGGAGGAGAAGAGCTTGAGCTGGACAAGTGGAAAGGAGAGGCCATTACAGACAGAGGGAAGAGCAGGAGCAAAGGGAGGGAGGAGGACTTCTCAGGGCCTCTGAGGAACACATTACAGAGCTCAGATGACAGGGACAGTGGCATCAAACTACACACACCTGGGAATAGGGAAGCTCTTTTATTTGTGAACTTGTGATGTATGACCTTTCATACAAAAACAAAGCTGAACTCTGGAGCCAAAATGTCCTTGACCTGCACTTGGTATTAGCAGTCATTTGCCCTCTGTTGTATTGTTGGGGCACATGGCTATGCTCAAATAGTTCTAGGAATTTACTGAGTTTATTAAGAGGAGCATCTTACAGTGGAAACAAAAGTAGAGATTTAAAAGAGGTTAAAATGATGAGAAGCAGATAATATTGCACATCCTAATGGCTGAGGCCTTTGACAATAGGAATGAGTCTCAAACTCAAAGAAAACTCTGCCACGTGTGAGGAGTGCTGTAACTGCAAATGGACAGCTGCCAGCAAGAAATGAGTGAGGAAAACTATGCAGCTTGAAGATGAGTGTGGACTTCAGATACACATTAGACTAATGTAATTGGAAGTAGGCTAAGAGTTTTTTTATTCAGTGTTCGATTTATTATGTGCCAAGAACTCTTCTAGATACTGGGGATAGAGCAGTGAACAAAAGACAATCCCTGCCCTCATGGAGTTTTTATTAGTGAATAGAAATGGATGACAAACAATATTTTTATTAGGTGCTAATAAGTGTTATGGAGGAAAATAAATCATGACAACAGGGCTAGGGAGTAGTGGTGAGCAGGGCAAAAGAATGTTGGTATTTATATTCCATGGTCAGGAAGACTTCTCACATAGGATGGGTCTGATTGGAGAGCTCAATAAAGTGGAGTGACTCCTGAGATCCATGGGTTTAAACACAATGAAAATGCTGCCAATAAAATGTTTATATTTTATATTTATTTTTTCTTTAAAATGTTAAAGACTTCTGTTTATTTAAGTGGGTGTTGTAGATTTACATGACAAGACACTGTAGTCCAGTAGGCTCAAGGCCACTGTGAATGTTGCCTGGATACCAGGGCTGCTGAAGTTTTCTCAGGAACCTACAAAGGTTCTGAGGAAGCAGGGTGTCCTGCCTGCTTTGCTTCTGCTTCATCCACCTGCCAATGGAGCAGAAACAAGTCTCCTTTGGCTAAAGGAGCATAATAATACAACCATCACTAACAACTCAAAAATAGTGTGTTTGATTTTTTTAATTGAATTTATTGGTCTGACTTGGTTCACGAAATCATACAAGTGTTGTGACTCCACACAAGATGGAGGCATAGGTAGACACACTGTGCCTCCTTGCACAACCAAAAGAAGGACAACAATTTAGAAGTGAAAAAACAACCAGAACTGACAGAAAATTGAACTGTATGGAAGTCCAGCAACCAAGGAGTTTAAGAAGAAACATTCATCCAGACCGGTAGGAGAGGCGGAGTTGGGTGGTCGGGTGGAGAGGAGTCATGGCAAAGCGGAGGATAGCAGAACCCGGGTGCTGTGCAGGTGGCAGTGGGAGGACCCAGCAAAGCAGCGGATTGTGGAGGGGCTGGGAGCACAAAGCGGCTGGCAGACCAGGGGGTCCCACATCCACGTGCAGATAAACCAGGCGAACTGGGGAGCGAGACAGACCACATCACCCAGGGCACCAGCACAGGGAACCTCAAAACACTGATTGAAAACACCTGTGGGTCATAGCGGCACAATTTACAATAGCCAAGAGTTGGAAGCAACCCAGGTGCCCATCAGTAAATAAATGGATCAAAAATCTATGGTACATTTACACAATGGAATTCTATGCAGCAGAAAGAAAGAAGGAGCTACTACCCTTTGCAACAGCATGGATGGAACTGGAAAGCATTATAATGAGTGAAATAAGCCAGGTGGTGGAAGACAAATACCATATGATCTCACCTTTAACAGGAACCTAAACAACAAAACAAGCAAGCAAGCAAAATATAACCAAAGACACTGAAATACAGAACAGGCTGACAGGGTACAGAGGAGAGAGGGGAGGGAATTTCAGGGGAAGAGGGGAAGGATTCACAGGAATGAGTATAAAGGACACATGGACAGAAACTAAGGTGGGGGGGATGGGAGGGATGTGGGGAGCACTGTGGGGGTGGGTTGGGAATGGAGTAAAAGACAGAAAACTGTACTTGAACAATAATTTAAAAAAATATCTGTGGGGGTTGAGGTTCCGGGAGAGACTCCCAGACTCACAGGAGAGTTCATTGGAGAGACCCACAGGGTCCTAGAATGTACACAAGCCACCGACAAGGGAATCAGCACCAGAAGGGGACAATTTGATTGTGGGAAGTAGGGGGAGGAACTGAAATCTGGCAGAGAGTGGAGCAACTGCCATTGTTCCCTCTCGGACTGCCCCCCACAAATTGCGTCACAACCCAGGGACTGGGTTGCCCCACACAGGTGAACACCTAAGGTTCTGCCCCTCACTAGATAACAGGTGTGGAGTTTTCTCCCCATCACTAGATAATAGTGATGGGGAAGAAACCGGGATTCAAATAAATGGAGTGGACCAGAAAGAAGAAAGGAACAACCAAACAACAGAAAGAATGAGAAATAAGAATTCAAAAAATGAGGAGAGGCTTAGGAACCTCCAGGACATCTTTAAATGTTCCACATCCAAATTATAAGGATACCAGAAGTAGAAGAGGCAGAGCAACAAGTGGAAAAGTTATTTGAACAATTAATAAAGAAGAACGTTCCCAATCTGGCAAAGAAAATAGGCTTCCGGTAGGTCCAGGAAGCACAGAGAGTCCTTAGGAAGTTGAACCCAAGGAGGAACACACGAAGGAACATCATAATTACATTAGCCGAGATTAAAATGAAGGAGAGAATTCTAGAAGCAGCAAGAGATAAGGGGACAGCCACCTACAAAAGAATTCCCATCAGACTGTCAACTGATTTCTCAAAAGAGACCTTACAGGCAAGAAGGGACTGGAAAGAAGTATTCCAAGTCTTGAAATGCAAGGACCTACATGCAAGATTGCTCTATCCAGCAAAGCTTTAATTTAGAATGAATGCTTCTCAGATAAGGTCAAGTTAAAGAAGTTCATCAACACCAAGCCCTTATTATATGAAGTGTTAAAGGGACTTATCTAAGAAAAAGAAAATAAAAAAACATGTATAGTAAAATGACAGCAAACTCACAATTATTAACAACCCCACCTAAAACAAAAACAAACTAAGCAAACAACTAGAACAGGAACAGAAGCACAGAAATGAAGATCACATGGAGAGGTAGCAACAGGAGAGTGGGAGGGGGAGAGAAGGGGAGAAGGTACAGAGAATAAGTAGCATAGATGGTAGGTAGAAAATAGACAGGGGGAGGGTAAGAATAGTATGGGAAATGTAGAAGCTAAAGAATGTATAAGTATGACACATGGTCATGAACTAAAGTGGGGAAATTTGGGTGGGAGGGGGTGTGCAGGGTGGAGGGGAGTGAAGTGGGGGAAATGGGACAACTGTAATAGCATAATCAATAACCTATATTAAAAAATCATACAAGTGTCAAGTGTACCTCTCAACAAAACATCATTTGCACACTGTGTAGCACACCCATTATCCCAAGCAAAGTCTCTTTCCATCCTTTCATCCCCAGCCCCCTGACCCCCTTTCTCTCTTGCTATTGCCACACTTTTGTCCGTGTCTGTGATATATATATCACATACACAAACACACTTAATTCCTTCACCTTCTTTCATCTAGCTACCTCAAGTCCCCTCCCCTCTGACAACTATCAATCTGTTCCTTATATCCGTGCCTCTGTTTCTATTTTGCCTGTTAATTTTATTTTGTTCAATAAATTAGACATATAGCAAAATCATATGGTATTTGTATTTCTCTGACTGGCGTATTCCACTTAGCATAATAATCTCCAGGAACGTCCATGGTGTCACAAAAAAATAAGATTTCCCTTTTTTTTTTACAGCTCAATAGTAGAAATGCACCACAGCTTTTTTAAAGCTTAAAATGAACTCACATTATTGTTAGGTAGAAGTAACTTGGGAAATACAAGCAAATACTTTTTGTCACTTTAGTCTTCAAAGTCTACCTTGTGATGAGTGGTAAATGTTGGGAGTTCAATTTCCTTCTCATCAGTCCTTCACAAAAGACAAAGCCACCTGCTTTGCCTTTCTGAGACTGCTGATAAATCTCCACATCCTGGCATTTTCTGGACCTCCTGATGAGCCCTAAATTTAGCCCACAGGGCACATTCCTTCCAATTTAGAGAGCATGTTTTATCATGCATCATACTGGCACCAGCCTGTCACAGTAAATCTCATAATTCTAACCCAGTGACATCATATGACGAGGCAGAAACAAAGCAACCAAAGCTCAAAGGAAACACAAACCGGCCCAGCCAGCATCCTGGATTGCCTGACTCATGTCCTCCATGCCCAGGGGAAATTGGTGGCTTCTGGTCACCCTCCCATAAGCCAAATCAAGCACTCTGAGTTAAACTGCTCTGGGACAAAAGCGGGAGCTTATCCCTTAATTACTTAATATTCTAATCTAAAAGACTCTAGACTCCATCCCATCTGTATGGAACTTGAGCTCTGAACCTACTTCCAGGGTTTCTATCTCAGCTTTGCCACTGACTGCATGGCCCTGGGCAAACTGCCTAGTCTTCCCACCTCATAGGAATGTTGTTAGGATAAAATGAGATAAAATGGGAACCTACTGTGAGCCTGGAACAAAGTAAGCTCCGAATCAATGTTAGCCAGTGGTGGTATTTCCGCTCCACCTTATCTCTTGCCTGGGCAATTGTAGTTGTCTCTTAACTGGTTTCTGGCCTCCAGCTCCCCCCTAACTCCATCCCATACATTGTTGCCAAAGTACTCTGTCAACACATAAAATCTGACTCTAAAGCCTGCCAGTGATTCATCGACCAGGATATAGCCAGACTTACGTGCATGACATTATCAAACCCTTTCCCATCTAACACTTCTGCACCTGTGCCACGGTGTCTGCTCAGCCTAGAATGCCCTTTCTCACCTGCACCACCTGCAAAACTCCTACTCATCCCTTAAGAGTCAATTTAAACATCATTTCCTCCAACCTCCTCCTGCCACTTCAAGCCTAGTCAAGCACCTTTTTCTTTGCTTCCTACAGAACGATCAGTATTGGCTTTTATGATGGCACTTGCTGCGTTGTATTGGGATTGCTTGCCTCATGTCCTTTGCTCCTAGACAGTTTAGTTTAGCCAGGCCACAGGCATGGGGTTATGTTCAGGGACTGCAGAGAACGGTAAGTCACACTTTGTAGGGGTTCTCTTATTCTGGTTTTTCCTCACTTCAGCCAGGTAGCAATACAGAGAGTACACCCAACACAATTGTACCTTCTGCATTGTGATGCTAAGGACTTTAGGCTTTATTCTGAAGAGAGAATTGTTGTCAGAAAGAAGAGCAAAGTGGTCAGTTCTTCACATACTAGCTGGAGTGTCAAAAACTAATGGTAAGGGGCAAGACCAGAGACAAGAGATGAGTTAGGCGAGACCAGGGGAGCCCTAAGATCTCTCTCTCTCTCTGTGTAGCCCCCCTCCTCCTCTTCATTACTCTGCTTTGTAAATTTTAGCTCAGCATCCCCAAACTCCAGTCTCTCTTCATCTCAGCAAGGCCAGTATGTTCTGCTTGGTTTCTTCCTCCTTGCACTAAGGTCTGGAAAGTACTTCCAGGCAGCAAGCTGGAGTCATCGTGGGGCTCACTATGCTTGTGTCCAGTTGTATGATCTGCAGTTAAAAGTCCAGACTGGCCATAATGTCATAATGTGGAGAAAAGAATGAAAGATGGCAAGAGTGGAAACAGGAGACCAAGTAGGAGATGACTAAAGTAGTCTGGTTTAGAGCAATGGAAGAAATGAGAGGAAATTAGATTCAATATATTTTGCAGGTAGCACCCACAGGGTTTGCAGATTAATTATAGGTGGAAGTGAGGGAAAGAAAAATCAAGGATGATTCTTCTGGACCTAAGCAGCTAGGTGAATTGCAGTACCAGTTACAGAGATGGAGAACGCTGGAGGAGAAGCAGGCTTAAGGACTGGGGCAAAACAGACAGTTTGGTTTTGGGCTTGTTAAGTCTGAGTTTCCTACTGGCATCCCTAGGGAGAGGACACATAGGCAGTTGGTTATATGTATCTGCAAAGTAGGGCAAGACAGAAGCTGTAAATCTGCAAAACAGAATGAACTTAAGATCAGGACTAGATAAGATCACCTAAAGAGTGAGTGTAGCTAAAGAAAAAGTTTAAAGAGTAAGGCTTTGGGGACTTGGACATTTAGAAGGCAAGGAGCCAGCAAAGTAAACTTATATACCCTGACATAGTCATAATGTCATTTTTTGATAGCATGTAAGATGTGAAGTTTCCAGAACAAATACAACACATGTCACAGCACAGCCCTGAAGAGCTGTATCCTATATCTAATAACCCCAGAAAGTGCAAGCACCCTCACATGGCCCACATGGAGCCAAGGGCCATCTGATCTAGAATCAGCCCATGCAAGGCCCAGGTGAGTTTGTAACCAAGACAGTATGATGTAGTGACAAATGCACAGGAATAAGCATCGAGAGACGTGTGGTCCAGTCCTGATGACAGTTTTAACTAAGTGAATCCGTACACTTACTGACCACTCTGGACCTGAGTTTCTTTACCTGTAAAATGAAGAGATTGAACTGAGTGGTCATTGAAGTCTTTTCTAGCCTTTTATTTTAAAAAGCCTAGAGAAAAAGTTCTAAACTATAAGAAAGATAGTAGTAAGATATCCAGTGAAAGATCTGCTCCTTAAATCCCAATAATGAGACCCCTCCAAACTTCTCATTAGAGCTCTCTGGGTTTCTAAGACTCAGGGTATCTGTCAGAGCACATTCCACACCACACCAACTGCCACACCAGTTACTTGAACAGAGATTATTTAACATAAAGAGTGGTTGGCTAGGTCTGGAAGAGATGAAAGGGTAAAAAAAGAGCTCTAAGTTCTCACAGAGGGAATAGGGGCAGGACACAGATTCCGTCACCAGGGTTGGGGAAATCAAAGGAAGAGGCAAAATGATTAAAACTTAGAAGCTTAGAGCTGGGATCCAGGCTGCTGAGGAGGAGGCACTGGCCAACTGACACTGATGTCCCAGGCCAGGCAGGGAGTAATGTTGTCCTCACAAGGCTGATTTTGCAAACATCAGGAAAATAGTGAATTGAGTTCACTTGCTGCTACTGGAACAAAGTGGCATGCCAAGGTGAAGAGATAGTGTTGCTGGGGTGATGCTGAGAGGTACCATAATCAAACAGTAAAGGTCAAGTTCAAGTCCCTTTTCCTCCCCAAGCCTTTCTCTAGCACCCCCCATTGGCACTACTGAGGAGCAGCTGGCAAAGGAGGAAAGTGTTTTGCAGAGTCCTTGCCCCAACACCCAGTGTGGAAGAGTAGTTGTGAAGATTGAAGACACACTCAGTTATTTTGAATGGCAAAAAACAGTACTGAATTTGTAAACTTTAATACATAATGTGGTATTTAAAAAATTCTTTTCTGAGAACTCTAGAGCTTCCTTTATTTTTGTGGGTATCTGAGTTTCTATACTTAAAGGTATGCTTTTAAACCCAGTAAATAAATGTCCCCCACAATACTCAGATGGTGTCTATCACATTCCATTACACACCTACTTATTCTGTCCCCCAGTCAGTAAGGTTTCAGTGCCCATATGTCACCTGTTATCCTAGGCACTGGATTCTTAGCTATGTGGTTTAAGAGTCACTTGAAATAGAGTTCCTTTGAGTTTGAAAATGAAGGAAAGAGTATTTTTTCAAGAAAACATAATTAAATTGTATACGTGGCCTAGCATGTTGGTTAGTCCTCTAACCCTCTCTAAAACTATCCACAAATCTCTTTCTCCATTTGGCCCCTTACCATTCACATTCATCATCCTATTGATCCCCAAAACAGCTTGTGGAAACAGAGAGAGATGTAAATATACTCATGTCATTGAGTGAAGAAAGTCTTGGCTCAGAGAGCTGGTCAGTTTACACACTCAAACTTTGTAAGTAGTCAGGCCATTATTCTTACCCCAGTCTTCTGATTTAAAATACAGGGCTCTGCCCACCACACCAGGATGTCCTTAAATAAATTAGTTTATGTAATTGGCGGTGGTATAGACCTTTTGGGGGAAATTCAGAAACTTTTCTATACTCTCCCCAACCAGCCTAGTCATCTTACTTGCCTAAACACAGATAACATCTCATCTGAAGTCCTACAAGGAGGAAATGTTAGGCAGCTTGATCAACCCAAAAGGCAAACTAAGGAGAATGAAGAGCTTCACCAATGTTTGTGATAAAGAAAATCTGAGAACTTCCAGAAATAAAGACCTGGAACACCCAGGATTCTTTCTATCAACAATGACATTTCTCAGCCAGTGGAAACAGTAAAATAAATAAATAAATAAATATTAAAAATAAATAAAAATTATAATTAATCTAATTTGACACCATAGCTTCTGAAATGTGAGTGGACGCTTCCCAGGCATTGCCTGAGAGGTGTTCCCAGGCCTGGTTTCCTGAGAATACAAATTGGGTCCAAATGCTTAGTTAAGCTTCATAGGCCCTTCAGGAGGGCCTTCCTGGTGCTAGGAACTCCCATGTGTTGACCATTGAATACTTTGATTGGCATACAAAAGGGGAAAAAGAAGAACGCTTCATTCCCCTCCTTTTTACCATCTCTATCCTTCTACCACTCTCCCCATAAAGATGCATGACATTTCATAACTACGTACACTATTAACAGAAGATGGGATCAGCTGTATTACAAAAACATAGCCAATAAAAAAAAGCAGGTGGTCCACATCTTTGCTAGGGAAGACAGATGTTTATAGAGGTCCCATTATACAGAGGGGACTCTCAGTTAAGCTGTGAAGATGCAAACTGGTATAAGGTATCTTTGATGTCCACAAATTATTTAATTGCCCTCCAATACAAGAGCAGACAAACAGATCAATGAGAACTAGAAAAGTTCTTTGAAAAATGGGGCATGGTCCTTCATCTCAGAAATTTCAAAGACTCTTTGCAAATATTTATTAGACTCAACCCCATTCCATAGGCAGTGGGTGGAAAACTCAACATTAGCCATAAACTCTACTTCTGTGTCTTCTAGTCAAACCTCACACAATCACTTCTCTCCAGTAGGGCCTGATTCACTAACCATTATGCTTTACTCATTCACTTCTTTCACTCAGCCCTCCAGGAGGGAGCCAGAAATCTTTATGAGGAAGCAGCTATGTTGCTGCAGAGTAGACTTCTACCTTTCCAAGGAGTGTGGGAGGGTCACTAGGAGAGCGGCAGGTGCAGCAAGAGAGAACAGCAGGGATTTGAAGTGGGTTTCTGACATCTATTTTCATTTAGTCATTTGCAAAAGCTGAAGAAGTATCAGTCTTGCCATACTTCATTTATTCTACTTATTGTAGTAAGTAGCTTATTTTGACTGCCTATCATGTTCTCAGTGCTTTAGACATGTCATCTCATTACCTGCTTAAGAAGTTACCCCTGAAGTCAGAAAAATGTGGACACTGATCTGTCTTTGTCATGTGACCTTGAACAAGATTAATTGATTAAGCTCTTGGAGCCTCAGTGTCCTCAACTGTTACTTGGAATAATATTATCAATTTCATAAAGCTGTGAGAATTAAATGAGGAAACTTGTGCAAAACATTTAATACAATGCCCAGCATTAACTTACTGAAATCAGATGCTAATAAATACTAACCAATAAAGTTCACCATCACCATAGCCCTCTAAAGCAAATATTAGATATCATTAGTCCCTTTTTATATATGAAGAAAGAGAGTCACAGATAAAGTCATTTATCAAGTTCACCAGTTGTACATGTCAGAGCTTGTACTGTGTGACTGGCCCAGATCCCATGCTGGTAACCACCACAGCATACACTATGGGTCACTGTGCCACAACCAAGAGACTCATGGTTGCCATTACAGTCTGGCCATACCCTAGTCATCTGGGCAGAGAGGTGCAAGAAGCACTCTGGGGAGAGAAGAGGTGGGAAAGGCGAAAGATTGTAAGACTTTGGTGTTCTAGGCACCAAGCTCAAACTCCCATACATAGGTATTGAAACAGCAGCAAGCAAAGAAATGGCTCAATCTGGCATACTATCATCATCTCTTTTATTAAAATGAAGCTATTGCATTTCAGAGGGGTTAGGTGACCTGCATTAAGCCACATGACTAGTAAGTAGCAGAGCCAGGTCTAACCCCAGACTTTCTGGCTGTTAGCTTTTTCTTGACATGGTTGTACCTGGTTTTATGGCTACAATCCCATAGTCACCATGAACTGTTAACTCTTGTGGTTTTGTAACTGCAGAACATGTTCTTGCCTGAATGTAGGGGGAAAGGGAGTGAATCAACGTTTACTGAGAACCTTCTGGGTGCCCAGCTTCTTGCTAAAACCCTTGCACACATTCATTTATTCATCATGACAAGCCAGGCAGAAAAGTTAAGTTTCATAGAGAAAGAAACAGAAGTTCTGCCTCCAATTAAGGTAAATCCCTCAAGATTACTACCTGGCAAGAGGCAGGAAACCTGAAACTCCAGCTTTGCCCACCCTACTTCTCATGTCACACTGCCTCTGGAGAAAGTTTGTGGAGAGCATGGCATGGCAAGCCCTACACACCTTGTAGCCATTTGGATTTTTTCTTCAAGAACTGGAGCAGGATCAACTGAGACTATTGAGGTGAGAAATGTACTCAAAACACCATCTTATGCCTGAATGTGAAAACTCATCAGGGAGACAGAAAAAACCTGCCACTGAAAATGAGCCTCTTGGACACTCCAAGAGGAGTGAAGAGACACCAGGGGTGGCAGGACACCCTTAAGGCCCATACATTCCATGGAGTACTCAGGATTTGTATCCTCCTGAGTTGGTTCTTGCAAATAACAGTAATACATAATAATTGTACTTAGTACAGAAAACCATAAACTCAGAGGGCTCACTTTGATTTAATTCCAAACCTAAAGCTATTTTTCTTCTATGATTACATCTATAAGTTTGCTTTGAGGTGATTTACTGACTATTTTTCCTTTACTGTGGGTACATTTTGGGCTGTGTGCTATAATTAGGATGCTTAACATGCCACCAGCTACTGGCTATAATAAATTTACATTTGTCTTGCATTGTTTGTAGTGTTTAAAAAGCAAAAACAAACAAAAAAAACCCCAAAAAACTAAAAAAGGCAGGACCAAATCAGAAAGTTGATAGTTGGAGGCAGAAGAACATCTGCTTTGAGCCAAATTCTTTCCCAAGTTGTAGCTGTAGATGATGGTCCACATTATAGAGTGGTGCTGTTGTTTGGGCTTGAGATCTGGATGGCTTGGCTATAATGACAAGCAGAAGCCATGTTTTCTAGGCTGAAAGTCCTGATGTGTGGTCTGGTGGCAGACACCAAAAATACTTGAAAATAGGATGATGGTGGAAGAGCTGGCACATCAGCTCACTAAGCTCTCCCACACATAGAAAGAAGAATAGCAGCAGCATCCCAGAGCTTCCTGTGAGCTTCCAGGGTTCCCCAAGGAACCGGATGAATGCTGTTTAGCATCTGTTGTTTGGCAGTGTTTAAGGTCAGAGATGGGATCTAGACATTTGCTTTGAGGAAGAGGAAGGGCCTGTGAGATGCAGAAGTAGCAGATGAAAGAATGTCAGCCAGACTCCAGAAACATGAAAACAGGATCATCTACCATCAGCAAGAGGGATTTATCCCAGGAATGCATGGTTAGGTTCACTTCTAAAAATCCATTGATGTAGTATACTATAATAAAATAAAGCAAAAAAGCCGCACAATAATCTCAATAGATAGATTTTGTTATCATTTCACAAAATCCAACACCCTTCATTACAAAAACACTCCACAAACTAGAAGTAGAAGAGAACTTCTTTAACCAGATAAAGAGCATCTACAAAAAAAACATGCAGTTATCACACTGTGTGAAAGACAAAGCTTCTGCCCAAAGTCAGGAGCAGGACAAGGGTATCCACTCTCTACTCGTCTATTCAACATTGTACTACAGGTTCTCCCAGAGCAATTAGACAAGAAAAAGATATAAAACATTCCCAGATTAGAAAGCAAAATGTAAAACTATCTCTATCAGCAAATGACATGGTTTTGTATGTAAGGAATCTTAAACAATCAACAAATGAACTATTAGAGCTTATAAGTAAATTCAGTAAGATTGAAGTGTACAAGATAAATAAGTAAAAAACAACTGTATTCCTTTACATGAGCAATGAACAATCAAAAATAAAGTTAAGAAAGCAATTTTATTTGCAATGACATCACAAAAAATAAAATACTTACAAATAAATTTAGCGAATAAAGTAAAATCTACAAAACACTTTTAAAAGAAATTAAGGGCCTAAATAAATGGGAAAACATTTCATGTTCATGAATAAAAGACTTAATGTTATTAAAATATCAGTACTACCATAACTGATTTACAGACCCAACACAATACCTATCAAAATCTCAGCTACATTTTTTTACAAAAATAGGCAAAAATTCATGTGCAAATTCAAGGAACACAGAATAGCCAAGACAATCTCAAAAAAAGAACTAAGTTGGAGAACTCACACTTCCAATTTCAAAACTTTCTACAAAACTACAATTACATTGTGGTACTGCTATAAGGATAGACATATAGATCAATGAAATAGAATTAAGAATTCAAAAGTAAACTTTTATATATACAGTCAATTGATTTTCCACAAGGGTGCCAAAACAATTCAATGGGGAAAAATGTTCTTTTGAATAAATGGTGCTGGGACAACTGGATAGTCACATACAAAAGAATGGAGCTAACCCCTACATCACAAAATATACAAAAATTCATCTAAAATGGCTTATAGACCTGAATGTAAGAGCTAAAACTAAAAAATTTTTCAAAAAAAATATAGAAGCAAGTTTTTGTAACCTTGAGTTAGGCAATGGTTTCCTAGATATGATAACAAAATTAAGCAAAAAAAGAAAAAAATATGAAAATTGAAATTAAATGAAATTTGAAAGTTTTGTGCTTCAAAAAAGTGTCAAAAAAGTAAAAAAAAAAAAGATAAATACACGACTTCTGGCCAAGATGGAGGCATAGGTAGACACACTGTGCTTCCTTGCACAATGAAAATAAGGGCAGCAACAATTTAGAAACAAAAAATAACCAGTACCAACAGAAAATTGAGCCGTATGGAAGTCCAACAACCAAGAAGTTGGAGACCAGTAGGAGGGGAGGAGTCAGGCAGCCAGGCGGAGAGGGGTCATGACAAAGTGGTGGCTGATGGGGCCTCTGGCCCACAGGCAGCAGCTGGTGAACCCAGCAAGGTGGCGGATTGTGGAGGGACGTAGTGCACAAAGTGGCTGGCAGAGCAGGTGGTCCCACATTCTGGAGCAGATAAACCAGGGGAAACTGGAGAGCAAGACAGACTACACAACCCACAGTGCCAGCACAGGGAAATAAAGCCTCAAAACACCTTTCAATAAAGATTGAAAACACCTGTGGGGGCTGAGCTGCAGATAGAAACTCCCAGCCTCACAAGAGAGTTTCTTGAAGAGACCCACAGTGTTCTAGAATGTACACAAACCCATCCACATTGGAATCAGCACTAGAAGGGCCCAGTTTGCTTGGGGGGAGTGGGGGAAGTAACTCATATCTGGCAGAGAGTGGAGCAAGTGCCATTGTTTCCTCTCAGACCCCTCCACCTGCCCACATATAGTGTCACAACACAGCAACTGGGTTGCTCCGCCCTGGTGAACAGCCAAGGCTCCACCGTCACTACATAAAAGGTGCAACAAGACAAAAAAAATGGCCCAAACAAAAGAACAGATCAAAACTCCAGAAAAAAATACAACTAAGAGATGAAGAGATAACCAATCTATCAGATGCATAGTTCAAAATACTGGTGATCAGGATGCTCACAGAATTGGTTGAATTTGGTCACAAATTAGATGAAAAAAATGAAGGCTTCCCTAAGTGAAATAGAAGAAAATGTACAGGGAATCAATAGTGATGGGGAGAAAACTGGGACTCAAATCAATGGAGTGGACCAGAAGGAAGAAACAAACAACCAAACAGAAAAGAAAGAAGTAACAAGAATTCAAAAAAATTAGGAGAGGCTTAAGGACCTTCAGGACATCTTTAAATGTTCCAACATCCGAATTATAGGGGTACCAGAAGAAGAAGAGGAAGAGCAACAAGTGGAAAACTTATTTGAACAAATAACAAAGGAGAACTTTCCCAATCTGGCAAAGGAAATAAAACTTCCAGGAAGTCCAGGAAGCTCAAAGAATCCCAAAGAATTTGGACCCAAAGAGGAACACACCAAGGCACATCATCAATACATTACCCAAGATTAAAGATAAGGAGAGAATCCTAGAAGCAGCAAGAGATAAGGAGACAGTACACAGGAGCTTCCATCAAACTGTCAGCTGATTTCTCAAAAGAGACCTTACAGGCAAGAAGGGGCTGGAAAGAAGTATTCCAGGTCATGAAAGGCAAGGACCTACATCCAAGATTGCTCTATCCAGCAAAGCCTTCATTTAGAATGGGAGGGCAGATAAAGTGCTTCTCAGAGAAGATCAAGTTAAACGATTTCATCATCACCAAGCCCTTATTACATGAAATGTTAAAGAGACTTATCTAAGAAAAATAAGACAAAAAGCATGTACAGTAAAATGACAGCAAGCTCACAGTTATTAACAACCACACCTAAAACAAAAACAAAAACAAACTAAGCAAACAACTAGAACAGGAACAGAACCACAGAAATGGAGATCACATGGAGGGCTAGCAACAGAAGAATGAAAGGAGGAGAGGGGAGAAAAGGTACAGAGAATAAGTAGCATAGATGGTAGGTCGAAAATAGACAAGAGGAGGGTAAGAATAGTATGGGAAATGTAGAAGCTAAAGAACTTATAAGTATAAAAAAAGAACTTATAAGTATGACACATGGACATGAACTAAAGGGGCGGGGTATGTGGGTGGGAGGGGAATGCAGGGTGGAGGGGAATGAAAGGGGAAATGGGACAGCTATAATAACAAATCAATAAAATACATTTTTGAAAAAGAAAGTTAAAAGACATCCCACAGAATGAGAGAAAACATTTGTAAATCATATATCTAGTAAGAAACTTGTATCCAGAATATGTAAAGAATTCTTATAACAATAAAAGACAAATAATCTAACTCTAAAATGTGCAAAGAGACTTGCACATTTAATGGCCATTCATTTAATAGCCATTCCTCCAAAAAAGATATACAAATACCTAATAAGCACATTAAAAGATGCTCAACATCATTAGCTGTTAGGGCAATGCAAAACTAAACTACAAGTTACCACTTCACATCCTCTAGGGTGGCTAAAATCAAAATGATGGATAATAGCATGTTTTAGCAAGAATGTGGAGAAATTGGAACCTTCATACACTGCTGGCCAAAAACTTTGGAAAACAGTTTGGCAGCTCCTCAAAATGTTAAACATAGAAATTTCACTTCTAGGTACACATCCAAGAGAAATGAAGACATTTCCAAACAGAAGCTTGTAAACAAAGATCCATAGCAGCATTATTTTTAACAGTCAAAAAGTAGAAACAATGCATACACTCATCATTTGATGAATAAATTTTTATGTGATATGTGCATACAATTAAATATTAGTTAGCATAAGAAGGAATGAAGTACTGATATATACAACAACATAGATAAACCTTGGAAACAAGATGTTAACTGAAAGAAGCCAGTCACAAAAGACACATACTGCATGATTTCATTTAACTAGAATGTAAAAAATAGGCAAATCAAAAGAGACAGAAAGTAGGCTAGTGGTTGGCAGAGCTTAGTGGGGAGAGAGGAATGGCATGGGCTACTGATGGACACCAGGTTTTTTTCTAGCAAGACACAAAAATTCTAAAATTAGTTAGTAGTGATGGTTGTATAACATTGTGAAAATACGATACACAATAGTTTTATTGTCTACTTTAAAGGATACATTTTATGCTATATTGTAAAGCTATTATTGAAGAAAAGCAATATTGAAGGAAAAAGTATAGGACTAGGGGCTAGACCTGAGTTGAAACTCTAGGTCTGCACTTACAGCCTTGGTGAAGTCATACCATCATTCCTGAGTCTCAGTTGCCCACTATAAAATTAGGATAACATTAGCTTCTTTGCAGGGGTTTGTGTAACCAAGGCTTGACTCAGGGAGGTTGCTCTATGTATCTTATTTTCTCCCTTTCTCCTCACTCTTTCTTCCCAGATAACAGGAGAAAAAAAGAGCATCTTATCTTTCTGGAGTGTGGATGATCTCTATAACCATACACCTGGGAATGGAACTTCCCAGCCTCCATTCAGATCTAAAAGGTAAAAGAGAAATAGAAGACTTTTGCCAAGATGAAGGCATAGGTGGAAGCACTGTGCCTTCTCCCACAACCAAGTTTAAAGACAACAAAGTTTTAGTAAACAAAAACACAGCCCAAACACAGAAAATTGAACTATACAGAAGTCCCACAACAACCAACCATTCAGCCAGACCAGTAAGAGGGGTGGAGCCAGCAGTGGAGCAGGGTCAGGCAGGACTGATGCCCCGACCTAGGCACGCAGGCAGCCATGGGCAGATCCCACTTGTGGGGTAGCAATGGGCAGACCCAGTGAGGGCACAAGGCAGTAGGCTGACCACGGTCACACATTCTCGTGCAGATAAACCAGTGAAGGAGCAAGCAGTGAGACAGACCACACAGGCTCCAGCAGTGGGAAGCAGCAGAGGGGACCGCCATTGCTCCTCTTTGGCCCCTCCCCCACATACAGCATCACAACCCAGCGACCTGGGTTGCTCCGCCCTGGTGAACACCAAAGGCTCTGCTCTTCATACATAACAGGTGCAAACAGACCAAAACATTATGGCTCAAGAAGAACAGCTCAAAGCCCCAGAGCCAATACCTCTAAGTGACCAAGAGATAGCCAACCTATCAGATGCACAGTTCAAAATACTGGTGATCAGGATGCTCACAGAACTGGCCAATTTTAGTCACAAATTTGAGGAACAAATGAAGGCTAAACTAATTGAAATGAAGGGAAATGCACAGGGAACCAATAGTGATGGAAAGAAAACTGGGACTCAAATCAATACAGTGGACCAGAAGGAAGAGAAAAATGACCAAACAGAGAAGAATGAAGAAACAAGAATTCAAAAAATACGAGGAGAGGCTTAGGAACCTCCAGGACATCTTTAAATGTCCCAACATCTGAATTATAGGGGTACCAGAAAGGGAAGAGGAAGAGCAACAAGTAGAAACCTTATTTGAACAAATAATAAAGGAGAAATTCCCCAATCTGGCAAAGGCAATAGACTTCGAGGAAATCAAGGAAGCTCAGAGAGTCCCAAAGAAGTTGGACCCAAGGAGGAACACACCAAAACACAACATAATTACATTAGCCAAGATTAAAATGAAGGAGAGAATTCTAGAAGCAGCAAGAGATAAGGGGACGGTCACCTACAAAGGACTTCCCATCAGACTGCCAGCTGATTTCTCAAAGGAGACCTTACAGGTAAGAAGGGGCTGGAAACAAGTATTCCAGAAATCCAAAGGTCATGAAAGGTCATGAAAAAGGTCATGTAGGTCATGAAAGGTCATGAAAAGGTCATGTAGGTCATGAAATCCAAAGACCTACATCCAAGATTGCTTTATCCAGCAAAGCTTTCATTTAGAATGGAAGGACAGATAAAGTGCTTCTCAGATAAGATTATATTCCAGGAGTTCATCATCACCAAGCCCTTATTATGTGAAATGTTAAAGAGACTTATCTAAGAAAAAGAAGATAAAAAATATGAACAGTGAAAGGACAGCAAACTCACAGTTATTAACAACCACAGCTAAAACAAAAGCAAACTAAGAGGACAGCTAGATCAGGAGCAGAACCATAGAAATGAAGATCACATGGAGAGTTAACAACAGGGGAGTGGGAGGAGGAGAAGGAGGGAGAAGGTACAAAGAATAAGTAGCATAGACAATAGGTAGAAAATAGACAGGGGGGCAGGAATAGTAAGGGAAATATAGAATCTAAAGAACTTGAGACACATGGTCATAAACTAAAGGGGAGGGAATGGTGGAAGAGGGGTGTGCAGGGTGGATGGGAATGAAGGGGGGAGATAGAACAACTGTAATGGCATAATTAATAAAATATATTTAAAAAAAGAAATAAAGTGAACTACAAGACAAATTCATAGAGACAGAAAGAGGAATAGTAGTTGCCAGGGGATGCAGAGAGGAGGTGATGGGAGTTTCTGTTAATGACTGTGGAACTCCAGTTTGGAGGCAGATGAAGGATCCTGAAGATTGATAGTGATGACAGTTGCACAACAATGTGAATGTATTTGATGTCACTGAATCGTACACTGAAAAGGATTAAAATGGTAAATTTTCTATTATGTGTATTTTACCACAATAAAAGAACATTAATTAATTACAGTACATCATTAATTAAAAATAATCACATTCAATGCAGCCCTACCTAGGAAGATAATATGACTAAGCCAATAATAATAGGCAGAACTATTCTTCACCACCTGGGCTTTTCAAAGAAATAACACCATCAGAGAGAAGCTTCTGGATTCTAAGGTGAGGGAGGATACTAGCATAGGCCAGTTCTGCTCTAATGGACAGAAATTGGGGGAAAGCACTGTAACAAAAGTTCAAGCCCTGTTACAGATTGCTGCTGGAGTGGACATAGTCCCATCCTGTCAGCATGATGTCATGAATCCCAATACTATTTCTCCAGCTTTGCTGGGAGATAAAATATGGTAATTCCTCCAAACGAAACACCATCCAAAAGAAGCCATTAACACCATAAACCATACCCATAAGCACTTGTGTGCCACACAATTTCCAATTTTACATCTTTATGGATCTCTCTGGGGTTGCTCTCTTTCTTGGGGCATCAAAATACTATCTGCAATATCTTACAGAGCTAGAATAAGTGCTTTAGAGTTCCCAAAGCATTCTACCATTCATTCTTTTATTTCACAAGTATTTACTGAGTACCTCCTGGGTGTCAGGTCTATGCTAAGCAATGGGGTTGCAGAAGTGAACAAGCTGACCCAGGTTGCTGCCCTGGTGTAGTTTAAAATCCAATGGGGCTCTGAATCTCTAATGCTCAGACTTAACTGGCTGCTATGCTCTTGTTCTCCAGTAGATTCTCAGGATTCTTACAAAGTCTTGAGATGCGGTGGTGTGAGCATGGAATTTGGAGAAAATGAGGACTGAGTTCAAACCCTAGCATTTCCATTTCCTAGCTGAGCTACTTGAACAAATATCTGAACCTTCCTAAGTCTTAATTTCTCCTCTGTGAAGTATGGATAGTAATCTCATCAGCTACATGGAGTTACTGGGAGAACTGAATGAGGTGGTGTATGAATAATATTTTATATAGCATTTGCCACATGATATCTGTCAAGGCATGGTAGCTATTCTTATTAATGAAAATATTTTTGGTTCTCCAATTATGAATGTCTTTAGAAGGAAGCAAGGCCTGTAGAAAACATGAAACTAGGTGCCAGAGAGTCCCAAGTTAGGTCTCTATTCACATCTTCAGGTATGTCACAACCTTATTACCTCATACTAACAGACATAAAATGGAAATAACACTTACTGCCTCCTGGGGATGTTGTAAGAATATATTAATTACTTTCTGCAGGACCTTTGAAGCTGAAAGTGCTGAGTCTCTCAAAAAAGAAAATAAAAACTCCATCATTTGTTAGAAGAAAAACACCAAACTAGCACCTGCCCTTTTGTCATCAGGGATGTGCTAGAGTAAGGTCTTCCCCCTCAACCCACAGGACTGACTTTCTTTCTTTGACTCACACTGAGTGAGATCAGTTCAAAGAACACCACAATAGGTAACACATTGCCACCCACCACCCACCTCCAGCCCAGGGCGTGAATAAATATTTCAAACATGTATGTTGACAAAATGTGCTTTCCAATTTTTTAAATCTTTGCCAGTGTATATGATTTTTGATTTAAGAGAGAGAGAGAACGATTGATGTGAAAGAGAAACATTGATTCATTAGTTGGTTACCTCATATATGCTCCCTGGCCAGGGATCAAACCCGCAACTCTTTGGTGTATGAGACAATGCTCCAACCAACTGAGACACCCAGCCAGAGTTCAAATTTTTGACAATAATAAGAGATTATATGTGTATTCCTAACATGCCAGTGGGCACATCCCCATGAGTGCTATATTAAGTCAGGATTCTCAGAGAAACAGAAGCAACAGGATAAATATATATGGAGAGAGAACTGGCTCACATGATTATGGAGGCTTGGTTAAATCCAAAATCTGCAGAGGGTGCTGGCAGGGTGGAAACCCAGGGAAGACTTACAGTTCAAGCCCAAAGGCCAACTTCTGACAGAATTCCTCCTTTTCTCAAAGTGATCAGTCTTTTTCTACTAAAGCCTTCACCTGATTGGATGAGGACTACCCACATTAACCTCAAAATCTACTTATTTAAATGTTATATCATCTTTAAAAGACCTTACACACAGAGAGCTTCCAGTCAAGGTAGAAGCATAGGTAAACACAGCTCACCTCTGCACAACCACACCAAAAAGTACAACTAAACTACAAAATATCACCCAGAATCATCAGAAAATAGAGCTGTAAGGAAGTTCAACAATGAGGAAATTAAAGAAGTCACATTCAATCAGACAGGTAGCAGGGATGGAGATGTGGTGACGTGGAATTGGTGTCCTATACCCAGGTGCAGTGGATAAAAACTAGGAGTGATATTTTGGGAGCCAGGGTTCCCAGTCCCATAGTAGTCCTCCCAGCCCAGGGTTCCAGTGCCAAGAGACTTCTGGCTGTACACACCAGTTGGGATTGGGGAAGTGAAAGAAACTGCAGGATTCCCAGGAATCTCTTCCTAACAGGCTGACACTGGACTTAGGACTTACACAGACTCACTCCCTCTGGGATCCAGCACTGGTGAAAGGCACCAGTGGCATATGGAAAGAAACTGAAGTGTCTGACATCAGGGCAAGTGCTGGGGTACAGCTTCCTTCCAGGCAAAACTCTAGAGGCCAGACAGTGGCATTGTACTCCTTCTGAGTCCTCCCCTACACAGAGCAGCAACACCATATTGGAGGTTCCATAAACCTGGTCCACACAGGTTGCCCTGCCTTGGTCATTACCTAAGGTTCTGCCCTATACAACTTATGGTTTTTCTACTCTACATTAGACCAAGCTACTAAGACAGGGAGTCAAAGCAGCTCTACTTAATACATAGAAACAAACACAGGGAGGCTGCCAAAATGAGGAGACAAAGAAATACAGTCCAAAGGAAAGAATAAAACAAAACTCCAGCAAAAGAATGAAACAAAATGGAGATAAGCAATCTGTCAGATGCAGAGTTTAAAACACTGGTTATTAGGATACTCAAGGAACTCATTGACTACTCCAACAGCATGAAAAACACCCAGGCATAAGTAAAGATTACACTGACTGAAATGAAGAAAAAAATACAGGGAACCAACAGTGGAATGGATGAAGCTGTGAATCAAATACATGATTTGGAACACAAGGAAGAAGAAAAATTCAATCAGAACAGCAAGAAGAAAAAAGATTTCAAAAACATGAGGATAGTATAAGTAGCCTTTGGGACAACTTCAAGCTTACTAACATTTCAATCATAGGGGTGCCAGAAGAAGAAGAGAAAGAGCAAAAAATTGGAAGCTTATTTAAAAAAATAATAAAACAAAACTTCCCTAATTTGGTGAAGGAAACAGGCGTGTAAGTCCAGGACCCACAGAGAGTCCCCAAAAACATGGATGCAGAGGCCCATTTCAAAACACATAATACTCAAAATGCCAAAGGTAAAAGAGAGAGAGAGAGTCTTAAAAGCAGCAAGAGAAAGGGAGACAGTTACCTACAAAGGAGTTCTCATAAGACTGTCAACTGATTTTTCAAGAAGTCTCTTGATTTCTCAAGAAAGTTTGCAGGCTAGAAAGGGGTGCAAGAGGTATCAAAGTGATGAAAAGCAAGGGCCTACCACCTAGATTACTCTATCCAACAAAGTTGTCAAGGGCAGATAAAGCACTTCCCAGACAATGTATAAGTGAAAGAGCTCATCATCAAGCCATTCTTATATGAAATGTTAAAGGGACTTATTTAAGAAAAAGAACAAGATTGAAGCTGTGAACACTAAAATAGCAACAAATTCACAACTATCAACAACTGAATCTAAAAAAACAAACTAAGCAAACAAGCAGAACAGAAAGAGAATCATAGATATGGAGCTCATTAGGCTGGTTACCAGTTTGGAGGGGTGCCGCCGCCCGCGGCAGCAAGGTGGTCGAGAGGTGAGGCGAGGGACTTAAAGAATGGAGAGGACCATGAGCTCTGCTGGCAAATGGCAACTTTATTCAAGGAACTGCTGGCTTATATGCAGAACTGCAGTGGCCTGAGAACAATGCTGTTTTACAAAAGTTTGTACATTCCCGAAGGCTATCAAGAGGGCAAGATGTTCTCATATCCTGAGAACATGAGCCCAAAGATAGCAGTGTCCTCATTACTATCACTTCCTTGGAACATGACGCATATGCCAAGATCTTGTTCTTTCCTTCAAGGCTGAGAAGGAGAAGGTCCGGAAGATGTCAAGATACCCGCCGGCTCCAGGGACCAGAAACCAAGTCCCACCACCATTTTCACAGTGGGGGACTCTGTCCTTGGTCCCCTGCGGCCTGGCGGGCTCCCACATCTCCCCCTTTTTTATTTTATATATCAAACCAGCTCCACATTCCTCGTCATGTCCAGCTTATGTTTTTTGAGGTCTACGTACAAGCCACCGATTTGTTTGATAAAAAACCGAATAATGCAAGGTATACATAACAAAAGCAGAATAACGAAGATAGCAAAACCTATCCAACTATAAAAAACATGTCCAAAAGAGGGAAACTGCTTAGATAAAGCAGACAAGAAATTCTGAGCATCTTGAGCAATATCTATGTTTAAAGGAGGAGCATTTATCAAATCTTGAATCTCTTTATGTAACGTAATAAGGTCTAAGGATGAATTGCAATTATGCCAAATTCCTAACAAATGGTTATGAATCTTTTCCCATGGAAACTTAGTTGAATTATAGGGAAAAGGGGTAACACATATATAGGGAAACATGAAATGACATTTTAAAGAAGATCGAACCTCAAGTGATTTTAACTCTTAGTATTGTTAATATAAACAGGGACAAAGTCATTATCGTTCCAGGTCACAGGATGCATCATGGGAGGATTAGGGACAAAAGTCCAATATTCTTCAGTCTTCACTTGAATCCTCAGCATCCACAAAAGGCTCAGCAAAATCGCCAGATGTTGGCGTCTTCTCCGGGCTCACTCCGGGTGGCTGAGGCGAGGCTGCATCGCCAAGCATGCTAGCCGTCCCCGCAGCCGGTTCGTTTTGCTTCTGGGCGTGTCGGACACAACGTTCAGGAAGCCAACGAGGGGCTTCTGCGTCTGTTGGAAAAACACAAACATGCCCCCTGCCCCATACTAAAACTGGGTCAGGTCCATGACGAGAGCCATCTATGGGGTCTCTCCAATAAACCAACGGGTAATGCCGCATACGTGGCCCCCAATGCCGATCAGCCGAGGAGCGTCCCTCTGCATCCAAAGTTAAAAAGTTAAGAACAAATAAGGAATGTGACACTAACAGTTTAGGAGAATGAGGATCATACCATCTCCCCCCTTTTAATTTAGAGAACTGATGTTTGAGGGAAAGATGAGTACGTTCAATGATACCTTGTCCTTGTGGGTTGTGAGGTATACCTGTTTTATGTAAAATCTGAAATGAAGCACAAAAAGAAGCGAAACTTTTACTAGTATACGCTGGGGCATTATCTGTCTTCAAGACCTTAGGAACTCCAAGGATTGAAAAACAAAAGAGAAGGTGAGTAATAACATTGCGTACATTTTCACCTGTGAGAGGAGAAGCGCAGATAAAATGAGAACAGGTATCAACGGTGACATGTAAGTAACGTAATCGTCCAAACGCTGGGCAATGGGTAACGTCCATCTGCCAAAGATCATTGGGTTTAAGACCACGAGGGTTGATACCATAATGAGGCACGGGGAGAAGCTGAGCGCACGTAGAACATGATTTAACAATTTGACGGGCAGCTTCTCGGGTGAGACGGAATTGATAACGAAGAGAGCGAGCAGATTGATGATGCAGGGCATGAGAAGATGTAGCCTTTTGCTCCTGTGAAAGGAAAATTTGCGTAAAAGTATCTGCAGTTTGATTACCATGGGCAAGGGGTCCAGGAAGGGAGGAATGTCCTCGAATGTGACCAATGAAACAGGGAAACTGTCGTTTCTGTAAAAGTTGTTGAATATCTGAGAAAAGCTGAGAAATCGTATGATTAGAGGTATGAATTAAAGGAACAGTTTCTAAAACAGCCATAGCTCGAACAACATATTGGCTATCTGTGTAAAGATTAAATGGTTGATTATATAGGGCAAGAGCTTGGCTGACAGCAAACAGTTCCACTTCTTGAGCTGAAACATAAGGGGTGGTCCAGATGAGAGGCTTGGTAGGAGTAAGTAGAACAGCACGTCCATTAGAAGATCCATCTGTGAATAGGGTAAAGGAAGTTGATAAAGGTTCAGAAGTGACAATGTTAGGAAAAATAAATCGTGCAGTATGGGCAAATTGTAAAATTTTATCAGCGGGCAGATGATGAGAGATGGTTCCAGCAAAACCTTCAAAGGCAAGAGCAAAAATGTCGTTAAAGTTAAGAAGCCAGTTAAGTTGTTCAGCGGTATAAGGTATAACAATAACAGTGGGATCATGTCCTAAAACTTGGAGAGAGATTTTGCGCCCTTGCTGGATGCGTTCTGCTACCAGAGAGGGATAGGGACTCAAAACTTTCTTTGGAGTAGACGATCCATGGATCCATTGCAATACACCTTCTTGATATAAAACTCCTGTTGGGGTTAAGGTAGTAGGAAGAATAATCAAGGACCACGGTCGTGAAATATCACAATATGTGAGTTGAGCTGTTAATAAAGCATTTTCTACAGACTGTAAAGCCTTCTTTGCTTCTGGAGTCATGGATCTAGGAGACGAGGGATTAGGGTCTCCTAAAAGAAGATTAAACAAGGGTTTTAAGTCACCAGTAGATAATTTAAGTGAAGGGCGGATCCAATTGAGTTCCCCTAGAAAGGTTTGAAAATCATGTAAAGTTTTTAATTGAGAAGTATCAATGGTTAGTTTCTGCGGAGAGAAGGAAGAGGGTTTTAATGAATACCCTAGGTAAGAAAATGGATAGGTATTTTGTACCTTATCAGTAGCGATCTGCAATCCTGATTGGGATAAGGCTTGTTGTATATGCTGGAAAGTTGAATACAAATAAGACTCGCTTTCATGAGCTAATAGAATGTCATCCATGTAATGGATGATTAATGCAAGAGGAAACTGATCTCGAGTTTGTTGAATAGCTTGTTGCACAAACTTTTGACATAGGGACTTGAACCCTGAACCCTCAGATTAAAAGTCTGATGCTCTACCAACTGAGCTATCCGGGCTCCGCTTGACCTGCTAGATCTCCCCAATCTGCTTCATCAGGGTTTGGCGGCCCCGATTGAACAGTCGCCACCTTAAAATCAGTCGCCACCTTAAGATCAGTCGCCACCTTAAGATTAGGTTCTTCATACCGCGCCTCCCAAGTCGGAGGAGGCAGAGCAGTTGGCACTGGAGGCAGAGGGCGAGAAAGATCCTCTGCCGAATGAATGGCTGGCAAACTGCCACGAGTCCCTCGTTCCCATTTTTCAAGCTCAGAATCTCCCCTAAGACAATCTCTTACTAGTGTCCACAAAGAAAACGCATCAACAGGAGTTTTCTCTGGACCGTGAGCACGGTAGTGTTCACGAATACGTTCTCCTACCTTTTTCCAAGTTTCCATATTAATAGTACCTTCTTCCGGGAACCAAGGGCAAACTTGTTGAATAAAATCTACAAAACAATGTATTTGACTCTTAGAGGTAGTAATGCCTCGCCCCTTCAATAAGGAGCAGAGGACTTTTTCAAAAAGTCCCTGATCTGATGAGTGGGAAATTCCCATGATTAACAACTCTCCAACACCGCTCCCTGCTACTTTTACTTTTAACTTACCGGGTCCCGTAGCAGCGGTCCTCTCGGGCTCCTCTATCCTCGCAATTAGGACTCTGCTGGTCCCTCCTGAGCCCCTGTTTCCGGGTCCCTGTTCTTCGGGCGCCACCCTGCCGCCATCCGCGGCAGCAAGGTGGTCGAGAGGTGAGGCGAGGGACTTAAAGAATGGAGAGGACCATGAGCTCTGCTGGCAAGTGGCAACTTTATTCAAGGAACTGCTGGCTTATATGCAGAACTGCAGTGGCCTGAGAACAATGCTGTTTTACAAAAGTTTGTACATTCCCGAAGGCTATCAAGAGGGCAAGATGTTCTCATATCCTGAGAACATGAGCCCAAAGATAGCAGTGTCCTCATTACTATCACTTCCTTGGAACATGACGCATATGCCAAGATCTTGTTCTTTCCTTCAAGGCTGAGAAGGAGAAGGTCCGGAAGATGTCAAGATACCCGCCGGCTCCAGGGACCAGAAACCAAGTCCCGCCACCATTTTCACAGTGGGGGCTCTGTCCTTGGTCCCCTGCAGCCTGGCGGGCTCCCACAGAGGGGGAAGGGAGAGAATGGGGGAAAGTTGTATACAGGGAGTAAGAAGTATAAATTGGTAGGTACAGAATAAACAGGGGTATGTTAAGAACAGTATAGGAAATAAAGTAGAAACAGAATTTATATGCATGACCCATGGACATGAACTAAGGAGGGGGAATTGCCAGAGGGAATGGGGAATACTGGGTAGAGGGGGATACAAGGGGAAAAATTGGGACAACTGTAAATAGCATAATCAATAAAATAGATGTTAAATAAATAAATAACCTTCACAGAAACATCTAGAATAATATTCTACCAAATATCTGGTTACTATGGCCTAGCCAGCTTGACACATGAAAGTACCTTTCGAAAGTGTGTTTATCAGACTTGTTACCAGGACTTGCCCTACATGGTCAACACTTTCCCTCTTAACATCCATTCCTGAGATTCTGGGGTGTTTGCTCCAACCTCAGCCACTGTTTGTTTCATGCCTTTGGAAGTCTCCCTTCTCTCATAACCTACCCACTCACAGGCGGCTGTGTGTGGAACAGAGCCTGTCCTGACCTGCCCTCCTGAACTTTTCTGTCTTCAGGGAAGATGAGGTGAAAACCCGATCAGCTTCCTCCTCCCATTCCTCTGAAACAGTGGTTCTCAAAGTGTGCTCCTCAGGCCAGCAGTACCACATCACACATTTGGGGGCCCCTACCCTAGCCCTACTGAATCAGACACAATGGGGTGTGGTCCAGCAATTTGGTTTTAATAAGCCCTTCAGTTTGGGGACAATTGGCTCCTGGGTCCCAGGTTTCTTTTCTTCTTCCTAATATACCCTGAAACCATCTAGTAAATGCCTTCCATCTGTGAGATCTCAGGGTTGGTTTCCAAACAAAGCAGAGTTTTCCAAAATGTGAATTCCACTTATTATATGCCAGGCACTCGTCAAAAGTGTTTTAATGACATTCATTTGAATCATTTAAATTAATTTTTTTCTGAGTTTGTATCATTCATCCTTCTGAAGACAATAAGACAAACTAAACTAAAACATTTGCAACATCCTTTCATTCTACAACAGTCTCATAAACCAAGTGCTATTATTATTGTCTCCTTTTCATAGATCAGCAAACAGACACAAAGAAGTGAAGTCATGCCCTGGCCAGGTGGGTCAGTGGGTTGGAGCATCATCCCATGTATCAAAATATGGGGGTTTGATCCTCTGGGGAGTGCACAGGAGGCAACTGGTAGATGGTTCTCTCTCACATTGATGTTTCTCTCTCTATTTCTCACTTTATCTCTCTCTCTCAAATAAATAAACATATCCTCAAGTAAGGACTTAAAAAAAAAGTAAAGTCATTTGCCAGAGAAACTGGCTCCAGAGTCACATCTCCAGTTAGCCTACTCCCTGTGCAGAACTCGTCTCTTAACTCACAAGCTGTTTGCACCTCAGCCTTTTATTTTTATCTATTTTAGAGAAAAAGGGAGGAAAGAGGAGAGAGAGAAACACTGATTTGTTTTTCACTTATTTAATCATTTATTGGTTGCTCCTTGGACGTGCTCTGACCAGGAATGGAACCCACAACCTTGGTGTGTGGGGATGACACTCTCAATAACTGAGCTACTCAGCCAGGGCTGCACCTGGCTGGAAACATGATTGGACCCTACAGTAGACCAAAGTATCCTCCAGTGTCTATATCGAAGTCTGAGCCTCCACCAGCTTACATCTTTCTGAGTGTACTTGTTCCAGGGCATTTCCCCAAGGGCCTATGAACGCCCACCTCCGAAAGGTGTTGTCAGAATCAGAGACAAGGAATTGGTCACACTATTTCATCATCTCCCACCTACAAAGTGGTCAAGGGGACTATGGATTGCTAAAAAGAGATTATGTTGTGGCTCCACTTCCTGACTTTGTGGGGCCTGGAAAAGCAGCTTAATACTAAACCTTCTGCTGACATACTTAGCAATATTTAGTATAAAGCAAAAACTGTTTTCTCAGAATTTAGAAAATTGTAGAAAACTTTGTATTAAAAAGCACTTCTGGGGACTGGCACTCCCACCAAATGAATATTCTGGTTAACAGAAAGCTGCTATATGTCCTATATGTGGATTGGTAATTTAGACAAATTCTAGAATCATAAATCATACATTTTGGGCATTTGAAAGAGATCTGATTTAAGTCGGCATGCCTCCCCAGTGCCTGGATCCTCTGATCATGGTCTGTCAATTATTGGTTGAGACATTAACTGATGGGAATCCATCCCCAAGTCCGTCCATTCCATGTTGGACAGCCACATTAGAAAGATCTTCCTTCAAACGGGCCAAGGGCTATCTCTCTGCAGCTTTGTAGTTTGACCCTGGGTTTCTTCTGTCTTCCACTTCACCTCCAGATACTTGAAGGCACTGATCAGTCTTCCCTGAGCCTTCCTTCCCTCCAGCTCTCAGCTCTGTGATCCCTTTCACCAGTTGAGCTTCACCTCCAAACTCACTCTAATTTTGTCTATGTCCCTCTTGAAATGTGGTATTCAGAACTGAGCCCTGTATTCCATGGCATGTTTGATCAAGGAAAAGAGGAACAAAGTGAATAGTTAATTGGTTAGGATACAACTATAGCTAATGCCACCTTGATGTGTTCTTATTAGCACACATCCAAGTCCATGTCCGAATACCATATATAAATACATGTAAGATGTTTGCAAGCCTGCTAAATAATAAAAAGCATTTTTAAATACTCAAAAAATTAAACAATTTCAAAGCACATGGCTAATCCGCTCTTCACTGTGTCTTCCATTTCAGTTATTGTCACAAATATTATAGCAGTTAAGAGATCAGGAATCGGGGGAACTAATAGCCTCTTCAGGAGCTGTACCAGAACCTCCTATCTGAGCATAAGGCTGTTTTTGTATACTGGTTATGGGTTGGGAGGAAGGACCAGCCTCACTTTGGATATATAGTCATGATGTCACATAGACGAGGCAGCAACAGGACTCAGTCTTTCTCAGAAGGCTTCCTTGTTATCAGACACTCTGGGCATTTGCCCAGAGGCTTTACAGAAGCAGAGTCAGCCTTCTTCAGGCCCACTGAGGAAAAGGAAAGGGACAATGTATTGAGCACCAATTATGTGCCAGAAACTAGGGTGTTTCACATAATTCTCTCTCTTTATCCCTTTGTCACCATATGAGGAACATGTGTTGTCGTCAGGGAGCACAGAGTATTTGGGAAACCTGCCTAAGGCCACCCAGCAAATTAAAAGCAGGTAAGAATGAGCTGCCCAGGATAGGGTATCCCTCTGGCCAAAGATGCCATCACTTTCTATCCCAAGCTACACTTTTTGAAATAGTAACACATCATTTTATTAAAAATTGTGTACACATACACAAAAAAGATAAGCACTTTAATGTTAAATATGCTAAGATTTTAAAAGATTTTATTTACATATTTTTTGGAGAGGGAAAGGGAGGGAGAAAGAGAAGGAGAGAAACATCAACATGTAGATGCCTCTCACATGACCCCCGCTGGGGACCTGGCCTACAATCCAGGCACATGCCCTGACTGGGAATCAAACCTGTGACCCTATGGTTCACAGGGCGGCACTGAACCACTGAGCCACACCAGCCAGGGCTTGAATTTGCTAAGATTTTAGTGATGGCATAAGTATTTTTGCTATCTTCTCTGTGTTCTGTCTTATCTCCTAATTTATTTTTTAAAGATTTTATTTATTTATCTTTAGAGGAGAAGGGAAGGAGAGAAGGAGAGAAACATCAATGTATGGTTGCGTTTCGTGAGTCCCCTGCTGGGAACCGGCCCGCAACCCAGGCATGTGCCCTGACTGGGAATCGAACCACGATCGTGTTGTTTGCAGGCCTGCGCTCAATCCACTGAGCTACACCAGCCAGGGCTAATTTATTTTTAATATATATTCCCCCCCTTATTCCCCTCTTCCTTGCATACCCCCTCTTACCTACATCCCCCTCCTCCCCCTTAGTTCATGTCCATGGCTCATACCTATAAGTTCTTTGACTTCTCCATTTCCCATACTATTCTTAACCTCCCACTGTCTATTTTGTACCTACCATCTATACTTCTTTTTCCCTGTACCTTTTCCCCATTCTGCCCTCCTCCTCCCCACTGATAACTCTTCATGTGATCTCCATTTCTGTGAATCTATTCCTGTTCTAGTCGTTTGCTTTGTTTGTTTTTGTTTTGTTGTCTTTAGGTTCCATTGTTGATAATTGTGAGTTTGTTGTCATTTTACTGTTCATAGCTTTGACCTTCTTTTTCTTAAATAAGCCCCTTTAACATTTCACATAACAGAGGCTTGATGATGATGAACGCCTTTAACTTGGCCTTATCTTGGAAGCACTTTATCTGCCCTTCCATTCTAAATGAAAGCTTTGCTGGAGAGAGTTATCTTGGACACAGGTCATTGCCTTTCAGGACTTTGAGTACTTCTTTCCAGGTCTTCTTACCTGTAAGATTTCTTTTGAGAAATCAGCTGATAGTCTTATGGGAACTGTCTCCTTTTCTCTTGCTGCTTTTAAGATTCTCTCATCTTTCATCTTGGGTAATATAATTATGATGTGTCTTGGTGTGTGCTTCCTTGGGTCCAACTTCTTTGGGACTCTCTGAGCTTCCTGGACTTCTGGAGGTCTATTTCCTTTGCCAGATTGGGCAGTGCTCCTTCATTATTTGTTAAAAGAAATAAGTTTTCAATTTCTTGCTCTTCCTCTTCTCTGTCTGGCACCCTATGATTCAGACATTAAAACATTCAAAGTTGTTCTGGAGGTTCCTAAGCCTCTCCTAATTTTTTTTGAATTCTTGTTTCTTTATTCTGTTCTGGTTGAATGTTTATTTCTTCCTTTTGGTTCAAACCATTGATTTGAGTCCCAGTTTCCTTCCCATCACTGTTGGTTCCCTGTACATTTTCCTTGATTTCACTTTTCATAGCCTTCACTTTTTCCTTTATTTTGCAACCATACTCAACCATTTCTGTGAACATCCTGATTACCAGTGTTTTGAACAGTGCATCTGGTAGGTTGACTATCTCTTCATTGCTTAGTTGTATTTTTTTTTCTGGAGTTTTGACCTGTTCTTTCATTTGGGCCATTTTTTTTTTTTTTGGTCTCAGAATGCCTGTTGCATAGTAAGGGGTGGAGTCTTAGGTATTCACCAGGGCATGGCAAACCATGTGGTTCAATTGTGGTGATGTATGTGGGGAGAGGTTTGAGAGGGAACAATGCTGCTTGTTCAGCTCTCTGCCAGCTTTTAACCACTTCCTCAACTACCCACAAACAAATTGGGCCCTTCTGATGCTGATTCCCAGGTGGGTGGTTTTGTATGTGTTCTAGGACCTTGTGGGTCTCTCCAACAAACTCTCCTGTGAGGCAGGGAGTTTCCCTGGCTGCCTCAACCTGCATAGGTTTTTTTCAGTCAGAGATTTTGAGGCTTTATCTCCCTCCACTGGAACCCTGGGTTGGTCTGTCCCACTTCCCATTTGTTAGTCCTGATTTATTCACATGCAAATTTGGGACCACCTAGTCTTCCAGCTGCTGCCTTGCCATTAGTCCTCTCTGCCTTGCTGCCTCTCCGTGCCCCTCCTACTGGTCTAGATGAATGTTTCTTCTTTAACTCCTTGGTTGTCAGACTTCCATAGAGTTTGATTTTCTGTCAGTTCTGGTTGTCTTTCATTTTTAAATTCATTGTTGTCCTTGTTTTGGTTGTGTGAAGAGGCACAGTGTATTTACCTATGCCTCCATCTTGTGCAGAAGTTACAACCTACACTTAACACTATGCTCTGCACAATGGGGCTAATGGGGTCCTGGTGGGAATCACAAAGGAATTCTCTTCTCAGAAGCAGCGTTCATAACTCCCTGGGAGCCAAGGACCAGACAGGGTGTTAGCATTGCCCCCTAATAGGTCACTTAGGTGTCTACTTTGGGAAATTGGTTCCTCAGTGGCTCATAAATACATGGGTTTTCTCTGTAATCTGGGAATAGCTTGGACTGGTGCCAAGTTAATCAGTGCATATTAATTAACAAGAATGAGCATTTTAAAATTATATTTTATTGTTTATGCTATTGCAGTTGTTCTGATATTTCCCCATCCCCCCTCCACCTAGTGTCCCCACTCCTTTCAGGCAGTCCCCACACCATTGTTCATGTCCATAGGCCATGCATATAAGTTTTGGGGCTACTCCACTTCCTATACTGTTCTTTACATCCCCATGGCTATTCTGTAACTGCCTATTTGTAGTTCTTAATCCTCTCACACCCTCACCCATTCCTGCCCCCCTCCCATCTGGCAACCATCAAAATGCTCTCTGTATCCATGGTTCTGTCTCTCTTCTTATTTGCTTAATTTGTTTTTTAGATTCACATGTTGATAGTTTTTTTTTCCCATTTTAATCTTCATAGTTTTGATCTTCTCTTTCTTAAATAAGTCCCTTTAACATTTCTTATAGTAATGGTTTGGTAATAATTAATTCCTTTAGTTTTTCTTGCCTGGGAAGGTGCTTATCCACCCTTCAATTCTTAGTGATAGCTTTGTTGGGGCAATCTTGGCTGGAGGTCTGTACCTTTCATGACTTTGAATATTTTTTGCCAGTCCCTCTTAGCCTGAAAAAAATTTTTTTTTTGAGAAACCAGGTGGCAGTCTAATGAGAAAATGTTTGTAGGTAACTATCTGCTTTTCTCTTGCTACTTTAAAAATTCTCTCTTTGCTTTTAACCTCTGGCATTTTAATTATTATGTGTTTTGGAGTGGTCCTGTTTGCACCCATCTTGTTTGGGACTCTCTGTGTTTCCTGGACTTGCATGTCTATTTCTTTCACCAAATTAGGGAAGTTTTCTTTCATTATTTTTCCAAATAGATTTCTAATTCAGCTCTTTTTTTTCCTTCTGGCACTCTTATGACACAAATGTTGGACTTCTTAAAGTTGTCCCAGAGGCTGTTTATAGTATACTCATTTTTTAAAATTCTTTTTTTCTTCTTGTTTTTTGGTTGGTTGTTTTTTGCTTCCTTATGTTCCAAATCATTGGTCTAATTATTGGCTTCATCCACTCTACTGTTGTTTCCCTGTAAATTTTTCTTTATTTCAATTAGTGTATCTTTTGTTTCTGACTGGATCTTTTTTATGCTGTTGAAGTCTTCATTAATTTCCTTGAGCATCCCTACAAGCAGTGTTTCGACCTCTGCATCTGATAGATTGCTTAGCTCCATTTCTTTAAGTTCCTTTTCTGGAGTTTTGATCTGTTCTTTTATTTGGTTCATGTTTCTTTGTCTCTTCATTTTGGCAGCCTCCCTCTGTTGGTTTCCATGAATTAGGTGGAGCCTCTTTGACTCTGTCTCCTGGTAATGTGGCCTAATGTAGTAGGTGTCCTGTAGGGTCCAGTAGGACAGTCTCTCCTATTTCTCAAGCTGGATACTTGAGATGTGCCCTTCATGTGGGCTTCATACACCCTCCTATTGCAGCTGAGCCTTGGTTGCTGCAGGCAGGCCAATGGGAGGAATTTACCCATACCAATCAGTTGCAAGGACTGGCTGTGACCACTGACCATCAACTTCTGCCCTCTGTGGAGGATCAGCTCTGTAGAAGCAGGATGGTGATATTCCAATGTGACCTGTAGCAGTCCACTGGGTACACTTGTCCTGGGTTTCCTGGGTGGTGCATGGCAAGGTCAGTCCCAACCTGTGTTCTTCCTAGAATCACCCTGCCTGAGCTATATAAAGCAATCTGAGGTGGCTGCTCGTGGTGATGGGCCTGGGACTCACTGAGGCTGGATGTTGCTTGTTTGAAAAGATTTGGGAAGTTGTGAAGCATTAGGCAAGACCATTCATATGGGAAAGCAGCTTGGGTGGGCCCATAAGTTGGGTGGGATGGAGTCTCTGGGTATTTCTAAGCAGGTCAAACAGTGTTAGCCAGGTTGATGGAGTCTCATATATGGCACCGTGGCTCTGTGCAGGAAGGGTTCAGAAAAGGGATAATGGCTTCTGCTCACTTGGATGCCAGATCCTTCAGTTCCTCCCTTTCTGTGACTGGTGCCTTTAAAGCTGCTCCAAGTGCTGGAACTCTGCAGGAATGAGTCTGAGTAAGTCCATGTGTGGGTTCTTTAAGAGGAACTGCTTGGGAGTCCAGCAGTTTATTCTGCCAACCTAATCCCCACTGGTTTTTGCATCCAGAAGTTGTAGGAACTTATCTTCATGGCATTGGAACCCTGGACTGAGAAGCTTGGTGTGAGGCTGGGGCTCCTCTCTCCCAAGATATCTCTTCCAAATTTTTATCCACCATATGTGGGTGTGTGACCAGCCTGTTTTATATATGTTCCCCTCCTACCAGTCTGGATGGATGTGGTTTCTTTAATTCCACAGTTGTCAGACTTCCACTTAACTTGATTTATGATGGTTCTGAGTGATGGTTGTTCTATATTTTAGTTGTAATTTTGATATGGTTGTTGAAAGAGGCAAGCCATACCTGCGTAAGCTGCCATCTTGAACAGAAGTCCTCAATAATGAGAGCATCTTTTTCTCACTTCACAGTTGGTAAAATGCTTTGAATTCAAGAGATTGTTCATGGTATATAATACTGTTATTTTTCAAGTCAGATAATTGGGGAGAAATATCAAAAGAGGGTTAATAAAAGAAATTGAAACCACATTTAGGATGTCTGTAGATTTCCAAAGCATTAAAGGTTGTGTGGCCAGCCTGGAGGATGTACTGTCTCTAGTCTGAATGGAGAGTTGAGATTCAGTGAAGTGACTTAAATTAAGAGGGCTGTCTCCCAGTGTGTTCTAAGAAGAAAAATATCATTAAGCTTAATAACGATGTAAACTTATATAGAGCCTTTCATCTGTGCTTCTCAAAGTATTTTAACCACCATTAATTATACCTCTCAACGCACCTCTGAGGTAGGTAAAAAAAACCTATTATAGCCATTTTATAGGTGAATAAAGGACTACCAAGAGGGGATGAGTAAATTATCTGGGGCCACAAGTAAGCCAGTGGCAGAACAAGCAATCCCAGTGTCCAAGTCAGGGCTAGGCCTTCCCTGTGCTTGGTCAGCTCTTCTTCCTGAAGGACTGGGCTTTGGGAGTGGGTCAAAGAGGTCATTGTGATGACCTCTCTAAGGGAAAATGGAATTGATTACTCTTAGCTCAGGCTCTCATAAAGAGAAAAGTGGGCTACTTTTGAAAGGCATAAACACTGAAGTCTCGTGCTTTGGGCATCATCCCTTAGGATGGATGATAAGGCCAGTAATTGAAGGGATGTTCAAGATAGACCTATGCTATAATTCTGCTGCTCTGGGCCCTGAACAAGATCATCCTTTCAATAGAGTCACAGAATTGGGTTTTAAAGTATATCTGAACAATAAATGTCTACACATCAGCTCTTTTGTATGACCAGGGTTCCATCTTCTCAAAATGTGTCCCCCTTGACCTCTTGCCTTCCATTCCCCCTGCCCACACCACAGGGGCACATAGAAGGACTATCATCCCTAGTCTTGGGAACTCAGGGACAGCCCAAGAAAAGAGCATGAGACCTCCAGAAGAGGGAGGGGAAAGGAAGCATTTAGTCAGAGGTAACAGAGACATGAGGTCCAGATGTGAGAGGCAGAATGAGTGTGAGGAATATAGAAGTTCTCTATGGATGGTGCCCTAGTGTATGTGTGAAGAATAAGTGAGTGATAAGAAACAAAATAAGAAACTTGACCAAAGGGCATCACTAAAGAGTGGCAAATTGTGGAAAAGCACAATCAAGTCTGTATTTTTGGAATAGTTTGTATTTTGGAAGCCTAGGAGGAGGTCCAGGTGTGGATGGAGAGATATTGAGTTCAGTTGGGATATGTTAACTTTGAGGTGCATGCACAGCACCCAAGTGCAGATGTCCAATGGGCACTGGGTACAGGGGTCTAGAAACAGAGTCTGGGCTAGAGATGGAGAGAGAGACAGATTCATATCTCTTCCACTCCAGCTAGTTAAAGTGGAAAAGGATTTGTTACAATATTACTTACAGAATTTAAGGGAGATGTAGGATTAAATTTGGCTGCTACAAATTTAGGGCAAGGCAGCCAAGGGATACACACAATCACAACATGAGATGATTCTAGAAGAAACCCACTCTTGCTGTTGTCTGTCACTTGGCATCTCTGGAGCCAGGATAGATGCTCCAGCAGAGCAACCAACAAGACCCAATATCTCTGCATAGCCACCACCTTATAGTCTGCCACCCTACATTCCTCACTTCTGTCATCCAAGTCTCAGAAGGTCTGCCTAGGTCACTTGTAGAAGCCTGACTGCAAGGAATTCTGGGAATTATTAATAGGAAGATCCTTACTACTACACTGAGAACCCAAGTGTGTCTGAAGAGGTAGACGATAATGAGAAACTTCAACAGGCTCATTCCACAAAAACTCCAGGTATCTGAGGCTTTGTAATACTCCAAATACAATCCTTTAGAGGCCTAATGTCAAGAGATCCATGAATGAAACATAGAATGTGGTAGAAAATACTGGGAAACTGGAAAAAGTCAATAATTTAAAATAGAGAACTGAAGAGTCCTTTTACTGTTAAATAGTCTTAGTGTGGCCCATTTATAGAGAAAAGGGTATAAAACCTGAATTTTCTTAATCCTTCCCAATTTCAAATAATCTTTCCCATAGTCAAGTAGGTATACATACTTTCACTAAGCATTGTGTTCTCGTTGTTTTCATACCACTTTTCTCCCCCATTTTCCACATGGTAGCCCTGCTTCAATTGTATCTGTTGGACTCTCTTCTTTGGCCTCTTGAAAGAAAAAAAAAATCTCTAATTTTTTACCTAACTTTGTGAGTGGAGGAAGGGATGTGGGGCCTAACACTTACTTAATCAGAATTCCAGCCAATCCTCTGATGTTTAGCCCTACCTTTTCTTGCTCATTCCAAAAGGACCTGGCACTACCAACTTCTGAGTTTGAGGAGTATCCTGTGGTGGCTTTTGTAGGCCTAAATTGTTGTAGGCTTTTCCCCAGAAGTCCTCTTCTTCTAGCCCAGAATTAGCCTGGTTCCTTTCTATCTTCCAACATCTTGTTTCTTTGATCTCTTTTTTTTCTCTCCCATTAACCCCTAAGAGTTTTTGCCTTCCTTTAAGTCTTTTTATCATTTATAATATGGAGAGCAGATATGAATAGATGTGTCCAATCTGGCTCCTTTAATGGGAAGCCCAGGTCTTGGATTTTGGTCCCTATTAAATAAGCTTCAGTCACATTTGCTTGAGCATATTCTTTATTAAACTTGTCCTGGAATCTTTCATATTGTAGATGTGCATCTGGGAGCAGAGTGAATGGTGCTCATCCTCTGGGAAGGGGAATAAATGATACTTGTCTCCACCACTTTCCATGAAGATTTTAGTTACTTTAACAGCCAAGTTGTTACCCCCCAAAAGGACTTGCCTTTGACTGCACATTCTGCAAAGATTTTTAGCCTAAGTATCTCTCCTATCCATGTGTAATCACATCATTTTATCAATCAAATGAATGGATAGGATGAGCAGTTAAGAGTGAGGTTCAGTGGTTGTTCTATGGAAATTTTTCTAATGCAGACTCCCAAACACCCCTCCATAGGAGTGTCCACCAATCGGTAACAAAGTGAGAAAAATAAGGACCCCGAATTAATGTCCATTCAGCTAAATATAATGAATGTATATGGCTATTTTGTTATTAGTCCTTCCACCAATAGGTGTTAAAAATCTTTAATGCTGAAAAGAGTGGATTTCAGTTAGGGTTTGTTGCTTTGCTGTTGTTTGTCCTTTCTCAAGAAAAGAAAATATTGTCAACCTCATGTTACCTAATTTTCTTTTAAATTTTATAGTTGTATGAAATGCATAAGCCTGGAAGTTATGGGCACAATGAAAGTTCCCAGCAGAGAGAATTCTGAGTCATGGAGGAGGCGTGAATGGGTTCAGCCATGGATAAAATGTTGGGAGTCAGCACGGTGTGGTTTTGATGCCTTCCCACATCCACCCATTTCATTTCCACCTTCACTCCCATGCATCCCTTCTGGGGTCACACCTAGCTCTAAATACCTCCCTTGTTGGCCACACTGTCCAGACTTGACAAGTGCCTGTCTCTTGTGACTGCTGCTGCATGTTGAAAGGTGTTCAAGGAAAGAGGTGGAGGTGCCTCACTTATCTGCCATGTGTCAGGTTGTAGTACCTTGTCTCTCTTTGGGGTATGTTTGGTACATTGGCCCTGGCTTTTGGGACTTCCTATCTATGTATGACAACTTGGCACAGTCTTGCAGTGAAGGCAATGTGATGTGGGAGAAAGAACACTGAATCGGGAGTGATAGACTGGACACCACTTACCAGTCATGTGACTGGGGACAACCTCACTGAACCCCTATCTCCAAAATAAAGATAATGGTGTCTACTTCACAGTGTTGTTGTGGGAGTAAATTTTTAAAAAGTCTCAATTAGACTGCTGTAACAAAATTACCATTGATTAGCTTAAACAACAAATATTTATTTCTCATAGTTCTAGAGGCAAGGTTAAGTCCAAGATCAAGGCATCAGCAGATTCAGTGCCTGGTGAAAGCCCACTTCCTGGTTCATAGATACTGCCTCCTCACCATGTCCTCCCATGGTGGAAGGGTCAAAGGAGCTCTCTGGAGTCTCATTTATAAGGGCACTAATCCCAATCTTGAGGTCTCTACCCTCATGACCTACTGACCTCCCAAAGGTCCCATCTCCTAACACTGTCACATTGGGGGTTTGGCTTTAACATATGAATTTAGAGGGGACCCAATTTCAGTGTACAGCAAAATGTGAAAGTAGGCATAATCTCTGACATAGCAAAAGTGCTCAGCAAATGTTATTTATATCTGTTGGTAAGAATATTAAGAGGTCAGAGCGGTTGTTCCCCCAGACACTATTTCCCTTTTGATATAGGGAATGTTGAAGCAAAAGAAGTAGTGAATAATGGAGTTGCAAATATGAATGACAGATTACTAGGGAGCTATGAGGCAGATCCCAACTTTTCAGTGCAAGCTCTCCAAGCAGACCTTGCCTTCCCATTCTCTTCTCAAAACCTCCTCACGCTTGAGTTCCCTCAATCACTGACTTGATTGGCTTCCATCTTAACTTACATTCTCATGTCATAACACCTGGGACTTATAAGCCTGGGCATGGGCCTGGCCTGAAAACCCACCGAACCTGCCTCCACTTTTTCCCAGAATCCTTCTCTTAAAGTCTAGCCATAGTTACCACACATCTATGCTGCCCCCACCCAGGTCTTCCCTCTGCTCCCACCCCCACAACCCACTGAAAAGCTGAACCGCAGACATGGGGGCAGCATAACATGAGAAATCAGAGTCACTAGCGTGTTGGTGGTCCTTCCTACCACGATGCCCAACAAAACCTTCCTTTGGGCTTCAAGCAGACTCCTTCCCCAGGAGATGCGGATGACTATATTGGAGAGAATGACCTGCCCAAGTATGCTTATTTTGATTACTTAGTCTAAACCATAACTGGCTTGTGAGAAAGACATATCAGTTATAAGAATGAAAAAGCCATATTTTCTTAGCATGTCTCATGAATATAGCATCAAAATGTGTACCTCACTTCATCTACAGGGTTAATTATTCAATTAAAAATCAGCTGTCTCTCCTATGACACCTTGTCAGTTTTACTCACCATTGTATTCCCAGAACCTAGGATACAGCAAAAATTAATAAATGGTTGAGGAACAGGTAAATAAACGAACAAATAGAGGAATGAAACAGTGTCAGTAGATAGAATTCACGTTGACCATAATAAAAGGAACCTCTTCCAGCATCGCAGGAGGAAGGCAGAGGGGGATAGATGGGAATAGGAAGAAATTCAAAGGTGCAGCCCTAGGAAGCTGAGGGGGCCTCCACAAGATGTCTTTCACTTTATCTGTGAGTTGAGGGGATGGGGGCTTGGTGGTAAGGAATCATCTCCCGAAAGGGACAGGTGGCAAGGGAGAGGAGGGAGACTTGAGGGGAGAACTGCAGTTTTGACACAGTCACTATAGAAAATGGGACTGGATCCCCACCATGGAGGATCCAGATTCATGGAGGGATTATTGGGCAGCAGGGTGGCTCTGAGGCTTCAACCATAATGCCAGGGCAGCTGATGTCACCAACCAGGAAGTGAACAGAGCAGCAGGAATAGGAAGCCTATTTCACAGAAATGTTATAGAGGTCAACATGCAGACAGAGCTAGCCATCTCAGACCAACAAGAGTTTGTCAGATTGCTATGATGCACTGGACCACGTATTGAGCACAAAGGAAAAGAGGAGAGCCCCTGAATTTGGGGAGCTAGAAAATGTATCACATGCAAGGGATGCATAAATGTTAAAGTAAAGCCACTAGAGGTCTCGTGCTATGGCTTAACCGTGGATGCCAGGAATGCCAACACCAGAGGTGTTTGCTCTTTTCTGTCTCCCTTTTCCTTCTTTTAAACCAGAAGTCATACTTCAGCTCCTTGTTCCTGTGCCCAGAATTCTTTTTCAGCAAGTGCAACCCAAACTAGGCAGTCTGGGAACGCCACCTGGTGGGTCTTTGAGGCATTAAATATTTAACTTCCAGAAGAAAGGGTTCGAGATTAAGAGAAAAATTCATTCATTAAGCAATATTTATGGCCCAGAACATTGTAAAAAGCACAAAAAATATATGCCATCAAGTTTCTTCAAATCTAATAAGAAAAAATTTAATGGTTTAGAACTATGCTAATTTCTGAATTGAAAGCCCATATAAAAAGCAAATTAAATGAGAACTAAAATCTGTTGACTGAATTATGGTTCCTCATATGATAGAAGAAAATATGTTAAATAAAAAATAGAAAATCCAGTCCATGGAAACTGTTTTTCTTCTAGCCTACTCTCATCTTCTGTAGCTCTCCAAATTTTAATCTGACCAGACACTACAAAACACTAGAAAAACCCGCATCTTCAAGGAGAAAAAACCCCCTTGTCCGCCTTCCCAACTTCTCATGCCTGTGACGTGTGTGGATTATTATGTGGATGGCAGATGTGACTTATCGATTGAGAGAGTGATTTGCTGACAAACATACATATATATATATATATGTATATATATATATGTTTATAGATAAACATATGTGATGGTGGCACAACAGTATAAATGTATTTAATATCACTGAACTATACACTTAAAAAGATTAGATAGTAAATTGTTATGCTATATGTGTTTTACCACATTGTTAAAAATTGAGGAAAAAAGCATGTAACGGAACTAAATAATAAACTAGAAGAGAGAAAGCATTTACAAATTATGTTTCTTCTTAGGATGCTTCTAGATACAAGTAGATAAAACCAAACCTAATGTGGTTTTAAAAGTATAAATATAAATAAAACCAAACTAAACAAAAATAAATGCACTAGTCATTCTTTCTTAAAGTGGTCTAGCCAGTTTTATGCATGGAAATGTTAAGCTGTGGATTGCAGGTAGCTAAGTACTCTTTCCTGTGAATGACTACAGCCTGGGAAATGGGATGCTGAGATGTGGAGGACTTGATTCAAAGAACAAGCCAGCACTTGCAAGTTCACCAGCTCTGCAGGAAGTATCTTCTGTGCAAAAACAAAGATGAAAAAAAAAACCCAACTTAGGCTAGATAACTACATTTCAGTCTTTGAAGTGTCTGGAGAGAGTGCACTAGGAAGAGCATCAAAACATGTATTCTAAAGTTTGTCCTTGGAGAAAAACACTATATGGGCAGATTATATTAATTTCCTTGTTGGTACCCAAAGCCTGCATTTCACATTTTTAAAGCAAAAAAAATCTGGTTGTGTTTACAAAAGTAGGAGGTGTTCTTGCCTCTGGAACTTCAGAGTCTATTATTAAAATAATAAATTCTGAGCTGAGTAAAGTGAAATGACACCCTGGATCATGTTAAGAAATGTCTTTTCTGAATAATGCATAACACAAACTTGTTAACCTCTGACTTCAGTGTGGAGACTGTTTTTCTTCCTAAGAGCTATTTTGGCTTCTGGGAAGTCTTTGTCTTACACTCCTGATGGTAATTTTATTTTTTATTTTTTTAAATATTTTATTTATTTATTTTTAGAATAAGAAATAAAGGGAGAGAAACATCAATGTATGGTTTCCCCTCAACCCCCACCCCCTCACTGGGAACTTGGCACACAACCCAGGCATGTGCCCTGAATGGGAATGGAAATGGCAACCAGTGCTCAATCCACTGAGTCACACCAGCCAGGCCTGATGCCAGTTTTTAAAAAATATTTTTTATTAATTATGCTATTACAGTTGTCCCACTCCCCCCCTTCACTCCCCTCCACCCCGCACACCCCCTCCCACCCACATTCCCCCACTTTAGTTCATTTCCATGGGTCATACATATAAGTTGTTTGGTTTCTACATTTCTTACACTATTCTTAACCTCCCCCTGTCTGTTTTCTACCTACCATTTATGCTACTTATTCTCTGTACCTTTTCTCCCTCTCTCCCCTACCCACTTCCCTATTGATAACTCTCCATGTGATCTCCATTTCTGTGGTTCTGTTCCTGTTGTAGTTGTTTGCTTAATTTGTTTTTGTTTTTGTTTTAGGTGTGGTTGTTAATAATTCTGAGTTTGCTGTCATTTTACTATACATGTTTTTTAAATCTTCTTTTTCTTAGATAGGTCCCTTTAACATTTCATATAATAAGAGCTTGGTGATGATGAACTCCTTTAACTTGACCTTATCTGAGAAGCACTTTGTCTGCCCTTCCATTCTAAATGAAAGCTTTGCTGGATAGAGCAATCTTGGATGTAGGTCCTTGCCTTTCATGACTTGGAATACTTTTTTCCAGCCCCTTCTTGCCTGCAAGGTCTCTTTTGAGAAATCAGCTGACAGTTTTATGGGTACTCCTTTGTAGGTAATTCTCTCCTTTTGTCTTGCTGCTTTTAAGATTCTCTCCTTATCTTTCATCTTGGCTAATGTAATTATGCTGTGCCTTGATGTGTTCCTTTTTGGGTTCACCTTCTTTGTGACTCTCTGAGCTTCCTGGATTTCCTGGAAGTCTATTTCCTTTGCCAGACTGGGGAAGTTCTCCTTTATTATGTGTTCAAATAAGTTTTCCACTCATGGATGTTTCTTTTCCCCTTCTGATACCCCTATAATTTGGATGTTGGAATGTTTAAAGATGTCCTGGAAGCTCCTAAGCCTCTCCTTATTTTTGAATTCTTGTTTCTTCATTCTTTTCTGATTGGATGTTTCTTTTTTCCTTCCAGTCCACACCGCTGATTTGAGTCCCAGTTTCCTTCCCATCATTATTGGTTCCCTGTACATTTTTCTTTATTTCACTTAGTATAGCCTTCATGTGTTCACCTAATTTGTGACCAAATTCAGCCAATTCTGTGAGCATCCTGATTACCAGTGTTTTGAACTGTGCATCTGATAGGTTGGCTACCTCTTCATCACTTAGTTGTATTTTTTCTGGAGCTTTTATCTGTTCTTTCTTTTGGGCCACTTCTTTGTCTTGATGCACCTGTTACATAGTGAAGGGCAGAGCCTTATGTGTTCACCAGGGTGGGGTAACCCATGTTGCTGTGTTGTGATGCTATATGTGGGGGAGGGGTCTGAGGGAACAATGGAACTTGCTAAGCTCTCTGCTGGGTTTTAGTCACTCCCCCCCGCCGCCTTCCCACAAGCAAATTGGGCCCTTCTGGTGCTGATTTCTGGGTAGGTGGGCTTTTGTACATTCTAGGACCCTATGGGTCTCTCCAACAAACTGTTCTGTGAGGCTGGGAGTTTCTCCCAGCACCTCAACCTGCACAGGTATTTTCAATCAGAGGTTTGAGGCTTTATTTCCCCGAGCTGGGACCCTGGGTTGTTTGGTCTATGCAGCTGCCCAGTTTCACCTGGTTTATCTGCACTGGAATGTGGGACTGCCTGGTCCTCTAGCCGCCTTGCATGCCACACCCCCTTCCACAATCCGCCACCTCACTGGATCCACCAGTTGCTGCTTAGCCCCGATTCCTCTTCTTCCCTGCTGCTGGACTCTGCTGGACCCCTTCTACCGGTCTGGATGATTGTGTCTTCTTTAACTCGTTTGTGAACTTTCATATAGTTCAATCTTCTTTCAGTTCTGGTTGTTTTTTGTTTTTTAAATTGTTGTTTATCTTTTGGTAGTGCAAGGATGCACAGTGTGTCTACCTATGCCCCCATCTCAGCCACAAGTCCTAATGCCACTTTTAATTTGATACCTTCTTGAATCCTGAGGTTCCCTTGAGTTTTCTAACAAAAACTCCCCAGGAACCCAAACAGACAGTGAGACAAAAAAATCTGGATTCCATTCCAGGTTCTGCCCCCGACCTGGCTCTCTCTTTGCCCCTCTCTGGCCTCACTGTGATAATGCTAACTCAGCCTAGCTCGCAAGTTGTTGATGTGAAGTATGAGATGCAAGACAAATATAAGGCATTTCAATGTTCCTATAGCACTGCACACTGGCCCATGGGTGATTAACGCCTGGGAAAGGTTTTACGTGGAACAAAGATACTGGTGTTCTCAGCTCCTTTTCTGCTTTGTATGAAAGGGTCCAGCCCCCATTGCTGCTGCCATTGGGCCCAATTAAAGTCCTGCAAGGGTGAGCATGGGAAGCCCACCTGTGTGGCAGACACTGGGGGGATACATAGTTCCTGTCTTCAAAGAGTGCGTAGTGTAGCTGAGGCAAGAAGATAAACATGTGAACAGTTTGCAGAAAGCAGAATACAGTTATTATCTTTGCTGGTGCATTAGTTTGCTCAGGATGCTGTAACAAAGCACCACAGACTAGGGGGCTTCAGCAACAGGAAGTTACTCTCTCATAATTATGGAGCATAGAAGTCTGAGATCAAGGTGTCAGGAAGGTTGGTGACTTCTGAGGCCTCTCTCCTTGGTTTGTAGACGGTTCTCTTTTCCCTGTATCTTCACTCATCTATACTCATTGGCCTTTCCTCTGTACTCATCTGTGTCCTAACTTCCTCTTCATTTAAGAACACATGTCCATTGGATTGGAGCCCTCCCATGTGAAGAAATTTTAATTTAGGTACCACTTTGAAGACCCTGCCTCCAAATATAGGCCCATTCTGAGGTACTGGGAGTTATGACTCCAACATATGAATTCTGATGGGTCCACAATTTAGTCTGTAACACCTGGTTTCTAAATATTGAAATTTATCAGGTTCCTGCATGCTTTCCTTCTCCATCTTTCATCTTTCTGGGAATGATTTCTTCCTTTTCTGTGACTTTGAATGCCATTTATGCTGATGACACCCATACCTATACCCTCAGCCTTGGCTCCTCTCTCAGCTCCGGAATCCATGTAAAGGTTGTCTGAGTGCTTCTCCCCCTTAGATATCTAACAGGCATCAAAAGCCTATCTAAAATCAAGCCCCTGTCCTCTGCCTCACCTCCCCATTTATGTTCATCCATTATAAATGGTACCACTCACCACCCCACAAGTCACTATTCTCTTGGTGGAAGTGATTATACCTGAAACTGTATTTTTATTTTGCTGTGTGTTTTGTGCCTGAATCCCTGAGCTGGAATTTCTGGTGCATAGTAGGATCTCAACAATCATTTGCTTGAATGAATTGTCAGAATAGTTATGAACACAATAAATGCATAGTGAGGGAGATTTCTGTGGGTTAGGGAAGTAATGGTAGGGTCCATGCACTGGTGTGCTGGAGCTGGCTTAAACCAATCCACAAGAGACGATGGTCAAGTGTTCAGTTGTTAAATATAGCCATTATCAAAAAGTACATTAAATATGTTACAGTTAAACTATGTGAAATATAAAGGTAATGATAATCCACTCATCATTTTTTAATTACTTCACACTCTTTTACTATCACATTCTTGAGATTTTTTTATTTTATTGCATCTGATGATAGAAATATTTCATCATGGTGGGCCACTGCTCATCTCTTCCCAGCTCTGCATTCAGTGACACCACATTGGTAGGTTGAAATGGCCATAATGGGAGTATTTACCCCATGGAATTCCATAAATGCTGCAAATCTGTGTATTTGTTTGTGTTTTGGGAGAAGTGGTTGTAAAATATTTATTACTACACCATAGTTTTTTGGAAGAATGATGAGGAATCATGTACATAGGGAGAAGAGGGGGACTCTAGGCAGTGCCCAGAGCATAAGAATAGGATCAAAAGGAGGAATGGTACCTACATTTGGAGTCGTGATTTGGAGACTCATGTCTGAAGCATGTGTGTGTGTATGTGTGTGTGTGTGTGTGTGTGTGTGTTGGTTGTAGCTGGGGGAAGAAGATGAGGAATAGAATAATTGCTGTCAGGCCTAGGATACAAGGATAAGTGGATTTGAATTTAATTTATTAAATTAAATTTAATTTATTTAAATTTACTTGAATTTAATTCTGTAAGTAATGGAGCACCATGAAAATTTTCCAACAGCCCTGCGATGTGAGGAAAGCACATAGCAATTGCTCAGTGAATATCTGAAGGATGGGACAGAAAGGAGGAATTTCAGTAGAGCACACACTCTTAGTCAAAGCTCTTTATGTGATTTTCCACGTTTAAAATATCTTCACAATCATTCTGAACAAGTGTGCTGAAGATGCTCATGGGGAGAAAAATTAGCATTTCAGGTGAAACTTCTCTGGATTTTTCCAAGTTGAATGAAATTAAAAAGAGACTGAATGAAGGGTTTCTCTTCCATGAACAGAGAAAAACAACACGAGTCTGATTGTGGAGTGAACATGATCAGTTTGATGTAAGTGCAACATGATTAGCTGTATCCACAAGACAAAAGTCACCATGACTTTTATTGCTAATAAGCCTGTGAATATATCCTCTCAAGTGACCTGGAAAGCTGAGCAAATGTAGTTTTCATTATGCTTATATAAATGTGTGTTTCCTTCCACATCTAAAGCTCATTATTGGCAGGTAGAAGTAATTAGAAAGGTAATTAGAGCAGAGTGATGAGGTAGATAAGCCCTAGTGATACTACACTCACTGATACCAATTCAATGCTGCTCTTTGTGGCTCACCTATTGGGGGAAGAGTGTGTGCTCTACTAGATACAAAGGGGTCTGGCCACTTTAATAGAAAAAAACATCAAAATTATGTACATAAAAATAAAATCTTGAAAGAGGACAATAAACTTGCTTGTTGAATAGTAAATCCAACAATGCGAGTGGTATCTGGACCCTAATGGCCCATCTTCCCTTCCTGATAGTGAGACAGTTATAAATGAAAACATAAAAAAGAAAAAGGAGAACAAGGAGACCTTAAAATGACATGAGTGAATGTGTAAAAAAAGAGAAAGAAAAACACAAGGCTTCCAAAAGCAATATAACCCCTTTGTCCAGAAGGACATGTTCAATCTCAAAGTAATGAGAAACTGAGAAACCTTCCTTCATTATTTCTACATAACCCCATTTGGTGATATTGGTATTGCCTGGTAAGAAATAATTATAATGTAAATATTATTTTTCCATGAATGAGGAAAAATTCTCATTGTATGATAGGGAAAATTCAAAGTTCAAGACAAATATTTGCATGCACACTGATCCAAAGCCTGCCAGGCAATTTGACAATGATGATGACAGAATATTTTACTGAAATTGCCAAGGAAATGTTTACAATATGAACTAAATACAGAAACCTGACTGTTGTAAAACTCATTCAAACCCAGTCATCACATTAGAAGTAGAGAACTGTGAACTTCCGGCCAAGATGTAGGCGTAGGTGGAAATGCTGTGCCTCCTCACACAACCAAGTTTAAGAACAACAAAGTTTTAGTAACAAAAATGCAACCAAAACAGAAAATTGAACTGTACGGAAGTCTGACAACAACCAACCATTCAGCCAGACCAGTAAGAGGAGCAGAGTCAGAGGCTGGCAGAGTGGGGTCATGCGGAAAAAAGCTGCCAGGCTGACCCAAGCGGGTGGGCGGTGGTTGGCAGATCCCAGGCCTCGGGTGGCAATGGGCAGACCCAGTGAGGGAGCAAAGCGGCTGGCTAACTGCGGTCACACAATCGCGTGCAGATAAACCAAGTTAAAAAAACGAGCAGTGAGACAGACCTCACAACCCAGGGCCGCAGCGCCTGGTAATAAAGCCTAAAAGCACCAACTGGAAAAAAATTGGGGGTTGAGGTGCTGGGAGAAGCTCCCAAGTTCACAGCTTGTTGGAGAGACCCACAGGGTCCTGAAGGGTGCACAACTCTATTCACCTGGAAACCAGCACCAGAAGGGCCCAATTTGCTTGTGGGAAGCAGCAGAGGGGAATGAAATCTGAGAGAAAGCAGAACCAACACCATTGCCCCTCTCTGACCCCGCCCCCACATACAGCATCACAACCCAGCGACCTGGGTTGCTCCGCCCTGGTGAACACCTAGGGCTCCACTCCTCATACATAACAGGTGCAAACAGACCAAAACATTATGGCTCAAGAAGAAAGGCTCAAAGCCCCAGAGCCTATACCTCTAAGTGACCAAGAGATAGCCAACCTATCAGATGCACAGTTCAAAATACTGGTGATCAGGACGCTCACAGAACTGGCCAATTTTAGTCACAAATTTGAGGAACAAATGAAGGCTAAACTAATTGAAATGAAGGGAAATGCACAGGGAACCAATAGTGATGGAAAGAAAACTGGGACTCAAATCAATACAGTGGACCAGAAGGAAGAGAAAAATGACCAATCAGGGTGAAGAAACAAGAATTCAAAAAATACGAGGAGAGGCTTAGGAGCCTCCAGGACATCTTTAAATGTCCCAACATCTGAATTATAGGGGTACCAGAGGGGGAAGAGGAAGAGCAACAAGTAGAAACCTTATTTGAACAAATAATAAAGGAGAAATTCCCGAATCTGGCAAAGGAAATAGATTTCAAAAAAATCCAGGAAGCTCAGAGAGTGCCAAAGAAGTTGGACCCAAGAAGGAACACACCAAGGCACATCATTACATTAGCCAAGATTAAAATGAAGGAGAGAATTCTAGAAACAGCAAGAGATAAGGGGACAGTCACCTACATAAGAGTTCCCATCAGACTGTCAGCAGATTTCTCAAAAGAGACCTTACAGGCAAGAAGGGGCTGGAAAGCAGTATTCCAAGTCATGAAATCCAAAGACCTACAGCCAAGATTGTTCTATCCAGCAAAGCTTTCATTTAGAATGGAAGGACAGATAAAGTGCTTCTCAGATAAGGTCAAATTTAAGGAGTTCATCATCACCAAGCCCTTATTATATGAAATGTTAAAGAGACTTATCTAAGAAAAAGAAGATAAAAAATATGAACAGTGAAAGGACAGCAAACTCACAGTTATTAACAACTACACCTAAAACAAAAGCAAACTAAGAGGACAGCTAGATCAGGAGCAGAACCATAGAAATGGAGATCACATGGAGGGTTAGCACCAGGGGAGTGGGATGAGGAGAAGGGAGGAGAAGGTACAGAGAATACGTAGCATAGATTGGTAGGTAGAAAATAGACAGGGGGAGGGCAAGAATAGTATGGGAAATATAGAATCTAAAGAACTTGTGACACATGGACATAAACTAAAGGCAGGGAATGGTGGGGGAGGGGGTGTGCAGGGTGGAGGGAAATAAAGGGGGGAAATGGGAGAACCGTAATGGCATAATTCATAAAATATATTTAAAAAGAAGTAGAGAACTCTTAGTGATGGAAATAACAAGTAACATCTCACTTGAGTTTACCAAAATGTACCCAATAATTAATCTGATATAGGGTATTTTCAGTTTTGAAGTTTTTTTTCAGATCTTGGTAGACTATATTGAAGGTCAGAGATGCCCCTCATAACAGTCAGTGTAACACACCTAATATAACTCAGAAGATCTGATGGAAGCCCTGGCTGGTGTAGCTCAGTGGATTGAGCGCGGGCCTGTGAACCAAACAATCTCGGTTCGATTCCCAGTCAGGGCACATTCCTGGGTTGCAGGCCAGTTCCCAGCAGGGGATGCACAAGAAGCAACCATACATTGATGTTTCTCTTCCTCTTTCCTTTCCTTCCCCTCTAAAAATATTTTAAAAAAGAAGATCTGATGGATTAGAGATCTACCATCTCCCTCTCAGCCACAGGCAGGCCTTGTGTCTAACCCCACTCCCTGCCTCTTACTTGGCCCCACATTTCCCCATCACTCTAGTAAAAGCTTTGTCACATCCCAGTCTGGTCATGTGACTGCTCTTTGATTGCTCTGCATTTCTTAAAGATGAGAGCCACCTGGCACACGGGGCTCCCTGAATTCTGGCCCTCCTCTCAGATTATCTTCTCATGTCTGCCCTGCAGTATCTTATGCCCAGTCAGAGGTGAACTATGGCAATCTGCAGTGTTTGAATAAAAACTTTGCTTTTTTTTCTTCTTGAGCCTTAGCATACCACATACTCTGTAGTCTTCTCCCTCACTTCTGCCCATGCCAACTCCTACTCCTACTACAAGCTCAGCTCAAGTAACCTGTCTTGAAGCTTTTCTTATTCTACTCTGCCAAGTCTGCATTCTCAAACACTTATTACCTCCTCCTTCTCTTTCTTCCTCTTTCCCCTAGTTTTTTTTCTGTCTCAACCCCTAGATTATGAGAGACTTAAGATCATTCACCTTTCAACAAATATTTGTTGAGTTTCCACTATGAGCCAGGAAATATTCTAGGTGCTGAAGACACAGCCAGAAATTTACAGTCAAAGTAAATCAATTCCTGTCCTTATGGAATCTTTACTGTAGCCACAAAAGGAAGGTTTAAAAAAAAACCTAGAGTTTTTAACATTAGTAAGGAAGATCTTGAGATTTTAGATTCTGAAAAGAAAGAAGCAAGATAAAACTCTAGAAATGTATACCCTGAACTAACTCAAGCAAGTCTTTGTCCATTCTCCTATATTTCAGTGTGAGGAAAACTAAAGCAAAGAGATGTCATGGAATTTTTCAAGGAATATTGCAGGTTAGATGCTCAGCCTCTTTCTTCTAAAATGTGAGCACTTCCAGGCAATGCATTTATGGCACAATCTTAAAAGTGATTGGGGTCTTATTCCTCCAGGTTTATTGGAATTTCATTGACAAATGACATTATATAAATTTAAGGGGTGCCACCTGTTGATATGCTACACTTATTATTGCAAAATGATCACCACCATAGTGGTAGCAAACACCTTCTCACGTCACATTGTTGCCACTTCTTTTCTGTGATGGTTACATTTAAGATCTACTTTCTTAGGAAGTTTCAAACATATATACAGGATAATTACAATAATCACCACACTGTATATTACATTTCCAGAAGTTATTCATTGGATGACTGCAAGTGTGTGGGGGGTATCTCTCCCACATCCCATTCCCCCATTCCCAGGTCTCTGGCAATCACCATTCGAGTCTCTGTTTCTATGACTTTGGCTCTTTAGATTCCACATATAGTTGACATCATACAGTATTTGTCTTTCTCTGTCTGATTTATTTCATTGAGCACATACCTTCTAGGTTGACCCATGTTTTTGCAAATGCCAAGATTACATTCTCCCTCTTGGCTGAATTATATTACATTGTTAATATGGACTGCATCTTTATCCATTCATTCACTAACAGAAAATTAGGTTGTTTTCATATCCTAGCTGTTGTGAATAATTTGGTAATGATCATGGGAGTACAGAGCAAAATAACTCAAGATGGATTCAAGACATGCTGTGAGACCTGAAACAATAAAACAAGAAGAGCATGGAAAAGATAAGCTCCTTGATATGGGTTGTGACAATGACTTTTTGGGAAATGACACTTAAAGAAAGGGCATTGACAGAAAAATAAACAATAGGACCTACTCAGTGTCTTTTTATAATAACTCTGTAAGGTCATTTGCATAAGATGAAGGATGGGATCCTGAGCCAAGCATTTTGCCAAGCAGTGATTTAGCCAGAATGGTTCGCTTCCTGTGAAAGCCAGTGTTCTCAGAAGTCATCAATTGACTGTGAAGGTATAGGTTTATTTCTTGTCTCTTTCTTCTGTTCCATTGATCTATGTTCCTGTTTTTATACCAGTACCATTCTGTTTGGATTACAATGGCTTTATAGTATAGCTTATACTAGGTAGCATGCTTCCTCCAAGTGTGTTCTTCTTTCTCAGAATCACTGTTGCTATGTGGGGCCTTTTGTAGTTCCATTTAAATTTTTGAAATATCTGTTCTAGTTCTGTGAAATACATCATTGAAATCTAGATATAAATTCTGAAATTGCTTTGGGCAGCATGGACATTTTAGTGATGCTAATTCTGCCTATCCATGAACATGGTTTGTGCTTCCTTCCACTTATTTATATCTGCTTCAATTTCTTTTGTGTGCCATAATTTTCTGAGTACATGTCCCATTTCTGGGAAAATCTCCAAAGAAACTCAAAACACTAATTTGAAAGGACATAAGCAGCCCTACATTCATTGCAGCATTATTTATGATAGCTGAGATATGGAATTAGCCCAAGTGTCCATAAGTAGATGAGTGGATAAAACAACTTTGGAGAACTTACACAATGGAATATTACTCCACCATAAAAAGGAAGAAAATTTTACTTTTTGTGACAGTATAGATGGGCCTGGAGAAATTTATGCTGAAATAAGCCAGTCAGAGAAAGACAAATGCTATACAATTTCACTCAGGTGTGGAGTCCAAAGAACAAACTGACCTAACAAGCAAAATAGAGGCAGCCTCAGATAGAGAGCAGGATGAGAGCTGTTGGAGGGAATGTCAGAGGGAGGAGGTATTGAGCAAACAGGAAAAGGACTCATGGACATGGACCACAGTGTGGTAATTATGGGGCAGTGTGTATAAGATAGCTCAGTGGTAATGACAACATTGCAATAAAAACTTTGAAAAGAGATCAAATTTCATAACATATTTAAAACAGTCTTCCCTTCCCTTCCCTTCCCTTCCCTTCCCTTCCCTTCCCTTCCCTTCCCTTCCCTTCCCTTCCCTTNTCCCTCCCCTTTCCTTTCCTCTCCTCTTTTAACTTTTAATGGAAGTGTTATGTGTGTAAGGAAAAGCTTTGATATCATGATCAAAGAGCTCAATGAATTTTCACAAACTGTTTACATTTATTCTAGGTTAAAAAAAAGGCAAAAATCAAAATATAAAATACATTACTGGAACACATCTCTGGTGATTCCAGAACCAGGAAGATGCCCAGAGCAGTGAGAAGGTGCTCACCTGCTACCTGCTGCCCCAACAGACCCTTCCGAGCCTATAGGATGGGGCAGTCCAGCAGTCCTTGGAGATCCAGGCCCTACTCTGCCCTATTAGCATCATCAAGATTGTGAAGATGCCCAGGTGGTTGCTGCCAAGAACCAAGAAGTGGGGCCTGCAGTGTCAGGCCCCACAACTCTCCCAGCAAACTTAAGGGATGGAGAGAGGTGTGGAAAAGCAGTGGAGTGAAGCCTCCTGCAGACACGACCCTGGCCTCCCTTGCCCTAGGAGAAGAGGCTGAGCAGCTGAGTCTAGAGTGAGCTAGGACTAGCCCAGCCTCCCAGGATGATCTGAAGGACAACCTACTTAACTCCACCATTCTAGTCTCTGTTTCTTCCTGGCACACAAGTGCCCAGGAAGCAGGAAGCAGGACCAGCTGTCCAGGAAGAGGCTAAAGAGGAGAACAATGAGGACCCCGCAATGACATTTGCTGAGGACACGCTGCTGCAGCCTCCAAGAGAAGATGGCCTGAGTAAAAAGGGGCCACTGGAGGTTTTCTGACACCTGCAGAGGTCAGACACAAGCACAAGCCCCCCTAAGTAGAGGCACTATGAGTTCTTCAAGTGGACCAGCTTGAGGCTGTGGTGGCCCTGCTGCAGGGAACAAAGCCAGAGAGCAAGGGTCCCGCAGGGCTTGGGGTCTGGCACAACACTCACACTCACCCTGAGCTCCTGAGCCCAGGAAGAGGAGACAGCGTCTGAGGAGGAGGAGGAGGAGGACGAGGAGGAGGAGGAGGAGGAGGAGGAGGAGGAGGAGGAGGAGGAGGAAGAGGCCCTGGCTTCTGTGCCCTCTGGCAAGGCCAATAACCAACTGATCGTTCTTACACTGAGGAAGAAGAGCTAATACTTACCATGGAGTAGCAGATAGGATGGGGGCGGGGGGAAGGGTGGGCATCAGCATGGCTGACTGCAAAGGTTCCATCCATTTAAATGGTGACTATGAAGGCACAGTCATCTCTCAGGTGTGTTGGGGGGTCCCTGCAGGACAGGCTGGAGTCCCAGTGGTCCTATGCCCTGACCTTGCAGAATATCAAGCATCACCAGGTAGAAGAGGTGCTGCAGGGGCAGGCAGTGAGCAGAAGTGGCCTTGGTGGGAGTCTGGAGAACATGATCACCATCAGGTCTCTGAGGCTCCAGGATAACTACAGCCCTGGGGAGTGGAGGTTTGGTGGCTTTTTCCTGTCCCTGCCTCAGCTGGAGATCAGGAAGCACCTAAGTTTCCTCTCAGGTCCTCTGGATACATTCCTCTCCCCAGAACTTTGGCAAGCTTGCTCCATCCTCGTCCTCATCCCGTGCTCCCCCAACTCGGAGTTCAGAGTTTATCCTAGCAACAGGCCCAACAGTCAGCTCTTGGCTTTCTACAGTATTGTTGGCTACTGAAGGAGCTTGCTGAGATCTGGCTATTTGTTGGAGCACAGACCTTCCCAAAGTGCCCAATGGGCACTTACCTGGGCAGACTCTGCTACCATCCCCAACCCTGGGTACCAGAAAGCCAGCATGGATTTGGTGACCATGGCCTGTTGTAGTGTTCCTGAGACTGTGTTTGAGGATTCACCAGACCCTGTGCCTTATCCTGGGGATCCTTACCTCCTTCTGCAGGTGTTGCCATCAGAGAGCCTCTGGACAAAAGAGAGTGATGCCTGAACAGGAGGAGGACCCCAGAGTCACAGAGATGGAGGCCCATCAGGAAAGGGGTCCAGAACATGGAAGCCACGGGTAACCCTAGGCCTCTGTGAGGAGCCCCTAGTACAAACGGAAGGCTATCACCAGCTCCTACAGCTCCACTCAAGGCTTCCCACCAGTGGAGAGGAGGAGGCAGCCCGCCACTTGCCACACCAGGCTGTCCCAGAGGCTCACAAAGACAGTGAGCCAGCAGGGCCCTCAGGCTCCCTCCTCCAGTTGCGAGTTATCTCAGAGGAAGAGCCAGGTTGACCATGGCCCAGGTGACACCCGCGGTAAGAGACCATCCTCAAGGAGCCGCTCACCTTCCTGTGACAGGCCCCTAAAGCGGAAGTTTTCTCTGCTGCCACACAGGTGAGGGGACCCCCTGGGGCTGCCACCAGCACCTGAGCTGGGTTACAGAGTCATGTCTCAAGACTTGGATGTGGAGAAGAGGGCACTTTGGCAGCGCTTCAGCAGCGCTCTGCAGGGTGACCCAGAGGCCATCTCGGGCTGTGATGCTCCAGAGCCTCTGGGGTCCTCCCCTCCACCCCCACCCCTGGCAGCCTGCAGCAAGAACCGCTCCTTTTGATATTCCTAGCACCCCTTTGCCCACCAGCCTGCCAGTCATCTCTGCATGGAGTGTTGGCCTCATCCACAGGCATGGCTCCCAAGACTGCTTCTGATGTGGAGGTCACCCCAATGGACATGACCCCAATGCATACCCAGAATGCACCCCTATGGACAGGACCCCTGTCTATACTCTTCTCAGGGGTTCCCCCTGACTCCAGAGGTGGAAAACAGGTAGCTGCAGCCCCAGCTCAGGCCTCAAACTCTACTCCAGGCCAGCAGTCCTGGGCAGCACCACACAGGCCACCTTGGGCACACAGGCCAGCACAAAGGCCAGCACACAGGCCAGCACCTGGCCAGCCATTGCTGGCCTCGGTCCCTCTGGCACAACCACTCAGCACTTTGGGGGAAGCACGGGCCCGAACTCCTGTAAGCACTCTCACCAAGGCACCCTCATAAGGACCACAGGCCCCAACTCTCAGAACAACCCTGGGCTTGGAGGTACCACTGTCCCCACATTAACTCCCGTCCTTGGAGATACACCCAAGCACAGTGCCCCCCTTCCAGCAGAGGGCTCGGCACCACCAGCAATGAGGCATCCAGTGGGGTGTCCATCCCAGCCTCCACCCACCCAGCTACCCTGCCACTGCTATGGGCACCTTGAGAGCTGATAGGACCACCAACCTACCAATCACTTAGGTAGTCAGTGCAGGCCAGTCATTGAGCACGTTCGCAGGCTTGTCTCCCAATCCTGCCTCCCACACAGACTTCACCTCCATGGTCACCACCCCACCTAATTAGCTTCCTCTGGGGGGCTTCTCTCTGGTTCTAGCAGAAAAAGCTTAGCGGTTGGGTCGCCATCATTGCTTTCCCAGAAAACCATTGGGTCATTGACAAAATTTTTACTGAAGAACTAAGAACTTTGAGCCCCAATGCAGGGTCTTTGGTCTGCGAGGTGTCGCAAAGAAAATCATGAAACCAAAGGCAGAAAAATAGAGAGTAAACCTTTTGTATTCTTTGCAGATTGGCTGTGTTAGGACTCTCCCACTACACTTAGCCAGGCTTGCCCTGTTCCTTGGGACTAGCCCAAAGTGAAAGCTTGTGTCTTCAAAGGTAGTTTTTGAGCAAACTCTTATCCTAGACATCTATATGGCTTTCCAAATTCCCCAAATATATGGGTGGTTTTTAGTGCTCTGATTTCCTGAAAATACCATACTTTTCCCTCTGCATTTCCTGAGAAAACCATACTTTCTCCCCTACTTTTCCTCCTAGGCCTTGGGCAATCTGTTGTAAGACTCAACAACAATCTTTTGTTCCAGGCTGCTTTGGGTTGTCAGCCAGCATAATTGTTTCAAGCAAGGCCTGTAGCTTTTCCACACTTCAGGTAGCTCTCAGACAGACTTAGAACAGACATACACAAGAATTAGGAAATGAGGTCTGCCATGTTCTTTCCAGACATGATGACAAGAACCCCACTTTGGAAATGGAGGGACGCAGATTTGAAGACTATGGCCAGGCTGGGGAGAGGTGGCCAAAATCACCACAAACATTTTCCACAGTTTTTAAGTTGTCTTTTTGTAAGTTAAATGATTGCTTTAAACTGACCATTTACAGAGTTCTAACAAAGTACTACTGGCATTGCTTTTTTACAAAAATTACTGTTTAATACACATGATTTTCATTTTATGCTGATCTTAGAGATCTTTTCGTGGCAGGCTGTAGAGCTGCTGCATTCCTTATCAAAATTTTTAAATTTGTTTTTCAATTACAGTTCACATACTACACTATATTGGTTTCTCAGAGTACCATATAGTCATCAGACTTTTATGTATCACATGAAATGATCACCCTGATCCATCTAGTACCTATCTGACACCATATACAGTTATTACAATATGATTGACTGTATTCCCTATGCTGAACCCTACATCCTCATGTCTATTTTCATAACTGGTTACCTGTACTTCCTCATCCCTTTCACTTTCACACCCATTATTCTATTCTCACTTCTATCTGGTGATCATCAACTTGGTCTGATTTTGTTTCTCTTGGTGGGAGTGTAAATTGGTGCAGCTACTATGGAAAACAGTATGGCGGTGTCTCAAAAAAATGAAAATAGAACTACCATATGACAAAACGATTCCACTTATGGATATCGATCTGAAAAGATCCAAAACAGATTTATGCACCCCTATGTTCTTTGCAGCATTATTTATCATAACCAAGAAATGGGAGAAACCTAAGTATCCAGGGACACATGACAGGATTAAGGAGTCATGGGAAACACACACACACACACACACACACACAGGAATGTTGCTCAGCCATAAAAGAATGAAACTTTGCCATTCGTGACACGGGTAAACCTATAGGATAGCATGTTAAAGGCAGACAGAGAAAGACAAATACATGATTTTACTTACATGAGGAATACAGAAAAAAATGAACAATTGAAAGGGAAACAAGGTCACAGTTCTGCTTGGTTTTCAGTGCTTCTGTCAGTCCCGCCACTTTCCTGAAGCCACGTGTCTTCTTCAGGTTTAAGGAACTGGACAGAAAAGTGACTTTTATGTCCAACCATGTCAGAATTAGGGCCGCTGAATTAAAACGACATTTGAATGAGTTTATGTCAAAGGAGTTTCCTGGAACTGAATTGTTTTTTCTGCATCAGGCTTTCCCATTGTACTGACGTGTCGTTACATATAGTAAGCCGGGTGTGCAGCACAGCAGTAACTGACTGTAAGGATGGTACTGAAATAACATTTTCTAAAGTAACTAACTTTAGAAAATTGCCTTCCTGTTATTGTTGGCACACTTACACCTCTTGTGGATGATCAGATGGAGCTTCAGGAACAGGTGATATTGTAAGTCATCTTTTAAAAAAATATATATATATTTTATTGATTATGCCATTATAGTTGTTCTAAATCCACCCTTCATTCCCCTCCACCCTGCACACCCCTCCCCCACCATTCTCCCCCCTTTAGTTTATGTTCATGTGTCTCAAGTTCATTAGATTCTATACTTCCCTTATTATTCTTGCCCTCCCCCCTGTCTATTTTCTACCATCTATGCTACTTAGTTTCTGTACCTTCTCTCCCTCTCCTCCTCCCACTCCCCTATTGCTAACCCTCCATGTGATCTTCATTTCTACGGTTCCACTCCTGATCTAGCTGTCCTCTTAGTTTGCTTTTGTTTTAGATGTGGTTGTTAATAACTGTGAGTTTGCTGTCCTTTCACTGTTCATATTTTTTATCTTCTTTTTCTTAGATGAGTCTCTTTAACATTTCATATAATAAGGGCTTGGTGATGATGAACTCCTTGAATTTAATCTTATCTGAGAAGCACTTTGTCTGCCCTTCCATTCTAAATGAAAGCTTTGCTGGATAGAGCAATCTTGGATGTAGGTCTTTAGATTTCATGACTTGGAATACTTGTTTCCAGCCCCTTCTTGCCTGTAAGGTCTCTTTTGAGAAATCAGCTGACAGTCTGATGGGAAGTCCCTTGTAGGTGACTGTCCCCATATCTCTTGTTGCTTCTAGGATTCTCTCCTTCATTTTAATCTTGGCTAATGTAATTATGATGTGCCTTGGTGTGTTCCTTCTTGGGTCCAACTTCTTTGGGACTCTCTGAGCTTCCTGGACTTCCTGGAAGTCTATTTCCTTTGACAGACTGGGGAAGTTCTCCTTTACTATTTGTTCAAATAAGTTTTCCACTTGTGGCTGTTCCTCTTCTCCTTCTGGCACCTTTATAATTCAGATGTTGGAACGTTTAAAGATGTCCTGGAAGTTCCTAAGCCTCTCCTCATTTTTTTGAATTCTTGTTCCTTCATCCTTTTCTGTTTGGTCATTTTTTTCTTCCTTCTGGTCCACTTCATTGATTTGAGTCCCAGTTTTCTTTCCATCACTACTGGTTTCCCGTACATTTTCCTTTATTTCAATTAGTTTAGCCTTCATTTGTTCCTCTAATTTGTGACTAAAATTGACCAGTTCTGTGAGCATCCTGATCACCAGTATTTTGAACTGTGCATCTGATAGGTTGGCTATTTCTCAGTCACTTAGAGTTATTGGCTCTGGGACTTTGAGTTGAGCCATGTTTTGGTCTGTTAGCACCTGTTACGTATGAGGAGCGGAGTCCTAGGTGTTCACCAGGGCAGGGCAACTCAGTCGCTGGGTTGTGACGTTGCATGTGGGGGCGGGGGTCCAAAAGGGGCAATGGCGGTCCCCTCTGCTGCTTCCCGCCACTGGGGCCTGCATGGTCTGTGTTACTGCTCACTCCTTCGCTGGTTTATCTGAGCATGAATGTGTGACCAGGGTCAGCCTGCTGCCTTGCACCCTCACTGGGTCTGCCTGTTGCTACCTCACAGCTGGGATCTGCCCACGGCTGCCTGTGTGCCTGGGTGGGGAGATCTTTGCTGCCGACCCCCGGTCTGCTGGTAGCTCCGCCCCTCTTACCAGTCTGGCTGAATGGTTGGTTGTTGTTGGACTTCTGTATAATTCAATTTTCTGTGTTTGGGCTGTGTTTTTGTTACTGAAACTTTGTTGACTTTAAACTTGGTTGTGAGAGGAGGCACAGTGTTTCCACCTATGCCTCCATCTTGGCAGAAGTCTGTAAGTAATCTTTAAAAGAATATTTGAAGTACTTGTGTACAGTGTTCTTGGAAGAGCTGAGTTCTATGTGTCATTGGTTTAATTCAAAATTGTGAAAATATTTTTTGAAAAATGTTGCAAAAACTTTCTCAATAACTTAGTCATTGCAAACATCTAATTAGTGAATATCTCATAATTTTAATCTGATATATAACCTGATAGCTTCTGTCCTTTTGGTGAAGAGCAGAGGTAGTCAAAACGAGGGATAGCAGTTGGCACCACTATGATACTATGATGGTGTGTGAAGTACTACTTAAATTAAATGTGTCAGTAGTACTGGCATCTTCACACCTCAATGCCCATCCTGTAGAATCACTTTAACAGCTTTTTAGAATCATTTAAAAGCACAGAAACAGTAATAGTTTGGTAACCTAGAAGAAATTGGAATATTTTATCTGAATTTGGTTAGCAGAGTTGTTGTCATTTATTACAATGTGCTTGGTTATTTTACTTTAAAGTATAGATAAGGCATTTCTTCCTTTTGCTCTTTTTTTTTCAATTGTGTTTAGGTTTTGAACTTATTGAAATATTCAGTGATAGGTAACAAGGATAATGGTGACCTCTAATTCATGGTTAAACTTTTAGATTCTTTTCCTCGTTGTGCTGTCTTTAATAATTTACATATTACTCAGCAGAAAATCAATTATACTAGAGGACCTTATTCACTTTTGGAGGTAATAATTGTTCCATCATCTTACTAATTCATGTTAGAAAAGATAGGCACTAGTACCATTTGGAAACCTCTGGAAGCCACCTCCTCCTTAGACCCGGCCCAAGCCATTGCTCAGACAGGGAAGTCTGGTCACTGATTGTGATCACTGTGACTGTGTGGTAGGGGTGGTCACACTGCACTGACTCTGACTCTACTGTCACTGGCTGGTCCAGGTCCTCCCCTCCTCAAACAACTTCTCTCTCTCTCTCTGTAGGCCTCTGCAAGTACTCCTGGTGTCCCTCCTCCAGGAGCTTCTTCTGTGTTGCTTGAGTCACTGCTTGATGTCCTCCATGGCTGACATCTTCCGCTCCTCCTCCAGCTGTGGAAGCCCATCAGATATGCATGGCACAGCTTTTCCTCCTGGGAGCTGAGCACCATCCAAGGTGGTCGCCATCTCGCTTCTTCTTGTTGCTCCTCCTAATTGGGAAGCCTGCCCAGGTTCCCACTCACTCAAGATGAGAAATACTGTGGATTTTTATACACTTATCTTGATACTTTACTGTACTAGCTTATTTTTTCTAATACTTTTTGATGGGGTCTCTTCAGTTTCTACATGAAGAATCATATCATCTGCAAAAAGTGACAAACATACTTTTTCATTCCCAGTTTCATTGCCTTTTGTTTCTGTCTCTTGCCTGATCGCTCTGGCCAGGACTTCTAGTAGTACTGTATTGAGTAGTAGTGGTGAGAGTGGACATCCCTGTCTTCTCGCTTAGAGGAAAAGCTTTTTTACCTTTTCATTGTTGAGTATGATATTAGGAGAGGGTTTGTCATATATAGTTTTTATTAGGTTGTGGTGATTTTTCTTGTATGCACATTTTATCAAATGTTTTCATAATAAATGGATTTTGTGTCCTTCAGGTGCTTTTTCTGCACCTATTGATATGATCATATAATTTTTATCCTTTATTTTGTTAATCAATGTGGAATATCATGCAGTTATTTGGATATGTTGAAATCATCCTTGTACCTCTGGAATAAACCCCACTTGGTCAGTGTGGTTATAAATGTTATCTTTTTAATGTATCTTTGTATTTCATTTGCTGGTATTTTGCATCATTATTCATCAGAGATACAGGTCTATAGTTGTCTTTTTTGGGCCTTACTATTTCCAGGTTTTAATAGTAGGGTTATGTTGGACTCAAAAAATGTGTGCGGAAGTATCGCCTTTTCTTCACACTTTTGGAAGAGTTTGAGAAGAATAGGTATCCAGTCTTCTTTGAGTGCTTGGTGTATTTCACTAGTGAAGCCATCTGGTTCTGTACTTTTAACTTTGGGGAACTTTTTGACAGTTGTCTGTTTCCTTACTGTTGATGGATCTCTTTGGGTTTTCCAGTTCTTTGTGATTCAGCCCAGGGACATTATATGTTTCTAAGAACTGACCCATTATTTCTACATTATTGAATTAGTGTCATAGAGTCTTTCGTAGTATCTTTGTTGATCCGTTGTATTTCTTGTGGAGTGTGTGCTAATATCTTTTTTTTTTCCTGATTTTGCTTGAGTCCTTACTCTCTTTTCTTTAGTGAGTGTTTTGTCGGTTTCATTAGTCTCTTCAAAGAGCCAGCTCTTCACTGCATAAATTTTTTGTATAGCCTTTTTGTTCTCTATATTATTTAATTCTGCTCTAATTTTTATTCTTTATTTTTTTCTCCCAGTCTTCACCTGAGGGTATGCCTACTGATTTGAGAGAGAGAGAGGGAGACCCAGGCAGAGGGAGAAAGACCAATGTGAGAGAGACATGGATTTGTTGCCTCCCTTATGTGCCCTATCTGAGGATTGTACCCACAACCTAGGTACGTATGCTAACTGGGAATCAAACCCATGACCCTTTGCTGTACAGGACAACACTCCTCCCTACCCACCCACTCAGCCAGGGTGCTCTCCTTTTTATCATATTTCTCTTATTTTGCTGACTTTGGGCTCCTTTTGGTTTTTCTTTTTGTACTTTTTAAAGACACTATATTGGGTTATTTTCTTAGGCTTCTCATTTCTTGATACAAGCCAATAATGATATAAACTTCTCTCTTACTGCCATTTTCTGTGCACCTCCAAGGTTTGATATGATCTCAGTTGTAAGAGGAATCTAATGAACAAAATAAAGTAACAAGCAAAACAGGACCAGAGATGTAGAAACAGGGAATAGACTGACAGGTTCCAGAGGAAGGTGGGGGAAAGAGAGTGGTGAAGAGAAGGGGAAGGGATTAGTCAAAGAACATGTTTGAGTGACCCAGGGACAGTGACAAGGGTGTGGGGATGGGCTGTGGGGTGACAAAGTGGGCTGAAGGAATGAGGAGAAAAAATAAACAGGCCCACTCTGGCCATTTTTTTAAAAAACTGTTTTTAAATCAAAGCTTCAATATAATATATTGGCATTCTCTTTTGCTTTTAAACATATTTTGACCTCACTTCTTACGTCTTCTTTGACCCAGCTGGTTTTTAGTAGTGTATTGTTTACTCTCCACATATATGTATTTTTTTCACTTCCTTCTGCAACCACAGAAATAGAAATCAACTGTTTCTAATTTCAAAGAATTCCCGTTAGAGGATATGCTTGGTATCCCTTAATATTTTTGAAATGCTCATTATTTAATACCTTTTCAAAAGATTTTATATCAGTTTTCTGTTCAGATAATTTAACATGTATGTGTATGGTAAAGAAAAGTGTCATTTCCATTACAGTTTAATGTTTTCAAACCTGCTCCTGGACAACCCAGAAGATGGCACAACGGTGACACTTATGGTCAGCTGGTGGCCATTATCCAAGACGACATCCACTCTCACTGAGAAAAGAGAAGTTGTAGATAAACCCCTTGGCTGAGTGACTGTGAGCTCTGAGTGTTTTGTGTGAGTGGTCATTTCATAATATTTTCAAAATCAGTAAACGTTTCTCCTTTGGGATATTGGGCAAATGTGAGATGCTAGCTAAGGAATATTTCTATTTAGTTCAAGTATCCCTTTTTCATTTTTCCATTCCTAGATATTCACATACGTACATGTGTATATTTATATATAAATATATTTATTATATGTATTATAAACATATATGTGTGTATATACATATGTATGCATATACATGTATTAGAAATATATTTTATATGTGTTTATATGTGCATATATTTATATAAATAAATATTTATATAAATATATTATATATTTATATGTATATATAAATATATATACATATACATTATAAATATATACATACAGAAATGTATATATGAAGAAAAATGTTACTCTCTTACACATGTGTACAACTGTCCATTTGAAAATGATGCCTAGTAAACATTTAGTAAAATCGGATATACCTATTTGTAGCAAAGTTGTAAATAAGTTGAATTTTGGTATACATTATAAATGGCAGGTACTTTATATCCTTCCACATAACAGAAATAAGAATTGAGAATTTGAAGTGATGGATTTAAAGTCAAATATTAAAATTGCATTCAAGTCCTTTACTCTCACCATATGGGGCACCCTAATGTAAACTAAAGAACCAATATCCTGACTAGTGTAGGTGTTTAGGTTTGCTGATGACAGAAGAAAAAAGTCACATTGAACTCAGCTTGAAGATGTCACGACAGCATGTTTCAGCTAAGAAAAATGAAAGAATAGGAGCTGCTTTGCGGACCTTATTACCCTTTGCAGACCTTACTACCCTTCTTTCTTCTCATTGGGAGTTGAATTTTAGGACACTTTCTCTTTATAAATTTTTAATTCAATAGATTTTATATAAGGAAAGCATACAGATTATGTGTATAGAACTTCAAGAATTTTCACAAGTAGAACACACCTGTGCATTTAGGCCGAGCTCAAGAAGCAGAACCTATGATACCTAGAAGTTTTCTTTAACCAAAAAATGGGCCCCTTTGTGCCTAGTACGACTGGTTCTGGGGAGAAACCACATTTGCTACAAGAACCCTAAGTGGCTTTCCTGTGTGGATGAAATCTTTGTACCCATGACTAACATCGTACTAGTGGTAAGAGATTGAAAGTTTTCTCCCCTAAACCAGAAACGTGAAATGTTTGCCCACTTTTACCACTGCTATTCAACACTATACCAGAAGTTTTAGCCAGAGCAATTGAACAAGAAAATGAGATAAGAATTATTCAAATTGCAAATGGAAATGCAAAATCATCTCTATTCACTGGTGACATTATTATATACATCAAAAATCCCTGAGAATCTTTAAGAAAGCTACCCGAATAGAGCAAATAAATGAATGTAGTAACATTGCAAGACAGAAGATCAAGACGCAAAATTCAGTTCACAACTGAACTGGTGTACAGAATCACATTCTGTACACCAGCAGTGAACAATCCAAAGAAAAAATTGTATGTCAGTTGCAATTTAATATCTAATAGCATCTAAGAATTGAAGACTTGCAGAAATTTAATCTGGAGGTTAAAGATTTGTACCCATTCTCTTTGTTAGAAGGGTGTCAGTAAGGACAGCCCACACTTAAGAGGCGGGTAATTGGGCTTCACCTTTTGAAAGGAGGACTGTCTATGAGGGAATTTGTGGACATTTTTCAATCACTTCCACCATGACTGGGAAAGAGCATGAGGGAGATGTGTGGTACGCAGGAAACATCTTGTTTTCATCTGGGGAGTAATAACACATGGAAAAGATAGTATGTGTGTGCACACACATGCATTTTCGTATGTGTGAGGTTTTACTGAATTGAGTGTTTAAGGTTTGTGGTCCTTATGTACACTGCACATCAAAAATTGTACATTTTAAAGTCTGTTGACACCCTTATACAGTAGCTATGTTTAAACTTTTACCATTAATATCTACATTCCATTACTAGATGATCCATCCCTTGGATAAAAAATTTAATTTGGGGGAAAAATATTGCCCACATACATGGTATGTAAAGGAAATGATACAATATTCTGTAGATCCTTTAATTTATGCAATATCTTTGACAATTGCAACTCTTGAGACAGAATGACATTATATCTTATCCCAAGGCTTTTGAGGTAAGTGAAGATAAAAACTTCAGTGGACTCTCCTAATGCTGACCTACCTGAGTAATACACTGGTAGAAGATTGGTGAGTATTTAATGATGCTTTATTTCTGAGAGCATTTACTTATTATGACATTCAAAGAGAATGATATCTCACATAAATTAACTTTTCCAATAACTTTAAAACTTTCTTTTTTAAGTTGCCATAATTTTCTTTCAGTCTCAAGTACTTCAAAGAAAATTGTATTTTTATCAGTGCATGAAATTACTGAAACTCTATTATGTAGCAGGCATTTGATGTAGTGATGAATATACTAGACAAGGTGCATGTGAAATTCTGGTGAGAGTAGACTAGACCATAACTAATAAGAAAATTGCCAGGTGCTTCCACATAGACCATTAAGATGGAGGATGCAAACTGAGGTATTTGGGACCTTTGTCAGAATCAAGTGTGCCAACTGTTTCTGCTAGAGTCTTTGATCCTTTTAGAATTAGTCTACAGCAGAATTTTCAGAACTCAAAATTTCTTAAGCTGGTCAGACAGTTTTAGTTTATCCATTCATTCTCTGCTTTAGATATTAGAATAATATCATTTTGCTGGTTATAAGATTACGTTTTCTGTCTTTCTTTGCCCCCCTTCCAAGTTATCTATCTGTTTATTTATTGATTTTTGGTATATTTGAGCACCTCATCACCATTTTGGGGGGTGTGGATTCAAAGAATTTTTGCCCTCGACTGAGCACCTGTCTAAGGTCAATAGGTGTTTGCATCTGTTTCCCTCCAAACACTCTGTGGGGGTGCTTTGCCTGCAGAGCCCCCCGTCCACCATGATGAGAATAAGTCTACCAAGACATGATCTGCTTGGGGAAGAAAGGTGGCCATTCTCACAAAGGAGAAGGACCAAGAGCCTTTTCCTCAGTGGGCTTTTATGAGTTTCATTTTGCACAGGAAAACAGGTAAAGCTCATCAATCAATGTCAGGCAGTAAGGATCAAACAATAGATAGCATACAAAGAACTACAGGGGCTTATTCTGAGTCGGGGTCAGTTAGCTAAAGGGCTACAAAACTTTGGGAAACAAACTCGTATCCTGCTAGGATGTTATCACAAAATTGAGAGCATTCTTAGCAAAGCAAGTTTCACAGGATTTCAAGTGTTCTGTTAAGTATTCTTTAGGCCTGATCACCTGGGGGAACTTGACCTTTTTAGCACAGGGCTGCACCACCCTCTGTCATTGTTTCAGGCTTAAGTCAGTCAGAGGAAGTAAGGCAGCCAAGAGATTAGGAGACCTCACAGACAGAATGAGGACTCAGGCTTTGTCAAAGCTGAGGGGTGAGGGTCCATCACCCCTTTTTGCTATAGCCCCCCAAGTCCTTCCCTGAGGGCCCCCCATTACCATGCCTGTCTTAGGTCATTCCTCCCTTGAGAAATCTTACCCACCATTGGCTAACAGGTCACACACTGGGGGCCAGGCAGGGTGAAGTAAAGGGGGCAAAGGCAGTACCCCTGCCAGGATCTCCCTTATCTCAAGCTTTGTCTCCTTTGTGGCTTATGATCCCAAGGTCACTCAGTCTTAGCCATGGGAGGGTTACAGCTTCTGAAAACAGGCAGGGCAGTTACCAACAACACTCCCTCATTTTTCTTGGAGAATAAATGACTGGCAGTAATGTCTACCTGCCACATTTTCATTGTGGATTTAATGGAATGTTTTATCCCTAATCATCTTCCAGCTGATTTTGATAATTCAGACCAGAATCATGCCATTTCCTCAGCACAGCCTTTCATGACTAGCAGTTGTGGGAATTCCTTGGTCAACAGCCCTCCTTAGATTGAGGGACTGTAAACCTATAATGATATTTTCCTTTTTAAAAACAGGAACGAGAAATTAAATCTGTTACCTAGGCCTCTCAAGTTTAAGTGAAACTCTTATCTGTGTGTACCTTAAAAAAAGAAAACAGTAGCAAATTACTGTGTACCAAATGAAACACTTACAGAGTACAGACTTTCTGTGGAAAATCTCTTCAAAACTGTGCCAGATATAATTTTAAATATATTTTAAAATTACATGAATTAATCAATTTTATTTACAGTAGTAACATAATTTCACTTTAAGTTCTATTCTGTTTCATTGTATGCAAAAGCCCTAGGCTAAAAATGAAAAATTAACATTGTATCTAGCCACATATGTTATATACAGATATTTTAGGTTAGTTTGAATTTTTCCTTCAAAAACACCGTCTGGTACACATGGTTTCTGTACGTTTTTAACAGTACATTGAACTTATGGCATATTCATTTATCAATTTGTGAAAAGCTTATATGCCAGTAACATGGTATGAAATTTTTAATGTATTGTTTTTAATTACACTATTGACTGAACATATTTGTGTACTGTAGTGAAAGCTGGTTTTGTCAGACTGTGCTTCCATACATGATTCATGATATTTTAGTGCAAGATGCAAATGAATCATGGAGAAATCTTTCCTCACACATTCAGGGATTTTTCATTAACTGTCTGGAACACTCCTCGTAAAAGAAGCAATTTATAACTCCTGCAAGTTTGGATTCAGGTACTTCTGTTAAATTTCTCACATTTTTATTGTTAACATCTCAGTTCTAGAGATTGATAGGTTTTAATCCCACCAAGATACTTTGTAAACTTAATTCCATAAGTTCTTTTTAAAAAAATATATTTTATTGATTATACCATTACAGTTGTCCCATTCCCCCCTTCATTCCCCTCCACCTTGCACACCCCTCCTCCACCATTCCCCCCCTTTAGTTTATATCCATGTGTCCCAAGTTCTTTCGATTCTGTATTTCCCCTACTATTCCCCCCTATCTATTTTCTACCTACCATCTATGCTACTTAGTTTATGTACCTTCTCCCCACTTTTCCTCCTCCCACTCCCCTGTTGCTAACCCTCCATGTAATCTTCATTTCTGTGGTTCTGCTCCTGATCTAGCTGTCCTCTTAGTTTGCTTTTGTTTTAAGTGTGGTTGTTAATAACCGTGAGGTTGCTGTCCTTTCACAGTTCATATTTTTTACCTTCTTTTTCTTAGATGAGGCCCTTTAACATTTCATATAATAAGGGCTTGGTGATGATGAACTAACTCCTTAAATTTGATCTTATCTGAGAAGCACTTTATCTGTCCTCCCATTCTAAATGAAAGCTTTGCTGGATACAGCAATCTTGGATGTAGGTCTTTGGATTTCATGAGTAGGAATACTTCTTTCCAGCCCCTTCTTGCCTGTAAGGTCTCTTTTGAGAAATCCGCTGACAGTCTGATGGGAAGTCCTTGGTAGGTGACTGTCCCCTTATCCCTTGCTGCTTCTAGGATTCTCTCCTTCATTTTAATCTTGGCTAATGTAATTATGATGTGCCTTGGTGTGTTCCTTCTTGGGTCCAACTTCTTTGGGACTCTCTGAGCTTCCTGGATTTCCTGGAAGTCTATTTCCTTTGCCAGATTGGGGAAGTTCTCCCTTATTATTTGTTCAAATAAGTTTTCTACTTGTTGCTGTTTCTTTTCCCCTTCTGGTACCCCTATAATTCGGATATTGGAGCATTTAAAGATGTCCTGAAGGTTCCTCAGCCTCTCCTCATTTTTTTTGAATTCTTGTTATTTCACATTTTTCTGTTTGGTCATTTCTTCCTTCCTTCTCATCCACTCCCTTGATTTGAGTCCCAGTTTCCTTTCCATCACTATTGGTTTCGTGCATTTCACTTCATTTCAATTAGTTTAGCCTTCATATGTTCCTCTAATTTGTTACTAAAATCAACCAATTCTGTGAGCATCCTGATCACCAGTATTTTGAACTGTGCATCTGAGAGGTTGACTATTTCCTGGTTGCTTAGAGTTATGGGCTCTGGGGCTTTGAGTTCTTCTTGAGCCATATTTTGGACTGTTCATACCTGTTACATATGAGGAGTGGAGTCCTAGTGTTCACCAGGGTGGGGAAACTCAGTCTCTGGGTTGTGACACTGTTCATGGGGACAGGGTCCAAGAGGAGCAATGGCGGTCTCCTCTGCTACTTCCTGCCACTGGGGCCTGCGTGGTCTGTCTCCCTGCGTGCGAATGTGTGCTCGTGGTCAGCCTGCTGCCTTGTGCCCTCACTGGGTCTGCCCTGCATCCTCACTGGGTCCTCCCGATGCTACCCCGGCTGCCTGGGCACCTGGGGTCGGGGTATCCTTCCTGCTCAACCCTGCTCCACTGCTGGCTCTGCCCCTCTTACCGGTCCGGTTGAACGGTTCATTGTTGTCAGACTTCCATATAGTTCAATTTTCTGTTCTTTGGCTGCGTCTTTGTTTACTAAACCTTTATTGTTATTCAAACTTGGTTGTGGGAGAAGGCACAGTGTTTCCACCTATGCTTCCATCTTGGTGGAAGTCCCCCATAACTTCTAAACATCTATTTCTTCATCTGTAGAATGAAGGTAACAACTGTAGGAAGTTTTCAATGAGATAATGCATGTGAAGCACCTAGGATGATACTTAATGGGTGGTGTTCCCTCAGTAAATTTTAGCTATTGTTGATGAAGCAATTCACTGAGCATTAAATGTGCGTCAAGCACTGTGCTTGACAGGGGCACCACAGGTGTGAACAAGGCACACCCTGCAGTCTAGCAAAGGGAAAGGCGACAACACATGTGCAGCCACCTATCATTACAGGCGCTGTGTTGGAGATATGATGGAATTTTCATATCAAAGCTCTGACCGACTCATTTTTTAAAAGCAGCTTTTGTGTTACAAAATCATATTTACTATGGAAACTAGAAAAATTAATGTAAGTTAAAAAATTACCCATAGGTCTATGATCTAAGATAATGAATGTTAACATTTGCTATGTATCCTTCTAGTTTTTTAAAACAAAAATTGGATTACACTTTATTTACTCTTATAACCTAGCTTTCCTTCCATGCTATGTGAATATAGTGTTTCCCATGTAAAGAGCTCAGAGCAGGAGAAATGCCACCAGGAACTGGGTGCACATTACATGTGTGTGCAGAGTTGAGGGTTTGTTATGGATCAGGTTTTTGAATTTAAATTTCAAAAGAAGAAAAAACATCATATATTTGTAATGTTAACTTATCATCTTTAATATATTGTGTTAATGTATTTTATGTTGAAACATAAAACTAGGTACAAATTTCCTTATTGTATTTTAAGACCAATACGATTACAAGAAAAGAATTAATTTAATATGATATGTGCTTCACCTAAGTTGTCTGCCCAGCCTTGATGAGTGACTTTGGCATAGGTCATGATTTATCAGTTTCTTTGACTTTCACTAGTGCAACATTAATTTGACACAACTGTGATGGCATTTAAACTTCACTTTGCTCTGTTCATGTTTTATATGTGTTTCTTTTCTGTTGGGTAACAACAATCACAAATCCTTTTGAAATGATATAATTATAACATGGATAGGGATGCCCATTCTGCAGTCCAATGAGATTATAAATTGGCCATGTAAATAATTCACAATATGCTTATATGAATCCTCTTTAGGCTGTTACAATGAAAGTCCTAAAATAAAGGTTCTATAGAGACTCTGAAAACTACCTAGACTGTAACTCCTTTTGTTAATTTGGGAACCACAGGTATAAGTAATACACAGTTATCAACAAGTATTTAAATATTAAATATTATATAATTTAAAGGAGTATTAAAAACAATTTTATTATGTACCAAAGTAAATATAATCACTGTCTATGGTATCTTTACAATTTATTATCCTGACCATGTCCAAGAATTGTTTTTCATATTTATTATTTGTGCCTCCACATTTAGGATGCAAGCTTTCAAAGGCAGATCAGCCAACTTTATGTCTGTGTAGAGTGCCAATATTTTCATTGCCTTTATTGGAAATTTGAATTTTATATGCAAAATTCTATTATTGAAAAGGAAAGTAAATGTAGCTTTCTATCAAATTAAGTGGTTTATCTTTTCTGATGTCTGTAAGTCTCACTGCCTTCCCTCGCACATCCCACATGCATCTCACACTCAACTGGCCAAAGGGAAACTTCCGTCTTCATTCCCTTCCCCCAGCCTGCTTCTCTGTTGTGTACTCTTCATGAATGGCATCTGGTTGCACAAGCCAGACATCTTTCTCACATGTCTCATCTCATTACCAAATCCTACCAATTCTGTGTTAAATAACTTTGTCCCCAGCATCCTCACTGCTCTACATCTCTGTAGTTCAGCCATAGTGAACTTCTTTTAGTAGATTCTCTAAGTTCTTTCTTGTTCCAACATCTCAGGTAATGTCACTGTTGCCTAGAACACTGTCCTTTCCTCCACTCCTGCTGGACCACTTCTCTTCTTTCAGATCTCACTTCTATGACACTTGTGTTTTGAGATCACATTCCTCTCTATACTCCTCTAAGGTATTTTAAATTTTTCTTCTTGTAGCATTTACCACATTGAATTAAGAGTCTCTCAGGCTAGTTAGTGAATTCTAGGTGGTCAGAAATAGTCTGTCTTATTCATTGTTATGTAGGGTACCTAGAAAAAAAGATCTTAGATAAATATTAATTGAATCAATGAATTAGTCTTCTTCAGCAATAAAATATAAGTCATAATTAATTTCTCAGTTTTATTAGCACAATTCTTTCTTTAAAAGAAAAAGCATGCCATTAAATTGCATTTGTCAATTCATATTTATTAAGAACCAATTCTCTTCTCAGTACTGCCCGCCAGAACCTCCATAGTGCAGAGGGAGACAGGCACACACACCGGAGGAAGAATGGGCTTAAGCAAGTGCACCTGGGACTGAGAGGCGGCATCTTTGTTTGTTTGTCAGAGCCAGAGCACTTCTCCCGATGTTGCTTGGGTAAAAAGTCACAAAGAACAATGCTTGCTGTTATGGACTACATGAGGAGACAAAAGAGGTGATTAATGAATGTCCTTTTTTGAGTTTGGGGTTTTGGAAGTGTAGCTTGTTACCGTTGGCTGAATTTTAACATGATTATTTGAATTGATGTGGCTGCAAGGTGCTGTATTTAATTAGTGTGGTGCTTATATCTCCCTGTAATAATTCATGTTTAGGGTAGTACTTTGGTTAAATTAGTGTCAGAAACTCTGAATTCTAGTCCTAACTGTACAGGCAACAAGGTTATCTTTGCTAAATCATGCATCTTTTTGAGGTATTAGTTTATTTTATCTACTAAATAATAGAAAATAAGTTATTTTCCAGGTTCATTTTAGTTGCATTACTTCTCTTTCAACTTTTTCTTTACGTTTAGCTCATAAAGTAACTACAGTCATGGAAAAGTCTCTTTTTTGTACCTTTATTGTAAGATACAAGTTTCTTTTGTCCACTGAAAAATAGTATTGACTAGGTATTTTGTCACCAAAAGAAATTTGTTCAGGAAAAACAAAGGATTGCAACTCAGTGCATGCAGACATGCAACCCACTCGCACACACTGCACAGCGTGGAGAGCGGTTTATAGAAGGAAAAAGAGGGAGTTAAGGGGAGGGGTAATTAGCACCATAGAGCTTTACTGTGAGCATAAAGTTCTTCCTGTAGGGTTCTTGCTCTGACATATAGAGCAAGAACTCCTCCCACAGGCCTCCTGACCAATCATGTTTGTGTAAAGTCTCTGTCATCATCTTTCATCACTTTACTATGTATCATGTCCCTCAAAATCTATAGTGCCATAGAGTAGTATTGTGCTATAGTATGTATTTTTTGGTTCTGATAAATTATTTTACAATATAATATCTTCATTCCTATTATCTCAGGAAAATTTTAACAGGAATTAAATTTGGAATGGAGGAATTGCCAAAGTGAGTCAGTCATCTGGCTAATCTGTACTGATCCAGCATTGACCAGAACTTAGAAAAAATAACGTGGTAGTCCTCTAACTTGAGTAGGTGAAAATTGATGTCTCAGAAGTGTGCATTGTTGTGGTGGCAGTAGTTAACAAAGAGTGGGAAGAACAGGTAGAAGAAGAGTGAAAAATTGTTTAACCTAATTTACTATATTTTGCTGTATGTAATGTACACTTTTTGCCCAAATTTTGAAGGAAAAATAAGGATGCACATTATACGTGGTAAAATACAGTACATCTTAAAATTCAGTTTCTTACTACCATCCTCATACCATTCTACTCCATTCTTAGAAAAATAAATGTTAGGCCTTTCAGTGTCTGCTTCTGATTGGAGAATTACTGGTTCACCTTATTTTTTTTTCCCCTTGGTGGCCAATAGTCAGATTTATTTAGTTATTTTTCCCCAATTTTTTAATTTACTTATTTTTCAAGTACAGTTTTCTGTCTATTACTCCCATCCCATCCCACCCCCATGCTCCCCCCTCACTCCCATTTCCACCCTTCTCAGTTGTAGTCCATGTATCCTTTATATATGTTCCTCTAAATCCCTCCCCTATTTCCCCTGAAATTCCCTCCCCTCTCCCCCCTGGTCACTGTCAGCCTGTTCTCTATTTCAGTGTCATTGGTTATATTTTGCTTGCTTGTTTGTTTTGTTGTTTAGCTTCCTGTTAAAGGTGAGATCATATGGCATCTGTCCTTCAACACCTGGCTTATTTCACTCAGCCTAATGCTTTCCAGCTCCACCCATGATGTTGCAAAAGGTAGTAGCTCCTTCTTTCTTTCTGCTGCATAGAATTCCATTGTGTATATGTACCATAGTTTTTTAATCCATTCATTTACTGATGGGCACCTCGGTTGCTTCCAACTCTTNTGTTTATGATGGCCATTCTGACCGATGTAAAGTAGTATCTCATTGTGGTTTTAATTTACATCTCTCTGATAGCAAGAGATATTGAGCATCTCTTCATGTGTCTCTGGATCCTCTGTATGTCCTCCTTGGAGAAGTGTCTGTTCAAGTCCTTTTCTCGGTTTTTAATTGGGTTAGTTCTCTTCTTAGAGTGAAGTCGTGTGAGTTCTTTGTATATTTTGGAAATTAAACCTTTGTCTGAGGTATCATTGGCAAATATGTTTTCCCATACAGTTGATTGCCTTTTTATTTTAATACGGTTTTCTTTAGCCACACAGAAGCTTTTAATTTTGATGAGATCCCATTTGTTTATTCTTTCCTTTATATTCCTTGCCCTAGGAATACCAGTAAAAATGTCGCTGCATGAAATACCTGAGATTTTCCTGCCAATGTTCTCCTCTAGGACTTTAATGGTGTCACGGCTTATATTTAAGTCTTTTATCCACCTTGATTTAATTTTGGTGTATGGTGTAAGTCGGAGCTTAAGTTTCATTGTTTTGCATGTAGCTGTTCAGTTCTCCAAACACTGTTTGTTGAAGAGGCTATTTTTACTCCACTTTATGTTGCTGCCTCCTTTGTTGAATACGAATTGGCTATAGAGATTTGGGTTTATTTCTGGGCTCTCTGTTCTATTCCATTGGTCCACGTGTCTGTTTTTATGCCAGTACCAGGCTGTTTTGATTACAGTGGCCTTATAATACACTTTGGTATCAGGTACTGTGACCCCTCCTACTTTGTTCTTCTTTCTCAGAATTGCGGCTGCTATTCGGGGTTGTTTATGGTTCCATATAAATTTTTGAAGTGTTTGTTCTATGTCTCTGAAATATGCCATTGGTACTGTAATAGGTATTGCATTGAATCTGTAAATTGCTTTGGGAAGTATGGACATTTTGATAATGTTAATTCTTCCAGTCCATAAACATGGTATGTGTTACCATTTGTGTCTTCCTTGATTTCTTTCTTTAGTGTTGTGTAGTTTTCTGCATACAGGTTTTTTACCTCCTTGGTTAGGTTTATTCCCAGATATTTTATTTTTGTTTTTGCTATATCAAATGGGATTTTTATCTTGATTTCTGCCTCTGCTGTTTCATTGTTCGTATACAAAAATGCCTTTGATTTCTGGATATTGACTCTGTAACCTGCTGTTTTGCCAAATTCATTTATTAGTTCGAGCAGTTTTTTGGTAGAGTCTATAGGATTTTCTATGTACACTATCATGTCATCTGCAAACAATGACAGTTTTGTGTCCTCCTTTCCAATTTGAATGCCTTTTATTTCCTTTTCTTGCCTAAACGCTGAGGCTAAAACTTCCAATACTAGATTGAATAGAAGTGGTGAAAATGGACAGCCTTGTCTTGTTCCTGATCTTAGTGGAAATGCTTTTATTTTTTGCCCATTGAGTATGATGTTGGCTGTAGGTCTTTTGGATATGGCCTTTATTATATTGAGAATGCTCCCTCTATTCCCACTTGGCTGACTACCTTTATCATAAATGGGTGTTGTACCTTATCAGAAGCTTTTTCCGCATCTATTGATATGACCATGTGGTTTTGTCTTTGCTTTTGTTTATGTGGTGTATTACATTTACTGATTTGCGGATATTGAACCATCCTTGCATCCCTGGGATGAATCCCACTTGGTCATGGTGTAAGATATTCTTGATGTATTGTTGGATGCGATTTACCAATATTTTGTTGAGGACTTTAGCATCTATGTTCATCAGCGATATTGGCCTAAAGTTTTCTTTCTTTGTTGTGTCTCTACCTGGTTTTGGAATTAGGATGATGCTGACTTCATAAAAAGAGTTTGGGAGTTTCCCATAATTTTGGATTTTTTGGAATAGTCTGTGAAGAATAGTGGTTGACTCTTCCTTAAATACTTTGTAGAATTCTCCTGTGAAACCATCTTGTCCAGGGCTTTTGTGTGATGGGAATTTCTTGATTACTGCTTCAATTTCATCTGCTGTTATTGGTCAGTTCAGGCTTTCTACTTCTTCTTCATTGAGTTTTGGAAGATTATATTTTTCTAGAAATTTGTCCATTTCACCCAGGTTTTCAAATTTCTTGGCATACAGTTCTGCATAGTAATTTCTTACAATCCTTTCTATTTCTGTGGTATCAGTTGTAATCTCTCCTCTTTCATTTCTGATTGTGTTTATTTGGGTCCTCTCTCTTCTTTTCTTAATGAGCCAGCTTGAAGGCTTGTCGATTTTGTTTATCTTTTCAAAAAACCAACCCTTGGATTCATTGATTCTTAGAATTGTGCTTTTAGTTTCTATGTCATTTAATTCTGCTCTGGTCTTGGTCATTTCCTTCCTTGTACTTGCTCTGGGCTGTCTTTGTTGTTGTTCTTTGAGTTCTTGCAGGCATCGGGTTAGATTGTTTGTTTGAAATGTTTCTATTTTCTTTAGGTAAGCCTGTATTGCTATGGACTTCCCTCTCAGGACTGCCTTGGCCATGTCCCATAAGTTTTGGGTTGTTGTGAGTTCATTTTCATTTGTTTCCAGAAACTTTTTGATTTCTTCCATAATTTCAATCCTGACCCATTCGTTGTTTAATAGCATACCATTTAGTCTCCATGATTTTGGGGTTTTTCCTGTGGGATTGTTTTCTAATTACAGTCCCTTGTGGTCAGACAAAATGCTTGGTATGATTTCAATTGTCTTGAATTTGCTGGGGCTTGTTTTGTGTCCTATCATGTGGTCTATCTTTCAAAATGTTCCATGTGCATTTGAAAAGAATGTGTATTTAGCTTCTTTGGGATGAAGGGCTCTCTCTATATAAGTTAAGTCCATTTCATCTAGGGCATTGTTTAATACCACAATATCTTTGTTGACATTTTGTTTGGAAGATCTGTCCTTTTTTGACAGTGGGGTGTTAAAATCCCCTATTATAATTGTGGTGCTGTCAATATCTTTCTTGAACTCCTCTAAGATTTTCCTTATATGTTTGGGTGCTTCTGTGTTGGGTGCATATATATTTATGATGTTAATGTCTCTTGGTTGGTTCTTCCCTTGAGTATTATGAAGTGACCTCCTGGGTGTCTCTTTATGGCCCCTTTTTGAAGTCTGTTTTGTCTGATATGAGCATTGCTACCCTGACTTTTTTTTTCTTGTCCCTTTGCTTGGAAAATTTGTTTCTAGCCTTTCACTTTTAGTCTGTGATGGTCTTTGTCCTGAGGTGGGTCTCTTTTAGGCAGCATATGTTTGGGTCATGCTTTCTTATCCATTCAGCTCTTCTGTGTCTTTTGATTGGAACATTTAAGCTATTTACATTTAAGGTTATTATTGATAGGTACTTACTCATTGCCATTTTTGTACCTGTGTTCCTCTCTGTCTCTCTCTTCTCCTTCCTTTCCTTAAAGCAGTCCTTTTAGTATTTCTTGTAGAGCTGGTCTGGTGGAGGCATGGTCTTTTAGACTTCTTTTGTCTTGGAAGCTCTTCATTTGGCCTTCTATCTTGATTGAGAGCCTTGCTGGGTAAAGTAGCCTTGGTTGTAGGCCTCTGGTTCTCATCACTTGGAATATTTTTTGCCATTCTCTTCATGCTTGAAATGTTTCCATTGAGAAGTCAGTAGCCAATCTTATTGGGGCTCCCTTGTATGTTACTTCCTTTTTCTCCCTTGTTGCCTTTAAGATTCTCTCTTTGTCTTGGAGTTTTGCCATTTTAATGATGATGTGTTTTGCAGTAGGCCTCTTTGGGTTCCATCTGATTGGAACTCTCTGGATTCGTGTGACTTTTTCTCTCATCACATTAGCTAAATTTTTCACCATTACTCTTTCAAATAGGTTTTCTATCCCTTGTTCTTCTTCTCCTCTGGTATTCCTATTATTCGGATATTATTACATTTCATATTGTCTTCCATTTCTCATAATCTCTCTTCATTCTTCTTGAGCCTCTTTTCTTTTTCTTGCTCTTTCTGGGAGTTTCTTTCTACTCTGTCCTCCAATTTGCTGATCCAATCTTCTGCTTCGCCAATCCTGCTTTTCATTCCTTCTACTGTGTTCTTCAGTTCAGAAATTGTATTCTTCATTTCCTCTTGGTCCTTTCTGTTAGTTTCTATTTCCTTTTTCATGTTGCTATAGTTTGTGGTGAGTTCATTATAGCTCCCTTGTAGTTTCTTGTACCTCAGTGTGAGCTCTTTGGATTTCCTGATAACTAGTGCTTTGAATTCAATATCTGATAGCTGACTTGCCTCTCTTTCATCTGACATTATTTCTGAAACTTCCCCCTTTTCTTTCATTTGGGCATTGTTTCTTTGTCTTCCCATAGCTTATGAGACTCTTCTTGTTAGCTTCAGCTTCTTAAATTGATCTTTTCTGACTCCCTAGGTTCATGGTGTGAACTTCTGTGGTAGAATACCTGTGAAATTCAGTGGTGCAGTCTCCTGCAGGTATCTTGATGTTCTCTGCTTCCACCTACTCTTTTCTTTTTGTGTGTGTGATCAGCTGGAGGGGGAAGCAAAATGGTTTATGACAGCAGGAGAGTACTTTATGACATTTACAGTCACAGCCGGTAGAGAAGAGATACAAGATCTTTAGGCTCTGTACAGTGTTAACTGTAATCTTCAACCCAATTTGCCACTTTTAAGAAAGTACAGACCAAAGATAAGTTTCTTGTTGGGGAGGGAAGGCTTGTGAGTTGTATCTAGAAAGCAATGAGGTTGCGGGTGGTCAGATTTTGAGGTAAAGTGAGAGTAAAGAATAGTAAATAGGTGTAGCGTGTGAGCAAGTAGAGTTAATCACTACAGTAATAGAATTCAGGAACCTGTAAAGTGGGCTAAGACCCGAGAGATGTGTTGTGAAGTATTTACAATGGTGTAGAAAGCAACAAACAAACAAACAAACACACACAAAAAAGGGCAAGATTAGTGAGGAAAAAGCAATAAGTTGGGGGTGAAAGGCAGAAGGACTAAAACAGGAAAAAAGAAAGGAGAGGAACAGAGTTCTGAAAGATACAGCAACAATAAAATTAAAGAAGTATACGATTACTGAAAAAAGTTTTTAAAAAAGTTAAAAAAAAACAACCTCCTTCCTTGTTGGTTTCAAAGTGTCTAATCTGGTTTTTCTGGTTTTGGCAGGACTCCTCTGTGGGCTGGGTTGTAGGCCCAGATGCACACCCACCCGCCAGCCAGGCTAGCAGACTGGGGTGCAGGCACCTGCCCACCCGACAGGCTGCCTGGGCCCCACAGGATCTGGTACTGGTGCTTCCCAGTCCTGTGGCTGGGTGAGACACAAGTCAAGCTGCCTTCACAGGAGAACACCTCAGCCCACTTTCCAGCAAAAACTTCTCCAGAAAGCGTGCCTCTCAGTCCAGCCCAATCTCCAACCTGACTGTTTAGGACAATGTTCCTCTCAAATTTCCTGGGCTGGCAGGCTGGTGGGCAGGCGACCACAGAGATCGCAACTGAACATGGCCCTCTGTCCTTGCCACCCTCCCTGCACACCTAGGCAGACAGGTCTCTGCCACCCAGTCCCACCTAGATGGTGAGGGAGTGAACCAGCTCTTCCAAGGACCCCGCAGCCGGCCCAATGCTCCTTTGGGTGCTGGGCTCCCTATGAGTCCTCTGTGGCACTGGCCACAGACGGAAGCCTCTACACCCCTAACGCAGTGGCAGCGGCAGCTCCGAGGTGTTATGGGCTGGCCGAGGGCAGCCGGCCCTGCAGCTGCTGCTTTTGACTTTACTCTGGGGTGCCTGGCCCCCGAGGGCAGAAGGCCTTGCTGCTGCCGCTTTTGTTTTTACTCACAGGTGCTGGGGTCCCCATGAGTCCTCTGTGGCAGACGCCCCTGTTGCTGGGCACAGGTGGAAACCTCTGTGGCAGACGCCCCTGTTGCTGGGCACAGGCGGAAACCTCTGTGGCAGACGCCCCTGTTGCTGGGCACAGGCGGAAGCCTCTGTGCCCCGACTGCTATGGCAGCTGCGGCTCCAAGGTCTTTACATGCTGGCCAATGACTGCTGTCACGCTGCCGTCACACTGCCGCCACCGCCACCGCCGCCGCTGCCCTTGACTTTACTCAGGGTTGCTGGGCTCCCAATGAATTCTCCGTGGCAGACGACCCTGTCGCTGGGCACAGACGGAAGGAAGCCTGTGGGCTCTGATCGCTGCAGCAGCTGTGGCTCTGGCTCCGAGGTCTTTACACGCCGGCCAATGGCGGCCAAGGGCCTAGCCGCCTCCGTCCTTACTCGCGTCCCTGAGACCCTAACGACCTGTAGCTGTCTGGTTCGTCACTATCTCTGGTCTCTTATTTTCATAAATGCTGGGGAATTGTTGGTTGGGGAATTGATTGCGCTGTTCTTCAGTAAATCTGCCAGGATTTTCTCCCAGGGGTACGAGAACTGGAGTTGCTCCATCTTACTCCATCACCATTTTCCTCTCCAATCACCTTATTGTTTTATAATAGATTCTATTCTGAATAGCTGGAAGCATCTCTTTTCTTGGTGTTGGGAGGCAGGTTTATCTTTGAATCATTTATTTCAGATTTATCTTTGAGGTAGAATGGCATTGTAATTGGTAAGCCTTGGAGAAGATAAAAATTCTAAATACGACTAAAGAAGATTCTCAAGAGCATATGCATGAGACAGAATAAAGGGTAAGAACCTGAGTTTAATAAAGTCTTAACCAAGTCTAATAAAGTTTAATAAAGTTTTAACCAAGTCTAATACTTAGAAGTTGGTGATCTCTGAACTTCAAGTTCCTCAGAATAGCTACTATAAAATGCTGACTATGTGGTAGGCCATTTATTCATCAATGGAGGTGAATAACGCATTATGTACTCAATGCAACTATTCTCTGAGCATTATGTACTCAATGCAACTATTCTCTGAGGTGTATATTGTTCCTAGGTTTTACAAATGAGGAAAGTGAGACTTAAGCCATTAAGTTGCTGAAGGTCATACAGTTTGTAGTAGGTGATCCTGCTGGATTTTTTTCTTTTGATCCAGCTGAATTTGAACTGAATCCTATTCAAAACCAGTACTCTTTATCATTACCACATCACATCTCTCTAATGTTAGTTTTGACAAAGATAATATTTATGATTCTTTCCCTTCTGGCCTTTTGTTACCACAATGGAAGGTTTTTATTAAATAACTCAACCTAGACAAAAAAAGAAAAGGAGAAAATTAGAACTGTAAATAGGAAGGACATGCAACTGTGTCTTTAGAAGAAACAATATTTTCATGAAATAGGCCATTTAAAGCAAAAGATTCCTGTATGTGTTACTACTTTCTCGATGCAGCCTATTTCTAGCTTATGATTCATGAATCTCTTGGTGGAAGGGAAGTATGGACCTTGAGTTTGTATGGACGATAGTGCATACCTTTCATCAGATTTTCTAAGGTATATGTGATCCAAAAAGAGTGACAGGGCTCTTCAGCCCTGTTTTCTCAGTTGTTTATTGTTATAGTCGGCCCTTTGACCCTTTGTATCCACAGATTCCATATCAGGAGGTTCCACATTTGCATATTCAACAAAGTACAGATCAAACATACTCAAAAAAGAAATTTTTCGGTTGGGAATATAAGACAGAAAGCTGTACTTGAACAAGAATTAAATTTAAGAATTATTAAAAAAAGAATTTTTTCCTTGTTACTGACATATAATATGTAATAGTTACATGTATGATGGTTCCATCTGTACTGAATATGTACCAACTTCTTTTCTTGTCATTTTCCCATAAACAATACAGTAAAAGAGCTATTTATTTAGCATTTACATTGTATTTGGTATTTTAACTAATCTAGAAATGATTTAAAGGATACGGGAGGATTTGCATAACTTGTATGCAAATACTACACCATGTTAAATTAGGTACTCAAGCATCTGTGAATTTTGGTATCTACATGGGGTCCTGGAACCAGCCCACACAGATACCAAAAGATGACTATGTGTATTGGGGAAAATGTTTTTTGATTACTTGAAAGTAATTTTTATTTTTAATTAGTACTTGCTACCATTGTATTTTATATCAATGCACTTTTCTTTTAATATTGAAATTTTAAAAATGGGCATGACTTAATTTATAATTTTTCTTTAGATCTTCTTCAGGAACAGTTTTTGGTGTTGCTTTCTGGCTAGAGTTGGGTTATCTGGAGGCTACCAAGGTAGCTCAGTCTTATGCTGCATACTTTTACTCTACCCAGAAATCTATACAGATAAGAAAAACATGGGTGATTAAGAGAGTAGGCAATGGAGTTGACAATTTTTGGTTTTTAAAATTAATGTTGACATTGTTCCAATAAAGCTATATATTAAAGATTTGTTTTGTTCTCACTTCCCCATTTAAAAGATATTTTAGATGAAAGTTTTCTTTTAAAGAGAAATGGCAATATATTTTATTTTACTTATTTTTTTAAATACTTTTATTTATTTATCTTTAGAGGGGAAGGGAAGGAGAAAGGGAGAGAAATATCAATGTATGGTTGCCTCTGCTGAGGAGACACAATGTATCGTGTATCCCCTGCCGGGAACTGGCCTGCAACCTAGGTATGTGCCCTGACTGGGAATTGAACCACGATCCTCTGGTTCGCAGGCCCGTGCTCAAACCACTGAGCTACACCAGCCAGGGATATTTTACTTATTTTTAAAAGATTTTATTTATTTATAGAGAGAAGGGAAGGGAGGGAAAGAGAGAGGGAGAGAAACATCAATGTGTGGTTGCCTTGCATGTGCCCCCTACTGGGAACTTGGCCTGCAACCCAGGTATGTGCCCTGACTGGGAATCAAACCAGCAACACTTTGGTTTGCAGGTCTGCACTCAATCCTCTGAGCTACACCAGCCAGGACAAGAAATGACAATATATTTTTAAAAGAAATAATCCTGTTCTGGAATGAATAGAATTGTTTATTACTTAAGAATGATAAAAATTATACAGCTACCTTATACCATAGGGTAATTTATACCATGTATATTCTGCTACAGTATTCTCTTTATTTTTGTTATAGCACTTAACATTTATAATTAAATATTTGTTTGTTTACTTGCATATGGTATGTCACATTACAGGACAAACTACTTCTTCAGTAAATTTCTTAAGATCTCCTCTTAAATTGGCATATTCTTACTGGATTTCCTGGGTCAGCTCATTCCTCTGAAATGACAGTTTCAACTTCTCTGCTTAGCTTAAACCCTCTGATCTTCTCTTTGCTTTTGTTTTCAGCTCACCTCCTGCTCCTGGAAAAAACAGGGGACATAGATAGGAAATTCTACCACAACCTACTCTCAGACACAGGAATCTCCCTGCACCTGCTCCCATTGTAACCTTTCCTCTTCTTAATGTAGAGAAATAGTTTCTCCTTCTTTCCAAGACTAATCCTCCTTCCTGTGCATTGCTTTTCATCAACTCTTTCTCAGAAAACTTATTTTTTATTGTACTGTGCCCTCTTCTGTCAACATATCTAAATATATTTGAACATTTTTTATGAAAAACCTTTTTCTTCAAACTAACACAAAATTATTTTTCTTGTCCCCATGTTCTCTCTATTTTTAAGTGTCTTTTTTTCTCTCATTCTTTCACAGCAAAACTCTGAAAGTGTTATCTATATTTGGTATCTCCACTGCCTCTCTGCCTCTTTTCACTAACATAGCACTTGATAATGTCACCTATATACTTCATGTCATTAAGTCTGGTGGTGACCTGTCATTCAACATGTTTATTAATGTTTCATTAATACTTAACACCATCAACCGTGTCATGCTTGAAATATGTTGTACCTACTCTTTTGTATTTTACTCTACCAATTTTTCTTTTTCCTTTTTTTGCTTAAGAATTTTCCTTTAAATTTAATTTTCTCCTTTTATACCCTCTCCACCCTGCCCCCGAACCCTCCAACATTCTCCGCCCCCTTAATTTATGTCCATGGGTTGTATATATAAGTTCTTTGAATCCTGTTTCCTATGCCATTTTTATCTCTCCCCATCTATTTAATGCTTACTAATTATGCTTCTTCTTCCCTGTACCTTCCCTGCCATTTCACCCTTCCCCCTCCCCACTGAAATCCCTCCATGTGATGTTCATTTCCCTGATTCTGTTCCTGTTCTGGTTGTTTGCTTAGTTTTTATTTTCATTGTTTTTCTTTTATTTTAGGTTCATTTGTTGATAGTTGTGAGTTTTTTATCATTTTACTGTTCATATTTTTTATCTTCTTTTTCTTAGATAAGTCTCTTTAATGTTTCATATAATAATGGCTTGGTGATGATGAACTCCTTTAACTTGACCTTACCTGGGAAGCATTTTATCTGCCCTTCTATTCTAAATGATAGCTTTGCTGGATAGAGTAATCTTGGCTGTAGGTTCTTGCCTTTCATGACTTTAAATACTTCTTTCCAGCCCCTTCTTGCCTGCAAGGTTTCTTTTGAGACATCAGCTGATATGATAGTCACTCCTTTGTAGGTAACTGTCTCATTTCCCCTTGCTTCTTCTAGGATTTTGTCTTTATGTTTAACCTTAGATAACAATGATGATGTGCCTTGGTGTGTTTCTCTTTGGGTCCAACTTCTTTGGGACTTCCTGGGCTTCCTGGAATTCCATTTCCTTCACCAGATTGGAGTTGTTTTCCTTTATTATTTGTTCAAATAAGTTTTCAATTTCTTGCTGTTGTTTTTCTCCTTCTGGCACACCTATGATTCAGATATTGGAATGTTTAAAGTTGTCCCAGAGTTTCCTAAGCTTCTCTTCACTTTCTTGAATTCTTGTTTCTTCATTTGTTCTGGTTGGATATTTATTTTTTCCTTTTGTTCCAAATCATTGCTTTGAGTCCTGGTTTCCTTCCTGTCACTGTTGGTTCCCTGAATATTTCGTTTTATTTCACTTTAGGTATCTTTCATTTGTTCTTTCATTTTTCAACCAAGATCAGTCAGTTCTGTGAGCATTTTGATTACCAAGGCTTCAAATTCTCCATCAGATGGGTTGTCGATCTCCTCCTCGCTTAGTTCTCTTTCTGAGGCTTTGCTTTGTTCTTTCCTTTGGGTCCTATTTCTTTGTCTTGGCACAGATGATATATTGTAAGGGGGCCCTGCCTTAGGTATTCACCCAGGCAGGGCAACCCTCCTTGCTGCCTGTGATGCTGCCTGTGGGGTAGGGGCCAGAGAGGGAACAGTGCAGCTTGCCTGCTAGTCTGTAGCTCACTTTTCAACGAACTCTCATGTGAGACTGGGAGTTTCTCCCACCTCAGCAACCCTCACTGTAGCCCACAGTCAGCTCTGAGTCTCAGTTTTCCATTAAGTCAGCCCCTCCTGCACCCCTTTTTTGCTTCTTACTAGTCTTACTCTCTTTTACTGAGTTTTTAAAATATTTTCTGTGTTCCAGGGACTGAGCTAAGCTTAAGTACTGAGTGTTCCAGCACTGAGGGCTTGAGTTCATGATTATGAATAGAAACGGTTTAATTACAATTATAGAAGGACACCAATACCAGTGAGTTTTCATTTAGAAAATAGTCTCTGGAGAAAGTACCTTTAGACAGTGAAATTTCTTGCTCAAATTTCTGTGCAATAGAGGTTCCAAATTTTTTAATTTTAATTTTACTGAGATGATTTAAACAGAATTAAAATTTTTGTGTGTAAATTCCACAGCAAAATTTGAGTCATCAAACCTCTTCTTATCTATATCACATTTTACCAATTATGACATAATGCAATTTTGAGTTTTCTTCCCAAGAAAAATTCATGACCTTTGAGTTTACCAAATTCTGTTTTCAAGACTCAGACCTTGCTTCAGAATGTTATTTTTCCATCTACAATTTTAGCTGTTGACAGGATTATTTGTTTTTTTAATGATTATTTTTGCATGTATGAAAATCCTGGTCAGTTGAGGTTTGTTTCTTACCTAGTTCATGAAATTCTGTGCAACTCTTCTCAGGTGTTAATTACATCGTTGTTCTGCTGTCTGGAATCCTTTTGTGTTGCTAATCCAAACCTTGAGCATGTATTTGATTCTCATATTTTACTTTCTAACATAGCACTTAGAGATGGGATTTACATGTTGGTAATTTCCAGTTTGCTAACTTCATAAAATGATAGTTTTTCTCTTCAATTTTTGTTGTTTCCATATTTTTAAAATCTGCTTTCAGGAATCTATGTAAGCATAGGAGGGAGAGCCAGATAGTTTGTATGGCTGTGGTGGAGGGAAAATGCTACAACCCCTGACCAGGTGAGTTGCATTTTTCTAGTTAATGATATTGGAATCCTGTTTGTAAAGGAGTTACATGCATGTAGAACTCAAAGATATTTTGAAATCATTAATTACAAAGGTATTCTGAAATCTTTAATTACAGTTAAATTGTAATCTTTAATTACAATCTTTAATTGCGAGCCTAGGAACATGAAGCAATGTGGGAGAAAGACCTAGTAACTCATGCCCTTGAGTCTGTGATCTCCTCATCACCCCACCAGGCAGGAATAATGCAGATGCTTTTATTTTTCTGCTTTGGAAAAGCACTACAATCGCAGTGCTGAGATTATTTCAGTACATCAGAGAATATTTATATAGTTAGGTAAATTCTAGGTGTAAAACAGAAAAGTATCTGTGTTTCCAGACATTGGGCTAAAAAGTCAGAGGGATGCACAAGTAAATTGGACAGTGTACTGACCTAAAAGATAGTGGAGACTTGTCAATCATAAAAGTGCTAGCTAACTATAAGAAACATTTCTTGTCTAGGTACAGCATGCCATGCAGTGAGTAAATCCTTCACCTGGATAATCTCATGTAAACTGTTTGTTATAGTTTGCATCAGAGTTGGGCCCAGAAGATTTCACTTCTGTTGCTGGCTAATATTCCTTAACTGTTTTTCCATCAAATGTTAGATTCCTTTGAGCTCTATCTTAGTGTTTTGTGGCAACATAGTAAGCAATATTCAGAAATTTTTAGTTATATTATGCCCCACTAAAATTTTTTAAAAGTTACTTTTCATGTTTCATTGTTATTTTTTCTAATTTTCTACATTTTACTACTTTTTTTTTTAGACTCCCACTCAGGCCCTGTAGAACCTGGGACTCTGCCATCTTCTTTCTGTCTGTTTAGGAAGATTAGCTCATGGGAATGCAGAGCGCTGTGATGAACATGAACTTCATTACCAGGCAGCATGGGGGAATAAGCAAAGGGACCACTACGCTTCTGTTAAGTAAGAAGAACTCTGGCATTTTATTGTAATTTCTCTTGCTTTAAACGAAACACTTAAAATGTTGCTCTGTAAATGTAACAGCATTTTTATTTTTATATTTTTGAGATCCTACAGGCTATAAACATGCCTAAATGCTTTAATAAGATAGCAGCATGTAGTTAATGTTCTTAGGCTTTAATTTTACTGTCTTTCATTATGAAAATTCTACTCCGACCCCCAAGTATATTTGAAAACAGAAATATAAAACATTTTCTCCTTAGAATCTCCTCACTTATATTTATAAACACAAAGAAAATATTCTCTGACATACTGAAATATAGGCATTTCTATTCCCACTCCCTTCTGCAAACATTTTAGTAGTCAGAGAGCACTTTTATTGGCTGAATGGTACATGAAATGCTGTTTATTTTTATGTATGAAATAATTTCTTATTAAAAAATGTTGCTAAATTACTCACACAGGAAGATAATATGTATAGCTTATATGTAAGATCACTACATTTTCTAACTGAAAAGCTAAATACCTAATTAATAAAAGACTTTGTATTTTTGTTAAAAAGTCTTTTGATCAAGTGAACACCAAAAAATTAAATTATATTAACTGTATGATTAACTGCCTTCATAGAAAAAAAGTTTTCCATTAATCAGTGTGTCTTTCAAATTTCAAACTATTAGATTTTTATAACTTTAGAGATATGCTTTCATATTTTAAGACATGTCAGTCTGTGAGCTGCTCCCGCCTGCCCTGTAAACCACCATGTGCTGGTCTTCCCTTTGCCTGCTCTGTTTCAGCACCTAGGCCTTCTCTGAGTTTTCGTCAAGCCAGGCTGTTTCCACCTAATGGCCTTACATGTATGTTCTTTTCTTTCTTTCTTTTTAAAAAATAGCTATGTTTATTATTACTTTTTTTCTGGCAATATTGCAAGAGGCAGAAGTGTGACATTGAATTCAGTGAGCCAGGTGTGTAGGTACAAACTCCTTTTGATGCAGGTCTGGCTGATCAAGGAACCAAGGAATGGATGGGTCCCCTGCTGGGCTGTGTTTACTTTTTTGCTTAGAGGGAAAGGGTTTTTTGAGGGTACAACTTTACCTCCCATAATGATGTATTTGGGTCCAGCTGGGTTATATTTCTCCTAGAAAAGGTGCCCAGTAACTAGATTGGAAATCCTTTGGAAGCTACAATACTACAATATCAAAGTCAATCTGGAGCTTATTGCTGGCTGGGAAATGCCTCAGGCTACTGGAGGAACTCTCATGGCTGGGGCAGGGCGGGGTGGGGGCAGGGAGGGGGAGTGGATGGGGGAGGCCCGAGGATCCACAATTAGCTAAAGGCTCTTTGGCTCTGGGAGCAGGGCCTGCTCTAAGGAGAGCCTAATGGCCTCCCATTCCTCTTCTTGTTCTTCGTGGTTCTGTTCCAAACAAAACTGTTCTACCATCACTCTCTCTTGAGCTTCCCTCTTTGCTCTGTGAGCTTCCAGTGAAAGATGGTAGGCCTCATCTTGGTCTCTCCTCACATTTTCTCTGGCCTCACGTTCATCCTCATTCTTTATATTGTCTTTTTGTTGTGTGGTAAAGATCTCCATTGCAGCCCTGAGTCTCATCATTAACTCATCCACTGTTGTACCTTGTATTGCATTTAACATTTCACTAGATGATTGCTTTCTCATAATAATCAGATAAAGTAGAAAGCGATCTGTTTTTTGAGGTATGTGTAACAACACTGCCAAAGTGTCTATTGAACATTGTCGGAAATCTTGCTCTATTGGCGTTTTTTGTCTCATCCCAAGACCAGGTTATAAAATTTGACTCAAATTGTTACAGAAAACAACTCAGCCGCTTTCGGGTGTATGGAGTGGAAGTTTATTTTACACGCATGGACCCAGAGGAGTCAGTCTCCAAATTCTGGGACTTGAGCAGCAGGGGAGCAGTTATTTTTATGAAGCAAGGGAGGGCCCGTCCTTTGGACCCTTACTTCTGGCACGAAAGGAGGAGTATGTAAAGCTGTAGCTTCCTAGTGAAGCCTCCAGTTTATTAGGCTTCTTAGTGTTTGATTCCTTTCACTCCCTGTATCAATATTAGCTACCTATGCTAAAAGTATCAAATAACCTATTCTATTTAAACTGATTACAATTACAGTAGTGGGACACTGAATAGGTCTTCAGAGCCAGAATGTTTCCTATAACAGAGGCTCAATAATTCATGTCAACCCCCTCTTCATCATATTATCATTTGTCCTGTGTGTAAAATCAACCCTTTCCCTCCATAATTTTCTCATGGCATACCTATCAAGAGCACATGGTGCTCAGTAGTTTTCCTTGTGATAATATTTTAATGAGGTGGCATCCCATAATGAGCCATCTGGGAGTGGTCATGATGCAGCTCAATCTTACTGGTTGAATTCTTCTTCCTTACCTCCTTTTGTTTGATCCCCTTCCATTTTGCTTTGTCTGCTTATTCCAATGTCACAGATTCAAAACATTGAAATTTTACTAGGTGACATGCTGTCATTTAAAAAAAAAATTCCCCTTCAGGTCTATTATGATGATACTTGATATTTTGATATATTTAAATATGGAGGATAGAGAGGTTATGGTCTGTTTAATATTTAACACTTGTGAACTTTGGACATGCCATTTGACCCCTCTGACCTTGGGGTTCTCATTTATAAAAAGACTGATGGAACCCACCCTGCCAAAGTACTAAGAGAGCTGAATAACAATTGATACTTTATTTCAATGTTTTCAGATGACTTTTATATACTTGATTTTTATCCCAATTTTGAGAAACAGTTATGAATCTCTATTTAAAAGTAAGAAAATGATGGCTCAAAGATGTTTAAAATCTTACACAAGGCCACTCAGTTATTTACATAACAAGTATGTGCTTCATACATATTAATATAGTAGGAGCGGTTCAGTGTGCCAATGAAAAAAAATAATGACAGAAGCTCTCTCATTGCCATGTTTACCTGTGGTAAAGAACATAGGTACATATAGAACAAATTCTAGTTCAATAGGAAATGCATATATCTATTTTAGAGGGATTTTACAAAAATTTGAGCTATTATACTAGAAAGCTCTTGCACCAGTCATGTAGGAGTTAAATGTTACGTATGGATTAAATGTTAACCCATATAAGTGGCATTTGCAGTAATCATGGTTATATTGTTATTTATAGAGTACCTACTATGTTCTATAAGTATTAAAAACATGTTTTCCTTAGGATCATTTACTTGCAAACAATAGACACAGAAGGACTGGCTTATGCAGGGAAGTGGAGAACTTACTATAAAGGATACAGAGCTATTCTGTGGAACCAGCTCAAGGGCAGGCAGTCAGCCAGGACACATAAAGGAAGGAGAATCAGAAAAAGGGAAAGTCATGAGGAAACCAGGGATTTTTGTCTAATTCTGTTTTGGCTTCTCTCTGCATATCTCTATCATTGTTTTGTTTTCTTTTTTTTTCTTTTTTTTAATATATTTTATTGATTATACCATTACAGTTGTTCTATTCCCCCCCTTCAATCGCCTCCACCCGCACCCTCCCTCCCCCACCATTCTCCCCGCCTTCGTTTATAACCACATGTCTCAAGTTCTTTGGATTCTATATATCCCCCCCTATTCTCGCCCTCCCCCCTATCTATTTTCTACCTACCATCTATGCTATTTTCTGTGCCTTCTCCCCCTTTCTCCCCCTCCCACTCCCCTGTTGCTAACCCCCCGTGTGATCTCCATTTCTATGGTTCTGCTCCTGATCTAGCTGTCCTCTTAGTTTGCTTTTGTTTTAGGTGTGGTTGTTAATAACTGAGTTTGCTGTCCTTTCACTGGTCATATTTTTTATCTTCTTTTTCTTAGATAAGTCCCTTTAACATTTCATATAATAAGGGCTTGGTGATGATGAACTCCTTGAATTTGATCTTATCTGAGAAGCACTTTATCTGCCCTTCCATTCTAAATGAAAGCTTTGCTGGATAGAGCAATCTTGGTTGTAGGTCTTTGGATTTCATGAGTAGGAATACTTCTTTCCAGCCCCTTCTTGCCTGTAAGGTCTCTTTTGAGAAATCAGTTGACAGTCTGATGAGAACTTTTTTGTAGGTAACTGTCTCCTTCTCTCTTGCCGCTTCTAGGATTCTCTCCTTCATTTTAATCTTGGGTAATGTAATCATGATGTGCCTTGGTATGTTCCTTCCTGGGTCCAACTTTTTTGGGACTCTCTGAAATTCCTGGATTTCCTGGAAGTCTATTTCCTTTGCCAAACTGGGGAAGTTCTCCTTTATTATTTGTTCAAATAAATTTTCCACTTGTCACTCTTGCTCTTCCCCTACTGGTATCCCTATAATTCAGGTGTTGGAATGTTTAAAGATATTCTGGAGGTTCCTAAGCCTCTCCTCATTTTTTTGAATTCTTGTTCCTTCATCCTTTTCTTTTTGGTCATTTTTTTCTTCCTTCTGGTCCACTCCCTTGATTTGAGTCCCAGTTTCCTTTCCATCACTATTGGTTTCCTGTGCATTTCCCTTCATTTCAATTAGTTTAGCTTTCATTTGTTCCTCTAATTTGTGACTAAAATCAACCAGTTCTGTGAGCATCCTGATCACCAGTGTTTTAAACTGTGCATCTGAAAGGTTGGCTGTTTCTTGGTTGCTTAGAATTATAGGCTCTGGGGCTTTGAGCTGTTCTTGAGCCATAATGTTTTGGTCTGTTTGCACCTGTTATGTATGAGGAGCAGAGCGTTAGATGTTCACCAGGGCAGGGCAACCCAGGTCGCTGGGTTGTGACACTGTATGTGGGGGCAGGGTCAGAGAGAGAAAAAAGATGGCACTTTGCTCTGCTCTCTCTCAGATTTCTGTCCCCTCTGTGGCTTCCCATGGGCAAATTGGGCCCCTCTGGTGCTGGTTCCTGGGTATGTGGGTTTGTGTACCCTCCAGGACCCTGTGGGTGTCTCCAACGAACTCTCTGTGAGCCTGGGAGCCTCTCCCAGCACCTCGATCCCCAAAGTCTTTCCAATTGGTGCTTTCAGGCTCTATTCCTCATTGCTGGGGACCTGGCCTGAGCAGTCTGTCTCACTGTTCGCTCCTTAGCTTGGTTTAGCTGCACACGAATGTGTGATTGCAGTCAGTCAGCCACCCTGCACCCTCACTGGTCCACCCTTTGCCACCACAACCTGGGATCCGCCAACTGCCACCACCTATGCTCCTGGGTTGGTACCAAAAGATCTTTCCTGCCCGACCCAACTCTCCTGCTGACTGCACCCCTTTTACCGGTCTGGCCGAATGGTTCATTGTTGTTGGACTCCTGTACAGATCAATTTTCTGTGTTTTGGCTGTGTTTTTGTTACTAAAACTTCATTGTCTTTAAACTTAGTTGTGTGAAGAGGCACAGTGTTTCCACCTATGCCTCCATCTTGGCCGGAAGTCACTTTTTGTTCCTGAACTAGCAAGCTTGCTTTCCAACTATCCAACCTACTTCCTGAGTTTTCCTAAGGTTGTGTTGGGTCCTCCCCCACAACCAGTCTTTTCCCCGGACTTTCAGGGCTTCCATGCTCTTATAAAATCTGGTTCTTTTCCCAGAGTAGACTCACCTCTTTATGTTGCCATCTTGGCTCCTACTGGACTTGCCCCAAAGTTCTGCTGCATCATCTGGTTCTACCGAGCATGCTCTTACCACCCCCTATCCTGCCATCTTGACTTCTACTGCATATGTCCCTAACAAAGGAATTTCTTCTATTCTTTCCTGGTAATGCTGACTAATGGCTGGTTGTCCACGGGGAAGATTGGAAAACTGATCTTCTGGGGATTAAGTCCCCTTTGGTGTAAGATGTGGCTTTTCCCTGCATATCTAAAGTTGTAACTTTCAGGCTTAATCAAACTCAACCAGTCTAGCTCCCCTCTGTTTTGTTAAATCTTAGCTCCCTATGGGAACAATAGGGAATGAGAATTTTCAATTTGTGAAGATTGATTTCTATCAGGGATTATAGCCTTCAGATAAATTAACATATAACACATATGGCATTTCAGGGGTTTTTTTTAGGATTTTTAAATTTTATTTTTTGAGAAAGGGGAAGGGAAGGAGAGAGGGAGAGAAACATCAGTGTGTGGTTGCCTCTTGCATACCCCTACTGGGGATGTGACCAGCAACCTAGGGATGTTCCCTGACTGGGAATTAAGCTGTCAACCCCTGGGTTTGCAGGCTGGCACTCAATCCACTGAACCATACCAGCCATGGCTATAATTTCTTTTTTAATAAGGGCTACAAAGAAATGCAGGGTCTCTGAGAACATATAACAGGATAAATGAACCTACCCTGTAGGTAATTGTAAGGGCATTAAAGAATATTACCTTATAGAAGTGAATTTGAATTGAGCTCTGAGAAATGAATAGCAACTAATTAATGAATGAAGAATGGGGACTTCCAGCCAAGATGGAGGTATAGGTAGACATGATTAGCCTCCTCACACAACCATAAGACTGATAACTAACCTCAAAATCAAATACAACATAAACTGGCAGAATATCACACTGCATAGAAGTCCAATGACCAAAGATTTAAAGAAGAAATATTCATCTAGATGGGTAGGAGGGGCAGAGATGGGGAACTGGGGTGGAGAAGACATGGTGTGGCAGTGGTGAGGTTACCCAATTTCCCAGGATACCTCATTTTCAGTGTAACACAGTTATATATAGTACTGCTAACACGAAAGAAATTGAATATAATATATATGAAGGGCAAGAAAATATTCTAAGAACTAAGAGTTAAAGGCAATTCTCAGCTCCCAGGTGGACAGCGCATTAAGCACAGAATCATGAACTGAGAGAAAAATGCTGGCACGAAGACAGAAAACGATGTCCTGCTGATGGAAACTAGACCGCAGTTAGCATGTGGATCCTTAGAGAACACAAAACAAATCTTAGAAATAAATGCCCATATTACAGCTTTTTAAGAAATTAGAACCATCCTTATAGCACTTAATTTTGCCCATTTTATATTAAATAACTGAGTCTCAAGAGTTTAAGTGTATGTCAAGATTATACTCTAATAAGTTGCAGAGATGTGATTTTTGGATCATGAATTTTGCTTATTGCTTTTTTTGTGTACTTTCTTTTGGCTAGCCTTTGAGATTATTCATAGAAAAATCAAAGTTTATGAGCATCTTTTCTAGGGAACTAAATTTTAGAGAATGAGGCTCAGTTTAGACTTATCTTTCATTAAGATCCTCAGTGTAATGCAAGATGGCATCCTACACTAGCAGCAGAATTCCTTTTTAAAGATCTAAATGCTAACTTTCATTCTGGGGCTGATTCCACTGTTAGAAAAAAATTGATCTAGTATGTGATCCTTTTCAGTTTGCTGAGTGTATTTCCTGAAAAAGATAGGATTTAGGTAAGTGACCATGTACAAAATGTAGGTCTGCAGGAATAGTTCATTGTATAAGAACATGGCTGTGAATATCAGACATTAAAATTGGTATAGGCTTTATTTGTTCATTTAACATATTTGTTGAGTGCCCAAGTTCCATTTATGGCTATAAACCTGGAAGGAGTCATGCAAACACTTTGGCAGACATCACTGTCTGATCAGAAAGACTGATGGGTCAACAGATTGGCACAGAACGTTGTGATCGTAATCATAACTTAAACCACATGTTTATTGCTAGCTTAACATAATACAGGTGATCTTTTGTTAGTTCATCAGCCTGAAATAATAGTCATCAGGGACAGTTGCAGGTGGGGTTCCCTAAGAAACAGACTCTGAGATTGATTTTAGCTTGCAAGAGTTTATGAGAGAGTGCTTTTGGGATTATTAATTAGAGAGTGGAAGGAAAGGCGACGGGCAGCATTAGGCAGAAGGAAAAGTCAAGATGTTATGAAGGCCAAAGGACAACCTTAGCTGATGCCCATGAGGAATTTTGATGATTGGATAACTCTTCATAGCTGTCCTGTATTGTAGTGAAAATGCAGGGATTTTGTACGCTCTGGGGATATCCAATATCCCCTATCAGTCAGGGGATATTGGCTTCCCTAGGGAAAGGATGTGGCCTTAGGCGAGGCAACTCTGTATAGCTGAGACAATCTTCAAAGAAACTGAAGTCTGAGGGCTGCCTGTTGAGTAGTATTATGGACTAAATGTTTGTGTCTCCCAAAATATACATTGAAACCTAATCCCCAGTGTGATAATATCTGAAGGCAGGGCCACTGGGAGGTGATCAGGTGGTAAGTGTGGAGCCCTCATGAGTGGAATTGGTGCCTTGACAAAAGAGAGCCCAGAAAACTTCTACACCTCTTCTGCCATATGAGGACCCATGGAGAAGGTGGTTGTTTATGAACAAAGGAGCAGGATCTCACCAGATACTGCATCTGCCAGCACCTTGATTTAGGAATTCTCAAACTCCAGACCTGTGAGGAAAAAAATGGAGATACCCAAGAGCACTGGGGATTTACAGGAGGGGTCTCAGGCATAACAGTACACCATGGGGTAGAAAAAGATGTTCATGTGCTATCCATTTCAAGTTTCCATGTTCAGGGTTATTTTTTTCAGGGTTGTGATTCTGAGGTTAAGTATGTGACAGATAACATTGCTCAGTCTGTTGTTTCCTCATCTGCAAATTGATAATAGTAATAAATATAAGACAGTTAAAAGTTATGGAATATAATGTCATTTAAAATTGGCTTTAAGGGAGTACTAGGTATTAGTAGTACGTAGTATCAATAATGGGTTGGCCAAAAAGTTTGTTAGGTTTTTTCCATAAGAGGGCTCTAGTAACACTTAGTTGTCTTTAACTTCATCCAAAACAATTTTGTTACATTGTATTCTGACAGCTGCAATATCAGTGTACATTTAAAAAAGTATCAAAATTGATGAATTTTTGTGTAGTTATTTTAATACAGAAAATGGAAGAAAATATACATTTCAGCATATTATCCTTTATTATCTCAAGACAGGTGAAAAGACAACTGAAACACGCAAAAGATTTGTGCTGTGCCTGGAGAAGGTGTTATAATGTGTCAAAAGTGGTCTGTGAAGTTTCATGTTGGAGGTTTCTCACTGGACGATGCTCCATGGTTAGGTAGACAATTTGAAGTTGACAGCTATCAAACAGAGATGTTAATTGAGAACAATCCATATTATACCACAGAGGAGATAGCTGACATACTCAAAATACTGAATTTAATAAGATTACTGATGAAAATGAAAAATGTGTGTTTTATTTTACAGAAAAAACCATATGGACTTCTTGGCCAACTTAATAATATACAACCTACTGAAAATCATTAGTGTAAATCTACAAAAACAAGAGGAGATTGACACACATTTCAATAAAGCATACCATTAAAGATATGACAAAAACACTCCTTAATACTTTTTGTATAATACAATAGTCTTTGCCAAGCAAAATTGATCTCATTTTCTTCCTGGTTAAATGTTTTGAAAGAATCCCCAAACTTTCTTATTAAATGTCAAACTCCTCACGTTAGCAGACAGAGGTTTACTGGCCATGCCGTTTTCTTCTCTGGTCCACATCTTCTGGACACTCATATAATCTTCTCCAGCCACAGAGTCCCATAGCTTCCCGCACGCATCGAATATTTTCTCGCAAGCCATTTCTACCTGAAATGCCTACTACACACCTACTTACCCGCTACCTCTTCATCCTTGACACTGCTGAAGTGTCTGTCTTTCACACATCTCCTGGACCTTCCCTCAACTGAGATGCTGGTCCTCGAGCTTGCTCTGGTAATATCACCATTATAGCACACTCTACAGTTCATCATTTTCACTTTTATATCTGTACTATGAAACTGATCTCCATAATAGCAGGAGGTGTGTGATGGCAGGAGTCCGATTTGATTTGGCCCACTGAGTATTTAGCATGTTCTCAGAAAGCATGTGTAAATTGAGTGAAGCTAGTGTAAGCCACATCTCAATATAGTTTGTAGACATCCAATGCTATTGTAGAATAATGGAATCATATGGTCTGACTTTGATCCTGGCTTTACCATTTTCAGGTTATATGACCTTTGGCAAATAATTTACTTTTCTGTAAATTTGAAGCTAAATAAGAAAAATCATGAAAGACATTCAAGAGTGCCAGGCACAAACACTCAAAAAATTTCGTCATGCTGATTCTGAGGATGATGAGCGGAGGAAGAAATCCCGTGGATAAGTATCAAATCCCACATATCCTCTGCTATATATGGGATGTCAAATAATATCATTTTGAATTATTCTTTGATGATTCTTTGACTTCAAGAATATGTACAGTATTACTTACATTAGACATGTAGTAGAACAATAGTTATTCATAATAAATAGCTAATATATGTAGGATTTGCCACGTGCCAAGCAGTGCTTTAAAAGTGTTCATATACATTAACTGATTTATTCTCATCAGTTCATTGAGGAAGCTAACATTATCGTTCTCATTTCTGTAGACAGGGAAACTGAGGCACATAGAGGTTAACTGACTTACTCTGCTGGTGAGTGGCAGAGGAGGGATTCAAATTCCAAGCAGTCAAACTCCAGAATTTCTTCTCATTATTATTGTACTTACACTATCTTGAATAAGTAAATGAATAAACCTCATTAGTTGAACATAGAAAAGAGATCTATAGGTCCAGTTCTCAAATACAGTATAATTTAAATTTATCAGTCTACCTCCCTTTATTTGAGCAACATTTTGTGTTGATTCTACTTTTAATTTCGTCCACAGATATACCAGGAAGAAGAAATAAATTACATAGAATGTGATGTTAGAACCAAAAAGGTCAAAGTTTCTGCATCTCTGTTTAACAATTAAGAATATACAGGTTAGCATATTAGATCAGGTGGTTTTAGTTAAACAAAACTATCAGAGTCCAGGAGAGGCAGCTGGAAACCATCTCCAGCACTAGGACCTGCAAAACTCCAGGATAAAAGATTTGAGTAAGTGCAAATTATTGACAAGAGAAAAAATTCTGAGGTGTCCTAAATTACAGCAAGATGGAGGATGGGAGGAAGAGACAAGGGAAATCAATCAGGTAGCTGACAGAGGCTGAAACCCACAAAAGATTGCCTACATTTCTGAAAGTGTGTAAAAACTTTGGATCCACTTCCAGGCAGCTGTTGCGGCAATTATCTACAAAGCATAACTGACCACCGACACCACCATATCCTGCTGTGCACAAACTTTGCAGCAAGAAAACACGTATTTCCCCCTAGGACTCTTAACTATCCCAGAGCTTTCAATGTCACCTTGCCACCCCGCGCCTTTAAAGTTAATGTTCAGAACTACTTACATTTTTCTTCCCAAACCCATTGTGGAAAAGAACCACCATCAGCTCCAGGAAGGCACGTTTGTCTTCTTCATCTAGCCCTGTGGCTGGTGGTTTACTCTGTGCCCACGACCTAGTCCTTTTCTGGCTACCATTTGTCTCAATAAACCCTTTCTTTCATAACAAACTGAAAGGTTTTTAACACCATTGACAGGCTATGTTTATGAATTTTAATGAATGTCTGAAGTTAACAACTCATAATCATTGTATATTTTGGTTATTCTATATTCTATAATATGGCTCGTGTTCTGGTATAATTACAATGAAAAATTAGTGGTTAAAGTTTTCTGAAATTAATAGCAGGGTAACGAAAATAATCTTGGTAAATTAACCAACACGGAAAAGAGTGAATAAGATTGAGAAAGTAAAATAACATTGTATTAAACTCCTATTTTTTTTGAAACAAGTCTCTTTTAAATGGTAATCTTTTAAATTCTCATTACAACCTAGATAGTATTTTCTACTTCACAGTCATGGAACCTGGCATTGAGTGTGGTTTAGTCACAGGAACGGTTGGAGAGGAAGCACTAGAACCCAGACCTCCTCAAGACAGATCTTGCTGCAGCACTTGAAGACAAGATGTATCTTATTTAACAACGCTTTAAAAAACATCAGTCAAATGAATAAAAATCAGTTTTTTTCTAATTGCTAGATCATATTTATTCAAAATTCAAGATTTAAGAGAAGTCTTTCCATAACAATATGGATTATTTTGCACCATTCGGTAGAAATGCATCTGATGCAAGTTAATTCGTGTCCTGAAAAAAAAAATTACTTTCAACCTCCATTTAAGCTGAGGCAGTCATTCAATGGCTAGCCATTGCGCTTCCAAAATGAAGGTGGACTTTTATCCTGCCTTTTAGCTGCCCTGCTTTCTTCAATACCTCGTATTCTCCAAACTCTGTGCGCTTTGGGACTTTTCTTGAAAAGACAAGTTTTGCTACTTGGCACCAATTTAGCACGTCAATCCCTTGAAATCGATGACAGCGGTGAGCAGCTAAGGAACTCCGAGATACTGATCATCTCTAAGAGTTTTGCGTGCGCGTGCCCGAGAAGGTGACGTACGGTGCGCGCCAGCGGCCGTGGCGCCACCTTAGCGCTGCGTCGCCATAGCGACTGTCCTTGGCAACCGTGAAGCTCCGTAGGCCTTTGGCAGGCTCTGGATTTGAGTAGAGCTCTGCTCCTCACTTCCCTCGCCACTGGTTTTCTTCTTTCTTTTCTTTCCTGTTTTCCCTTCCTCTACTTCCAAAATCATGGAGGGTGGAACTGGGGACGTTCGGAAGCTTTTCATCTTCGCTACTACCCAGAATTACTTTGGACTGCTGTCGGAACCCTGCAACCAGCCTCTGCTGTACGGCAGTCCTGAAATCAACAACTTCTTGGATGACGGGAACCAGATGCTCCTTAGGGTGCAACGATCCGACGCCGGAATATTGTTTTCTAACACGGTATGGTTCTCTGCACCCCTGACCTGAGCTCCCTTTCTGCTCCTAGTTTCCCCCAGAGGGATGCTGGTTCCCTCTTCTACCCCTTCCCTATCTGATCCTCAGCTGACCGAAGGAGATAGATTGCCTGTGTACACACTTGAACAGAACAATTATATTCTTTTCTAGTCCCCGCCCCCCCCCAAGGACTGCAGATTGGTTATAACCAAAAGAAACAAACAAGCAAAGAAACAAATAAAAATTTACATTATTTAGTTTTGAAAACACCTTTTTTTCCTCTCTTCTGAGGTTCTTTGAGGCCAATTCTACTGTATCTTTTTGGGGGTTAAACTTACTAGCGGGAAAGATTAGTTAGGGATTCAGATCTTTTACGCAATAGTGATACAAGTTTAAATTCTTTTTCGAAGTACAATATGTGATGCGTTTTTTTCAATTAATTTGACTTTTATTGTCTAAGGAAAAAAAGCGCAACAAATGAAACTGGCGGCTGGGAGTGGCTCATTTAGAGGCTACTTGGAGAAGATTGTGGAGGGCCGCCCTGAGCCGCCCCCTGAGCCGCCCCCTTCCGTGAGCGCCTAGATCCCCGTGCACTCTTTCATCCCCGCTCTGCTTTCGAGGCGGACTGTGGCTTGTGCTGCGCAGACCCGCCAGCCTCTGGGGCTGGAAACGAAGCCTAGCAAAGGGAATTTATGAATTTGTGAACTTCGGTTTCCTTTTCTTGTCTTTCCGACAGCCTCTTTGTGATGATTGGGTTTCGGGAAGAGTTGCAGCTACGACCTCGGCAGCTTTTATACCTGGACAACCAGCTGGCCTCTCTGGTCGGTTTCTCTGGAGGCTGTCTAGACGGCATTGTAAACGGTTGGGAGCCGTTTGTGACGGCTCCCAAAAGTTTGCAGCTGCGGAAATGAACTCAAGAAATTCATTCTAGGATAGGTGTAATCGGGGGATCGTTTAGGTACAGGAATACCTTGGAGTTTTGTGGGTGTCTCATGATGGACCAACTGACCCCACTCTCCTCAGCCCCAGTCTGGAACATCCTGTGAAGTCAGGAGTCAATGAGCTAGCCATATCCATGAAGTTATCTAATAAAAATGAAAGTTAACATGTGTCTTGCTGCCTATAAGTAAGCTTACCGATTTGGGGGGGGGTGGTGGTGGTGGTATCAAGGCCAAGGAAAAAGGGGGTCATAGGTGAGACAAAGGGAGGGAATCGAAATACCACTGTCCACAAAGAATGAAATCAGTTTCATTCTGTAAATGTTTGGGACCTCTCAGACTTCCTCCCATTTCGGTTTTTTGTCTGGTGAGTTGGGCATTCCTCTCCCAGGCCACAGCGGACAGAGTGAGTTGGTTTTCCTGAGCCTACTGGGCAGAGCAGGAGGTTGCGATTCACTAGGAGGCGGCCTAAGCCTGCGGGAGGGAAGAGGTGGAGGGAAGAGGTGGTGCATCGAGGAATCACTGGGTCTGGAGCACTGCGCTGAGGTGCAAGGTCCTTGTGTCCCAAGTAATGCCACACACTGGGGGTCGATTTGCGGTACTGCCCCCTCAATCCCCAGACTCTCCTACCTTCACTGATTTTCCTCCCCGAGGAAACTTGTATACTGGCCACATCCCAGCCTCCTCCACCCGTTCTGCTGCTGATTTCCCAGAAAGTTAAATCTTGGAAGGTTTATCTAAGTACAAGCCGCTGCCAATTCCGCCTCCTTCCCCAGCACTTTATTTCAGATTTTTTCACATCCTGTTGTTTAACAACTTGGCCCAGCCAGTTAGGGCTTTTTTTTGTTTATCAATATGTGATGTATTGATTTATTTATTGCACTGTTGCCTTCCCTGGCAGGGTTGCTGAAGAAATAACTTGCATTTGTAATCAGGTTATATATGTTGATAAGCTAACAAGTACACATATATTTACACACCTAAGAGTAATACACAGAAGAAATTGCCTCACATGTTAAAGGAGCTCATAGATAAATGAAATATAGCAAATCACTGACATATTTTTAAACCTCTCCCTCTGGTGTTCACCCATATCTCTGGGTCTGACAGTATTTGATACACAGCAACCATTGAGTACATCTTTGTAGGATGACTGGATCATTCACCCATTCACTATGGATCTTTAGTTTTGGATTTAATTCAGTTTTAGGCAGTAGAAACTGTTTTCTTCCTGAAGAAAGTAAGGCATAAAGGTTACATCCTATGTGTTAACTATTCCACTTCTCTAATAGGTAATACTTGAGTCAGAATAAGACCCCCTGCTTCTACCTTCCAGAACATCACTCCAATGGCCTACAGTGAATACTTAACAAATGATAAAATTGGGGCATACTGTGGAAACACCATTGAAAGTTTAGAGTGTAATAGGAAAACAATACAAGGAGAGGTTTGAATTCATCAACGTGTGTCTTGGGTTGGATATTGAAAATTGAAGCAATACCTTTGAAAACTTGATGCCATTACTAATAGAGCCCGACAATGCATTTTATTTTTAGTTCTATACCACAGTGCAGATTTTTCATATCTGAAATGTTTTCTTATGTCTTAAGTTGTACTTTAGATGTCTGAGAGTCAGCATGATTTAATAATTTATAGTAAGTGACCAAATACTTACTGAGTACCTCCTGTAGGTCTGGCACTGTTCTAGGAGCTGGTAATAAAGCCATGAGCATGCCAGAGTTTGTCTTCAAGGAGTACCATTTGAGTGGACAAAGCTAGGCTAAACACATACACACAGATACATAATGTAGCATAGTTTTGAGTATTGAAAAGTGCTTTTGAAATAAAAATAAAGTAGTGATGGGGATGGCATAGAGAACTGTATGAAAATAGAGTAGGAAGGGATACCTGTTTGGATTAGTGACCTTTGAAGGGAGATTTGAATGATGATTTGTAGTCATATATAAGATTTAAGGGAAGAGTGTTCTAAGCAAAAGATATTGTGAGTACAAAGGCCCTGAGCTTGGTCTCACCTTGGTTTCAAGGGGCAGGAAAAAAAATTACAGAGTGATTGCTGAAGTTGAATGATTAACTGGAGAGTATGGAAGATTGTTACAGGCTGATCACTGAGGACCTTGTACACCTTTCTGGTGAACTAGGAAGTCACTGGTAATTTTAAGCATGTCACTGGTAATACTGAGCAAGAGAAAGATCTGATCTGCTATATGTTTCAGGATAGAGGTTGACAAATCTTTTTGTAGTAGGCCAGACAATAAGTATTTTAGACTTTGCAGACCATACTGTCTCTGTGACAAATTCAGCTCTGCCATTGTAGTGTGAAAGCTGCCATAGAAAATATGTGAGTGTGGCTGCATTCTAATAAAGCTTTATTTTTAAACTGATATTTGAATTTCATATAATGATCATGTGCCATGAAATACTATTTTTTAAAGAAATGAAGCAACCATTTTTAGCTTGTGGGTGATACACAAACAGCAGCCAGTTATAGTGTGTTGATCTGTGATCTATCCCAGTAGGGGACTGGTATTTTGCATCCTCCAAAAGAACAACTTGGCACCTTGAATGAACAGTTACCAAATAATGTACCATCAATTCAGAGGAAGTGGTAGTTGCCAATGATAGGGAAACTGGGAGGAGAGGCAGCTGTGAGTGGTGACTCTCACTTTTCCTTTTCTCAGGGAACAATGAGCAGCTGTAGCCACCTGAACCTTTGCTTTAACTCTGGCTTTGGCTAGGACGAAGTTACTGAGCTGACTGGCACCCCAGGGTGACTTGGCCAGTGATGGTAGTTGCTATTTTTAAACTATGATCATGAAATGTGTATTTTTTCACATAGGACAGAAGAAGGATATGTACTACTTCATTACTAAAGAGCGAACTTTTCAAATCTGCAGATCTGCATTTGGTTATCCCATTTGTTTGTAATTAGAATAAAATGATCGATCATACTAGCAACAGAACTCTAATGTGTGAAAACAAGAGTTGGAGCAATGCAGCTACAGTAATAAATGCCAGTTCTTCTAGCAGCTTAAAAAAATAGAATGATTGCGGTAGAAGAAAAGTAGCATGAAAACTCACTCATCTAGAAGATGTTTTTCATACAGAGCAGTGAACTTGTTTGCAAGCTTTTTAATGCATGGGCTTCTCTTTCTGGGAAAAGAAATAACAACTGGAAATATATGTAATGTGAAAACTTCTTTCAGACAGTATACTTTGCAGCTAATGGATTTTTTATTTTTAATTTTTTAAGAATTTTTATTGATTATGCTATTACAGCTTTTCAAACTTTTTCTCCCTTTATCCCCCCTCAGCCTTGCTCCCCTAACCCCCCAGCATTCCCTGCCCTTTAGTTCATGTTCATGGGTTGTAGATATAAGTTCTTTGATCCTCTGTTTCTTTTTTTAAATTAAAAAAAATATTTAATTTTTGTTCAAGTACAGTTTTCTGTCCCCCACTCCCATCTCAGCCCACCCAGCCATGCTCCCCATCTCCCTCCTGTTTCCACCCCTCTTAGTTGTTTTCCATGTGTCCTTTATACGAGTTTCTGTGAATCCTTCTCCTTTTCCCCTGAAATTCACTCCCCTCTCCCCTCTGATCCCTGTCAGCCTGTTCTGAATTTCAGTGTCTTTGGTCATATTTTGCTTGCTTGTTTGTTTTGTTGTTTAAGTTCCTGTTAAAGGTGAGATCATATCATATTTGTCTTTTACCACCTGGCTTATTTCACTCAGCATTATGCTTTCCAGTTCCATCCATGATGTTGCAAAGGGTAGTAGCTCCTTTCTTTCTGCTGCATAGAATTCCATTGTGTAAACGTACCATAGTTTTTTGATCCATTCATTTACTGACGGGTTGGATCCGTTCATTTACTGACGGTTTGATCCATTCATTTACTAAGCAACCTATTTACTAGGTTGCTTCCAACTCTTGGCTATTGTAAATTGTGCTGCTATGAACATTGGTGTGCATAGGTTCTTTTAGATTGGTGTTTCAGGGTTCTTAGGATATACTCATAACAGTGGAATTGCTGGGTCAAAAGGCATGTTCATTTTTAGTTTTCTTAGAAAATTCCATACTGTTTTCCATAGTGGTTGTACCAGTCTGCAATCCCACCAACAGTGAACTAGGGTTCCCTTTTCCCCACAACCTCTCCAACATTTGTTGTTTGTCGCTTTGTTTATGATGGCCATTCTGACCGATGTAAAGTAGTATCTCATTGTGGTTTTAATTTACATCTCTCTGATAGCAAGAGATATTGAGCATCTCTTCATGTGTCTCTGGATCCTCTGTATGTCCTCCTTGGAGAAGTGTCTGTTCAAGTCCTTTTCTCGGTTTTTAATTGGGTTAGTTCTCTTCTTAGAGTGAAGTCGTGTGAGTTCTTTGTATATTTTGGAAATTAAACCTTTGTCTGAGGTATCATTGGCAAATATGTTTTCCCATACAGTTGATTGCCTTTTTATTTTAATACGGTTTTCTTTAGCCACACAGAAGCTTTTAATTTTGATGAGATCCCATTTGTTTATTCTTTCCTTTCTATTCCTTGCCCTGGGAATACCAGTAAAAATGTCGCTGCATGAAATATCTGAGATTTTCCTGCCAATGCTCTCCTCTAGGACTTTAATGGTGTCACGGCTTATATTTAAGTCTTTTATCCACCTTGATTTAATTTTGGTGTATGGTGTAAGTCGGGGCTTAAGTTTCATTGTTTTGCATGTAGCTGTTCAGTTCTCCAAACACTGTTTGTTGAAGAGGCTATTTTTACTCCACTTTATGTTGCTGCCCCCTTTGTTGAATACGAATTGGCTATAGAGATTTGGGTTTATTTCTGGGCTCTCTGTTCTATTCCATTGGTCCACGTGTCTGTTTTTATGCCAGTACCAGGCTGTTTTGATTACAATGGCCTTATAATACACTTTGGTATCAGGTACTGTGACCCCTCCTACTTTGTTCTTCTTTCTCAAAATTGCAGCTGCTATTTGGGGTTGTTTATGGTTCCATATAAATTTTTGAAGTGTTTGTTCTATGTCTCTGAAATATGCCATTGGTACTTTAATAGGTATTGCATTGAATCTGTAAATTGCTTTGGGTAGTATGGACATTTTGATAATGTTAATTCTTCCAATCCATGAACACGGTATGTGTTACCATTTGTGTCTTCCTTGATTTCTTTCTTTAGTGTTGTGTAGTTTTCTGCATACAAGTCTTTTACCTCCTTGGTTAGGTTTATTCCCAGATATTTTATTTTTGTTTTTGCTATATCGAATGGGATTTTTTTCTTGATTTCTGCTTCTGCTGATTCACTGTTAGTATACAAAAATGCCTTTGATTTCTGGATATTGACTCTGTAACCTGCTCTTTTGCCAAATTCATTTATTAGTTCGAGCAGTTTTTTGGTAGAGTCTATAGGATTTTCCATGTACACTATCATGTCATCTGCTAACAATGACAGTTTTGTTTCCTCCTTTCCGATTTGGATGCCTTTTATTTCCTTTTCTTGTTGGATCACTGTGGCTAAAACTTCCAATACTAGATTGAATAGAAGTGGTGAAAGTGGACAGCCATGTCTTGTTCCTGATCTTAGTGGAAAATATTTTAGTTTTTGCCCATTGAGTATGATGTTGGCTGTAGGTCTCTAATATATGGCCTTTATTATATTGAGGAATGCTCCCCCTATTCCCACTTTACTGAATGCCTTTATCATAAATGGGTGTTGTACCTTATCAGAAGCTTTTTTTGCATCTTTTGATATGATCATGTGGTTTTTGTCTTTCCTTTTATTTATATGATGTATTACATTTACTGATTTGTGAATATTGAACCATCCTTGCATCCCTGGGATGAATCCCACCTGGTCATGGTGTATGACTTTTTTTGATGTATTGTTGGATGTGATTTGCCAATATTTTGTTGAGGATTTTTTTTAAACATTTTGAGTTAAATACAGTATCATTAGAGTTCATTTCACTTGGATTTCTTTTTAAAGATTTTATTTATTTATCTGTAGAGGGAAAGGGAAGGAGAGAGGGAGAGAAATATCAATGTGTGGTTGTCTCTCATGTGTCCCCTGCTGGGAACTGGCTGCAACCCAGGCATGTGCCCTGTCTGGGAATCTAACCGTGATCATCTGGTTCGCAGGCCCGGGCTGAATCCACTGAGCTACACCAGCCAGGGTTTGTTGAGGATTTTAGCGTCTATGTTCATCAGCGATATTGGCCTGAAGTTTTCTTTCTTTGTTGTGTCTTTATCTGGTTTTGGAATTAGGATGACGCTGGCTTCATAAAAAGAGTTTGGGAGTATTCCAAAAAATCCATCATTTTGGATTTTTTGGAATAGTCTGTGAAGAATAGGGGTTAGCTATTCCTTAAATGCTTTGTAGAATTCTCCTGTGAAACCATCTGGTCCAGGGATTTTGTGTGACGGGAGTTTTTTGATTACTGCTTCAATTTCATTTGCTGTTATTGATCTGTTGGGGTTTTCTGCTTCTTTTTCATTGAGTTTTGGAAGATTATATTTTTCTAGAAATTTGTCTATTTCACCCAGGTTTTCAAATTTCTTGGCATACAGTTCTTCATAGTAATTTCTTACAATCCCTTCTATTTCTGTGGTATCAGTGTAATCTCTCCTCTTTCATTTCTGATTGTGTTTATTTGGGTCTTCTCTCTTCTTTTCTTGATGAGCCTACCTAAAGGCTTGTCTATTCTGTTTATCTTTTAAAAAAACCAACTCTTGGATTCATTGATCCTTAGAATTGTGCTTTTCGTCTCTATGTCATTTAATTCTGCTCTGGTCTTGGTCATTTCCTTCCTTGTACTTGCTGTTGGCTGTCTTTGTTGTTGTTCCTCCAGTTCTTGCAGGCTTCGGGTTAGGTTGTTTGTTTGAAATGTTTCTATCTTCTTTAGGTAAGGCTGTATTGTTATGAACTTCCTTCTCAGGACTGCCTTCGCTGTGTCCCATAAGTTTTGGGTTGTTGTGAGTTCATTTTCATTTGTTTCCAGAAACTTTTTGATTTCTTCCGTAATTTCATTCTTGACCCATTCCTTGTTTAATAGCATACCATTCAGTCTCCATGATTTGGGATGTTTGGGTCTTTTCCTTTGCAGTTGGTTTCCAATTTCAGTCCCTTGTGGTCAGAGAAAATGCTTGGTATGATTTCAATTTTACTGAATTTGTTGAGGCTGGTTTTGTGTCCTATCATGTGGTCTATTTTTGAAAATGTTCTGTGTGCATTTGAAAAGAATGTGTATTTAGCTTCTTTGGGATGAAGGGCTCTCTCTGTATAAGTTAAGTCCATTTCATCTAGGGCATTGTTTAATACCACAATATCTTTGTTGATATTTTGTTTGGAAGATCTGTCCAATTTTGACAGTGGGGTGTTAAAATCCCCTATTATAATTGCGGTGCTGTCAATATCTTTCTTGAACTCCTCTAAGATTTTCCTTATATGTTTGGGTGCTCCTGTGTTGGGTGCATATATATTTACAATGTTAATGTCTTCTTGGTCAGTTCTTCCCTTGAGTATTATGAAGTGACCTTCTGCGTGTCTCTTTATGGTCCCTTTTTTGAAGTCTGTTTTGTCTGATATGAGCATTGCTACCCTGACTTTTTTTTTCTTGTCCGTTTGCTTGGAAAATTTGTTTCCAGCCTTTCACTTTTAGTCTGTGATGGTCTTTTGTCCTGAGGTGGGTCTCTTGTAGGCAGCATATGTTTGGGTCATGCTTTCTTATCCATTCAGCTGTTCTATGTCTTTTGATTGGAGCATTTAAGCCATTTACATTTAAGGTTATTATTGATAGGTACTTACTCATTGCCATTTTTGTACCTGTGTTCCTCTCTGTCTTTCTCTTCTCCTTCCTTTCCTTAAAGCAGTCCTTTTAGTATTTCTTGGAGAGCTGGTTTGGTGGAGGCATGGTCTTTTAGACTTCTTTTGTCTTGGAAGCTCTTTATTTGGCCTTCTATCTTGATTGAGAGCCTTGCTGGGTAAAGTAGTTTTGGTTGTAGGCCTCTGGTTCTCATTACTGGGAATATTTTTTGCCATTCTCTTCATGCTTGAAATGTTTCCATTGAGAAGTCAGTAGCCAACCTTATTTGGGCTCCCTTGTATATTACTTTCTTTTTCTCCCTTGTTGCCTTTAAGATTCTCTCTTTGTCTTGGAGTTTTGCCATTTTAATGATGATGTGTCTTGCAGTAGGCCTCTTTGGTTTCCACCTGATTGGAACTCTGTGATTCCTGGATTCGGGTGACCTTTTCTTTCATCAAATTAGCCAAATTTTTCACCATTACTCTTTCAAATAGGTTTTCTATCCCTTGTTCTTCTTCTCCTCTGGTATTCCTATTATTCAGATATTATTACGTTTCATATTGTCTTGCATTTCTATTAATCTCTTTTCATTCTTCTTGAGCCTCTTCTTTTTCTTGCTCTTTCTGGGAGTTTCTTTCTACTCTGTCCTCCAACTTGCTGATCCGATCTTCTGCCTCATCGATCCTGCTTTTCATTCCTTCTACTGTGTTCTTCAGTTCAGAAATTGTATTCTTCATTTCCTCTTGGTCCTTTCTGTTAGTTTCTATTTCCTTTTTCATTTTGCTATAGTTTGTGGTGAGTTTATTGTAGCTCCCTTGTAGTTTCTGGTACCTCAGCGTGAGCTCTTTGGATTTCCTGATAACCAGTTCTTTCAATTCAATATCTGATAGTTGACTTGCCTCTATTTCATCTAACATTCTTTCTGAGGCTTCCATCTTTTCTTTCATTTGGGGATTGTTTCTTTGTTTTCCCATTGTTAGTGAGACTCTTCTTGTTTGCCTCAGCTTCTTAAATTAATCTGTTCTGGTTCCCCAGGTTTATTTTGTGAACTTCTGTGGTAGATTACCTGTGAAATTCAGTGGTGTTACCTACAGGTATCTTGATGTTCTCCACTTCCACCTACTCCTTTTTTTGTGTGTGTGTGATCAGTTGGAGGGAGAGGCAAAATAGTGTATGAGAACAGAAGAGTATTTTATGATATTTACAGTCACAGATGGTAGAGAAGAGATACAAGATCTTTAGGCTCTATACAGTGTTAACTGTAATCTTCAACCCAATTTGCCACTTTTAAGAAAGTATAGATCAAAGATAAGTTTCTTGTTGGGGAGGGAAGGCTGTGAGTTGTATCTAGAAAGCAGTGAGGTTGCAGGTGGTCAGATTTTGAGGTAAGGTGAGAGTAAAGAATAGTAAACAGGTGTAGTGTCCGAGGAAGTAGAGTTAATCATAACACTAATAGAATTTAGGAACCTGTAAAGTGGGCTCAGATCTGGGAGATGTGTTGTTAAGTATTTACAGTTGTATAGACCAGCTATTATTTATAATAATATTAAAGCAACAATGATTGTCTGTCAACAATCATATGACAGAATCTATGTGATCTGTCTGAGCAGGTGGTATAGAGCTTTGGGTAGTGTGCTAAAGGAAAACAAGTGGCATGAAGTATAGAAAATGAGCAATACACTGTGGAGGAAAGAACAGGGAAAACCTGTCAAATGATACAATATAACCAGCCAAGACTAAGAAACCTATACAGAAAGAGGGAGAATACAAAGATACAATTAAAATATAAAAGAAATGAGAATAATGAAAAAATAATAATACAAATATGCAGCAACTTGTGGCTTCTCTGTTATAGCAAAGTAAAATTTGTCTCTCTGTCTCTATTGTTGAGATGCCCCCTCTTTAGATCCCACTCTGGTCTTTTCACAGTTCCCAGTTGTTTGTGTCTCTTGTAGGTAAAAGAAAGCAAAGCAACAAACAAACAAACAAGAAAAAAAAGACAGGAGAAGGGACGAAAAAGCAATGTTTGGTAAGAAAGGAAGGACTAAAACAAGAAAAAAGAAAGGAGAGGAACAAAGTATTGAAAGCTAAAGCAATAATAAAATTAAAAAAATATATAAGATTACTAAAAAAACCAAACAAACCAAAAAACAAAAACCCCAACAAACAACCCTCCCCCCCAAAAAACCCACACCTTCCCTTATTGGTTTCAAACTGTCCAAACCGGTTTTTCTGGTTGCAGCAGGACCTCTCTGTGGGCTGGGGTACAGGTGCACGCATGCGCGTGGGCCAGCCAGGCTACCAGACTGGTGTGTTGGACCCCCACACACCCGCCAGGCTGCCTGGGTCCCGTGGGATCTGCCCGTCCTTCCAAGTCCTGTGGCGGGACTCAAATGCTTCCGCTTCTCCTCTAAATCCTTGCCAGGCTGGGTGGGAAGCAAGGCAAGCTGCTGTCACAGGAGAACACCTCAGTTCACTTTCCAATAAAAACTTCTCCAGAAAGCCTGCCTCTCAGCCCAGCTCAATCCCCAGCCAGACCGGTAAGGACAATGTGCCTCTCAGTTCTCCTGGGCTGACGACCACAGAGTTGGCAGTTGAACACCACCCCTTGTCCTCCTTACTCTCTGTAAACTCAAGCAGACAGCTCTCTGCCCCTTGTTGCCCAGCCTTGCCTAGACCGGGAGGGAGAGAGCTAATGACTGGCGCTGGTCACCCACTGAGGCCGCTGGGTGCCCCGGCTCCCTTGGCAGACGCCTCTGGCGCTGGTTTGAGACGAGCGCCTCTGGACCCTGACCACGGCTGCGTCACTGGGGCTGCCTGGCCATGGGCGCCTGCCCCTGCCACCTCCGCTTCTGTCTCCACTCAAGTTCCCAAGACCCCACTGACCTGCCACTGTCTGGTACCTCAGCATCGGTCACAAGGTCTGGTCTCCCAATTTCATAAATGCTGGGGAACTGTTGGTTAATTGCGCTGTTCCTCAGTAGATCTGCCAGGATTTTCTCTCATGTGTATGGGAGCTAAAATCTGCTCCGTTCTACTCTGTTGCCATCTTACCTCTCTCCTCAGCTAATGGATTTATTACTATTAACTGACCTATTTTAAACATGTTTGCTTTAGTAAACTCTAATTTAGTTCACTCAGTTCCAATTTTAAATAATCTAGTCATGTGGTAACTTAATAAAAAAGTTTGATAATCAACTACATGTAAGAACAAATTTTTGGATCAAGTAAAGATTATTTTAAGAGACAGACTACTAAGTTCTTTGTGGTAGTTTTGAGTTTATGTACAAGTTAAAAGGAACCTATTACAATGCTGGTTTCAGGTAAGAGGGTAATTAAAATCCTTGTCAGACTTTCTGAACAAGTGGAGAAGCGTACTACTCACCAGTGTATAACTGGGACACACAGCTTTGATCTAAATCTGGCTGGAATGGTTAGTAGTATGTGTCATCAATATTTATGTAGTGATTTCTGTTTGTAAATCACTTATCAGAATAGTTTTATGATATGATCACCTGTAAGTGGAGAAACCTTTTAAAACCCAGATGTTCTTTTCTTTTTTTAAGATTTTATTTATTTATTTTTAGAAGAGAAAGGAGGGAGAGAGGGAGAGAAACATCAATGTGTGGTTGCACCCGCTCATGCACCCGCTACTGGGGACCTGGCCTGCAACCCAGGCATGTGCCCTGACTGGGAATTGACCCCACAACCCCTTTGTTTGCAGGCGGGCACTCAATCCATTGAGCCACACCAGCCAGGCCTTAAAACCTAGGTATTCTTAAGGAGCAGATATTTTTAAAATAACTATTATTCCAAGGGATAACATTACTGTGATACATTTTAGGGAACATTTCTTTCAAATAATTAACTTTTCTGAAGATAACATTAAAAGTCATTTATTTATCATTTTAGATCGATTTTGCTGACACAAAGGATAAAGTGCTGGTGTTTTTCAAGCTTCGACCTGAAGTAATTACCGATCAGAATCTACATAATAACATTCTTGTTTCATCTATGTTAGAATCACCTATAAATTCCCTTTATCAAGCAGTACGGCAAGTATTTGCACCCATGTTATTAAAGGTGAGTAGAGTAACTGTATAGTCATTAGAAAATTAGGTTATTTGGATAAGCACTTTCAAAACAAATATATTACTTTATATGCTATTAATATCAGTATTTTAGTTTTTCAATTAAAACACATATTCAAAAATTAAGCTTTGATGACAAATAGGGAAATTGGAGAAAGACATAAAATAGAATCCACATAATTTCTTACATTGCCATGTGGACTCTTTCTCCCTTGTGAGATGAAGTATTGTTAAGCTCTGAGTGAAGCAGGCATATTAGGGCTTAGTTCTTCAATAGTGTTATAGAAGAACACCAATTTGGTTGGCAAGCTTCTGATAATCATGTGCTTTTTTTAATTTTTTTATTTTTTTAGGATCAGGAATGGAGCAGAAACTTCGATCCCAAACTTCAGAATCTTTTGAGTGAACTAGAAGCTGGATTGGGTGTAGTGCTACGCAGATCAGACACTAATTTATCAAAATTAAAATTTAAGGAAGATGACACACGAGGTATGTAACCATAGGTTAATCAAAGGAAATTAAAATGATTGTTTTATGAGCATATTAGTAAATGAGTACATTTCTTCACAGATTTATTTTCACACTTTTAGATCTGCTCTAAGCCTGAGCTACTTTTATATAAACAGGTCCGTATAACTGTGGAGAACATGAAAATGTAATCTTTAACAGTGTACAATTTGTGGAAATAGAAAATGTAGTTGGTTCTTGTGTTTTGCAGCCATTGTGTCCTGAAAGTCATTGTGAACACTGAATTAGTGAACACGGAACCATGGCTCTTAGGCAGAATTACAGGGTTAGTTTCCTGTGAGCCTCTGGTCATAACATTTTTGCCAACTGCTAAACACATAACTCTGTTATATATGTGTTTCTGTTTAAAACTATTTTATTTAATATGTATTGTTGATTCATTAACATTGATCCAGTTGCCAATAGTATAACTCATGCTCAAATCAGGCTTATCATACACAAGTGTTTTCTCTGTGAGGCACAGGACAGTGTGCTTCTGCTTAGGAACACCAGAGAGCCCGTCAGCTCCGTGCTTGGGAACTATATTAACCAGGGAAATCACCAACAAAGAGCACAAAAATGTGAAAATGTGGCACTAAATAGATTATAAAAGACTGCATAAAGGGTTTTGTTTACTAGGAGATAGAAAATGAGAAGGCTATGCATCTTTATTCATGCTCGGCTGGAAAACTATGTGTCAGGGCAACTCAGATTTTTCCCTGGTCTATATATGTCTGCAAGTGGCACTACAGCACTATGAGTATTGATTTTAAGTTATGAGTAAATATTAGCGAGCAGGTAAATTAATGTTAGCAAGTAGGTAAATTTCTCAATCCAGAAACCTGGAATAATGAGGACTGACCTTAATTGTATACCTTATAAATATAATGGGCCACTGACTTTCATTTTAAAACCTATTTTATCTGAAGCTAATTCAAATTTTATTATGGCAATAGAAAAATTATTACTCACATGAATCATTAATTGAAATGCAAGACACATACAATTATTTTAAAATATTGGCTATAGTGTCATTCATTGCTTTATTAGTAAATTAAATACTTTTTGAATTCTACAGGACTCAGAAAGAAAGTGCATTTGTTTCTAGCATGAGATTAGGAAAGTAGAGATAGAAAGTAGTCCAGTTCATTGGAAAATTTAAAGTAAATTTAAAAGCAAATCTACTTTAATTTGCTTATATTTTGAAATTAAATTACAAACATTTTTGATTAAATCATAATCACTTCAGATTTGGGTAATATTCAATAGCATGAATGGTTTTGAAATCAGATTTAGGAAAACCTTGTGTTGGAGAAGTGAACTGAGAGACGAAAGAAGCAGAATCATGGTATAGGCATGATTGACTTACAAAAGCATGTAGGAATCACACTGAGCAAGAACCTTGATGTGAAGTATACATCTGGTGGTGTTAATGTTTCTAGTAACTTCAAGTAGGAACTTTCTGTTGATAGAAATTATAAAACGTTTTTTCCTTACATCCTTAAGAATGCAGGAAATATATGAAATCAGCAAATAAATCTGATTACTTTTTGGCTCTTCATTTTAATTGATATATTTTTTTCCCTCCTCACTTTTTCAGGTATCCTTACGCCAAATGATGAGTTCCAGTTTTGGATAGAACAGNTTATATTTTGAAATTAAATTACAAACATTTTTGATTAAATCATAATCACTTCAGATTTGGGTAATATTCAATAGCATGAATGGTTTTGAAATCAGATTTAGGAAAACCTTGTGTTGGAGAAGTGAACTGAGAGACGAAAGAAGCAGAATCACGGTATAGGCATGATTGACTTACAAAAGCATGTAGGAATCACACTGAGCAAGAACCTTGATGTGAAGTATACATCTGGTGGTGTTACTGTTTCTAGTAACTTCAAGTAGGAACTTTCTGTTGATAGAAATTATAAAACGTTTTTTCCTTACATCCTTAAGAATGCAGGAAATATACGAAATCAGCAAATAAATCTGATTACTTTTTGGCTCTTCATTTTAATTGATATATTTTTTTCCCTCCTCACTTTTACAGGTATCCTTACGCCAAATGATGAATTCCAGTTTTGGATAGAACAGGCTCATCGTGGGAGTAAACAGATCAGTAAAGAAAGAGCCAGTTATTTTAAAGAATTATTTGAAACAATTGCAAGAGTATGTGATTCATACACTTACATATTAGGCTTTTGATAAAAGTACTTTGGGATTCTATTTTTAATAAATTTATCTCTGTTCTAAAATCGTTACTTGATGGTTGTGAACAAAACATATCCTTCATATGTAGCAAGGTTTACTTAAGGTGTGTGTTTAATATGAGTATAATGTAAAAATGTAAACTTTTAAAGAAGTTAAATTCTAATCTCCAGTAAATATTTTTCTCAAACATAATTTCACATTGGATAGGGGAAAACAAAAACTTAATATACTAACAGAGGCTTATGTATGTGCAGTTAGTATATGTTTGTTCTTTTGAAAGAATGTTCACTTTATTCAAATTAGCATTTTGAAGTAGGCTATAATTTAAAAAGTCTTAGTTTTATACTTATTTGGTAATTATTCCCTGATGTATCTACAGAGGTTAAATAAGTGACCATTTTAATTATGGTTATTAAAAATCTGTTCTTTTCAAAATAAGTATAGTTATTTTCTACTTGTTTCCAATATTTCAATACCGTTTGAATTAAGTGTTTGAAATTTTTTTAGACTTTTTTTGTAGCATTGATAAATGTAGAATGATAAATCTTGTACGAAGATTATATTATTGGTAATATTCAATACAGCAAAGGAATGAATAAAGATATACCAACTACAATGGGCAGTATAAAAATGGACAAGTGTAATTGAACAATAAAGTAATAAAATGTTGTTAAGACTACCTTCACTTGGGTAAATTAAGGAAATGAATCCACATTTAAAGAATTAGGCCAAGTATAAAAATAAATGAATAGATTTTTTTTGCAATTCTTATTGATTTTTCTGGCTTTCACAAAATATATTTCTGAAAAAACATATAGGGTGTTTATGTAAGAAAGTAATATGTCATCTGGATAAAAAAGGAGAAAATAACAAGGCAAATACTAGAGTTGTAGCAGTTGAAAACTGAGAACATTTTGATTATATTGCCCGAGGTAAATGTATGATCATCTTAAAAAATGAATGAATTTTGGTTTTAGGAGTTTTATAACTTGGACAGTCTGTCTTTACTGGAAGTCGTTGACTTGGTGGAGACGACTCGTGACGTTGTTGATGACGTGTGGAGACAAACAGAGCATGACCCTTATCCCGAGTCACGCATGCTACATCTCTTAGATATTATAGGTACTAGTAAAGAAAAAATTCTGGAATCTTGTTTTGTGTTTTTTTTCTTTAAATGATCCTTAATATAGTAATTGTTGGTTTCAGTAACTCTTAAAGCAGGTCTTATAGAATTATTTAAATAGATATGTGTATATAGTTCGTTACTTTAAATCATGTATCAAATTTTTGGACCACTAATACAGCTAAATTTATGTAGATTGTAACCCCTGTACATGTATTAATTTTGAATTTATTTTGTAATGAACTGAAAAGTTCTTTAATATATTGGCTTGTAAGTCAATATTAAAAGTGCAAATACTTTTGACTCAGAAAATGCCCTTCTCATTATTATTCTAAGGAAATATTAGATAAGTACATAAGGTGTATGAGTAAGGATATTGATCACAGCATTATTTGTAACAGATAGCAGCTGAGAATTGGTTATTTAATGATACATCCATACTGTAGGCTCCTAGCCTTCAAAAAATGTATATATATTTCTGTACTTTAGAGGTGTATGTAATCTATTGTAAGATGCAAAAATACTTCTGCTTTTTGAAAAATATTTTTTATTAACAGTGATAGTCTAAGGGTATGCATGTGGTGTTTCACAGAATGTTAGTTTGATAATTTGTACATTAATTTTGTCATAAGCATGTATTCTGTAGTTTTTGTAAAAAGAAACTTCCATTAAAATTTTTGCTTTATGTTTTATTAGGTGGTTCATTTGGAAGATTTGTTCAGAAAAAGTTGGGAACTTTGAACCTTTGGGAAGATCCTTATTATGTTGTGAAGGAAAATCTGAAAGCCGGTATTTCAATTTGTGAACAGTGGGTGATGGCCTGCAATCATCTAACAGGTCAGGTGTGGCCGCGCTATGTTCCTCATCCATGGAAAGATGAAAAATACATCCCTGAAACAATTGAAAAACTTGGCAAACGCCTCGAAGAGGTATTATTTGATTATTTGGCTGTTTGTCTTCAAGTGTGAAGTACATCCTCATTTGTTAATGAATGTATTTTTTTAATTAAAAAGCACTGCACATATGATAGGAACTATTCATATTTGGGGGAGAGAATAACAGTTAAAGTTCGTGTGAAGTAGTGTTTGACAGTCATCTGGCGCAGCCAGGTGCAGAATGCTGTTCACTGAGTGCTGGCTTCCGCTGCCTTTGTCTTCGGTGTGTGACAGGTCAGCTTGTTAGTTATGGACTTCCATTGTGTTCTTTGTTCTAGAAAAGGTAATCCACTTGTTCATATATGGGACCTACCAAACATTCTCTTGATGACTGAAATTGTTTTTAAGCTGGACAGCTTTTTAGGGGATATTTAATGGAAATATTTGAAACAGCTGCTTAATTTTCATAAGTTACAAGTTTCCATATAGGACTTATATATTTAGCTTGAAGGGAGGGAGAAATAGAACATGCAAAGATTGCAAAGCTGACTTTTTCCTTTTCTGCTTATGGGAACAAGTTATTTGGGGATTTTTAACGCCTTTTTACTATGAAAAATTTTAAATATACTTAACAGTAAAGTAGTGTAATGAATGCCAATGTATCTGTTACTTATTTTCAACAGTTTTTAAAAAATATATTTTATTGATTATGCCATTACAGTTGTCCTATTTCCCCCCTTCATTCCCCTCCACCTTGCACATTCCCTCCCCCACCATTTCCCCCCCTTTAGTTTATGTCCATGTGTCATAAGTTCTTTAGATTTTGTATTTCCCATACTATTTTTGCCCTCCCCCCTGTCTATTTTCTACCTACCATCTATGCTACTTATTCTCTGTACCTTCTCCTCCCTTCTCCTCCTCCTACTCCCCTGTTGCTAACCCTCCATGTGATCTTCATTTCTATGGTTCCACTCCCGATCTAGCTGTCCTCTTAGTTTGCTTTTGTTATAGGTGTGGTTGTTAATAATTATGAGTTTATTATCCTTTCACTGTTCATATTTTTTATCTTATTTTTCTTAGATAAGTCCCTTTAACATTTTATATAATAAGGTCTTGGTGATGATGGACTCTTTGAATTTGACCTTATCCGAGAAGCACTTTATCTGCCCTTCCATTCTAAATGAAAGCTTTGCTGGATAGAGCAATTTTGGCTGTAGGTCTTTGGATTTCATGACTTGGAATACTTCTTCCCAGCCCCTTCTTGCCTATAAGGTCTCTTTGGAGAAATCTGCTGACAGTCTGATGGGAAGTCCTTGGTAGGTGACTGTCCCCTTATCTCTTGCTGCTTCTAGGATTCTCTCCTTCATTTTAATCTTGGCTAATGTAATTATGATGTGCCTTGGTGTGTTCCTCCTTGGGTCCAACTTCTTTGGGATTCTCTCAGCTTCCTGGATTTCCTGGAAGTCTATTTCCTTTGCCAGATTGGGGAAGGTCTCCTTTATTATGTGTTCAGATAAGTTTTCCACTTGTCACTCTTCCCCTTCTGGTACCCCTATAATTTGGATGTTGGAATGTTTAAAGATGCCCTGGAGGTTCCTAAGCCTCTACTCATTTTTTTGAATTCTTGTTCCTTCATCCTTTTCTGTTTGGTCATTTTTTTCTTCCTTCTGGCCCACTCCCTTGATTTGAGTCCCAGTTTCCTTTCCATCACTATTGGTTTCCTGTGCATTTCCCTTCATTTCAATTAGTTTAGCCTTCATTTGTTCCTCTAATTTGTGACTAAATTCAGCCAGTTCTGTGAGCATCCTGATCACCAGTGTTTTGAACTGTGCATCTGATAGATTGGCTATTTGTTGGTCACTTAGAGGTATTGGCTCTGGGGCTTTGATTTCTTCTTGAGACATAATGTTTTGGTCTGTTAGCACCTGTTATGTATGAGGAGAGGAGCCCTAGGTGTTCACCAGGGCAGGGCAACTCAGTTGCTGGGTTGTGATGCTGTATGTGGGGGCAGGGTCAGAGAGGGGCAATGGCGGTCCCCTCTGCTGCTTCCTGCAAGCTGCTGGGCTTTTGAGGTCTGTCTCACTGCACACTCCTTCACCTGGTTTATCTGCGTGCAAATGTGTGACCACAGTCAACCTGCCACCTTGCACCTTCACTGAGTCTGCCCTTTGCCACCCCACGCCTGGGATCTGCCAACTGCTGCCTGAGCACCTGGGTCAGTCTGGCCGAGTTTGCCTGCGCAACCTGGCTCCGCCAGCCTCTGGCTCCCCTCCTTTTACTGGTCTGGCTAAATGTTGTTGTTGGACTTCCATACAGTTCAATTTTCTGTGTTTTGGTTGCATTTTTGTTACTAAAACTTTGTTTTCTTTAAACTTGGTTGTGTGAGGAGGTAACGTGTTTCCACTTATCCCTCCATCTTGGCTGGAAGTCCTTATTTTCAACAGTTTTTGACATTATTTCGTTCTTATTCCATCTTTTTTCCTTTTCCTTCCTTTTTTTCTTTCGCTAGAGTATTTTCAAAGCCAATTCAAGAAATCATATACTTTTACCTTTAAAACATAACCATAAAATCACCATAACATCCAGTACAATTATAATAATTTCTTAATATTATTTTATATCTAACTGATGTTCATTTTTTTCTGATTGTCTCAGCTGCTTCATAGGTTCTTTTCCAATTTTACTTTGATATGTGGGTTTAGGTGCCTTTAGCCTGATCCAAATGTTATTATGCTATCAATTTTTTCTTAATGATATTAGCAGTCATTCATGACCATGAAAAGATGTAAAATGAGGATATTATAACTCTGTTGTTCTTCCTACATTTGTTACTAATGATGGAAGAACTTTTCCTCATCAATTTATTACTTACCTTTAAATAAAGACTGTATAGGATTAGCAGTGTACACAATTACTTCTTTCCTTTTATTTATCACTTTTTAGAACAATGAATTAATAAGTTAGTGTCATAGTAAGTTACATAGGCAGCCAATGAAATGTTTTTCAGTAGTATTATGAACCCATGAGTTGTATTTTATGTATTTTTCATCCATTATAGTTATTATTGTTTTATTTAAATTGTTCCAAGTTTGGGCAGCGAGTGCCTCCTATAAGTTGGGTCTTACATCATTTTGAAGTGAATCCAGTATTTCTTTGATAATTTCCTTACTTTCAAGCCCCCTGGAATGTACCACCTCATCATTTGAATTTTCTGTCTCTTACTTGGAATTAGTCGTTTCTCCAAAGAACCTGATTCTTTTTAGTGGAAAATGGTATTTAGCAATAAAAATTTGATTGGGGAAGTGTTAAATTTTACTTAGTTATCAGTGTTTTAAGGCCTTTTTAGTAGTTAGGATTTATGGAGTAGTGTTTTGTTTTTAACAATATAAAGAATAAATCATGAGGTTGTACTGATATATTTGACTTGAATTGAAGATTATAGGGTTTTTACTTAACCTTTTGATCAACTTTTGATGTTTGTGGAAATTTTAAACACAAAATACAGTAATTTATTTTTTTGCTGTTTGTAAATTGTATGTAATAGAGTTGTTAATGTTTCATTATCAGAATTGCAATCTAATGTGTAATAGTGAATATTAGAGGTACTATGTTAAGGAGAAGAGAAGCTAAAACTTAAATGAACTTTAAGTGTAGTTTTTAAAATACTTAGATTTCAGCTCTGGCAGGGTTGCTCAGTTGGTTGCAGTATTGTCCTGTGCACCAAAAGTTTGCAGGTTCGATCCCTGGTCAGGGCATATACCTGAGTTACAGGTTTTGATCCCTGGTCAGGGTGCATATGGGAGGCAACCAACTGATGATTCTCTCTATCTCTCTTCCTCTCTAAAATCAGTAAAAACATATCCTTGGATAAGGATGAAAAATGTTTAGATTTTATATATTTTCACTAGATTTGAGGACACTGATTGATGTGTTGCTGTAGTATGTTTAACTGACTGTTGATGAGTAGTAATTCTCAAAATTGCAGTTTCAGTTTCATTGTTCATCAGAGAACCTAGGTAAAGAAATTCTTGCCCTGTGTATTTAGGTTTTAGACTTATTTGTGTAGATTTATTGATGTAAATGAATTTGTTGTTTTAATATTTTATGTTTTAGGTCTTGGCTGTTAGAACAATTCATGAGAAGATTCTGTATTTTTTACCTGCTAGTGAGGAGAAAATCCTGGCTCGAGTGTTTGAACCTTTCACTGGCCTGAATCCGGTGCAGTACAATCCATATACTGAGGTTGAATATGTGTTTCTAAATATTATTTTCTGTTTGTGTTGTTATATCTAAAGGAAGATTTAAAAAATATTAAAGTCTAACAATATCAATTTTTTAGCCTTTATGGAAAGCTGCAGAGTCACAATATGAAAAAATTATTGCTCCTGCGGAACAAAAAATAGCAGGAAAATTGAAAAATTATATTTCAGAAATTCAAGATAGTCCTCAGCAGGTAAAATCTTGAAGTATTTTACTGTTAATATTTCTAAGCTACTTTAGGAGATATATATTTGCCAAGTCAATCCACTTGGGATAAATATATACTTTTTTATTTTATATTAGCTTCTTCAGGCATTTCTGAAATATAAAGAGTTGGTGAAGCGTCCAATTATAAGCAAAGAATTGATGTTAGAAAGAGAAACTTTACTGGCAAGGCTTGTGGACTCAATTAAAGGTAAAAGTTTATTAGAGATTATAGTATTTGCTTGAGAAAATATGGTTGTAGGTTACTTTTTTCTTTTTTGTGTACCCTTTAGGATTAAGAATATATTTATGGTTTGTATTTGCTGAAGGTTAATTTATTATTTCTGTTACAAATGACACATTTTTGAAAAATTACCCTGTATATTTTTTTCTGTCTCATGTGATATGGCAAGGTCCCTGAGAGTAAGAGAACAACTCTTAGTATTTTTCTGTTTGCAACGTTTGACATAGTTCTTGGAACATGGAGGGCATTAAGAAATCTTTGATGAATGTGTTATCACTGATTTAAATTAAATCTTACAGATTTCCGATTAGACTTTGAGAATCGATGTCGAGGAATCCCTGGTGATGCATCTGGACCACTTTCTGGCAGAAACCTTTCAGAAGTTGTCAATAATATAGTTTGGGTTCGCCAGTTGGAACTGAAGGTATTCATTTTAATAAAAGTTGAAGAATAGTAATTGTAAAATGTGCTATATTAATGTAGAAGTCACTCTAGAACTGTCGTGAAAATATTAAAAAAAGAATTTTCTGTTTTCTTTGGCATCTCCATCTAATGTTATATGAAATGTAGAATTCTGAGAAAGTGTGCAGAGTAGGTGTAATGGTTCTTCTCCTTCCTTGTATAGAGATAATTACCAAATAATTTGTCATTCCATTTGCAGTTGTTCCAGGTGATTGTCTTCTTAAAAAATATTGAAGAGAAAAGCATCTTTTACACTGCACAGATAGATACAGAGTGTTATAAAGGCCAGCATGTTTAATTTCTACATATTCGAGTTTGTATTTTGGATGTTTTATTTTCTGGAATCATCTGCTGCTTAATTTTGTCCATCAGATTTCCAGGGTGTAGAGAGAGAGAAGGAAAAAAAAATTAAAGAGGTGACCTCACTTGTCAGTGAGGAGTGTGAGGAGTGTAAATGAAATAAAAAATGAGAAAGCTTCAGGAAAAAAAAAGGTTTCCAGGGTGCCTACAGTGTTCTTTGTAAAGTTATGAAGGAAAGGAATTTCTTTCCTTTAAATTGCCCTTCAAATTGGCCTACCTGTTGTTTGAGATATTAACCAGAGCGTGTAGCAAAGAGCCCAAGTTGCCGTTTAGCATGTTTAGGAGTATTGCTGAGTTCTTGGAGGTATACCTGAATTTCCCTTATCTTACCTTTCAGATTATGCCTTGTATGCATTGCCCACTATGTTTTGCTATCCTGAAGTTGTATAATTAGAAACAAACTAGGGTTGGTATTATTGTATTCACTGGAAAATATTCCATTGTACTGTTTATAGATAAGTGGGAAAATAATTCCTGAATCACAGATCAGAGAAGTAGCTTATTTTATGCTAATTTTGTTGGATTTTAAATAATATTTTTTGTTATTTGGCTTATTAAGGTGGATGATACCATCAAGATAGCAGAGGCCCTTTTGCCTGACTTGTCAGGATTTCGCTCTTTCCATCGAAGTGCTGGAGATCTCTTAGACCAGTTTAAACTGTATGAACAGGAACAATTTGATGATTGGTCCAGGGATATTCAGTCTGGTTTATCTGATTCTAGATCTGGTTTGTGGTAAGTTTAAACATATAAGCAGAGAAATCTACACAAGAATCTTGTTTGTGTTATTAATCCACATGGCAAAATGGGATTAATTATCTCTGTTCTCCTTCTTCAAACTTGCTGCTCCTCCTTTAATTATGTTGTTAGTTTTTATCAGCTTTTAAGTCTTCAAGGTTGGCAACTTGATGATATAGTTGGTCAACTGCCTTCCCCGTGTTTCTCAGGCTTGTTCCTCGGAAGGGCAGATTCCCATTTTGGAAGTAGACTTTCCCTGCTCTGTGATTTTTTTGTTATTGGTATTCATATATATACGTTTCTCTGCCTTTTTACATTAATATTGTATATGCACATGGATATACACACATACACATAATGTAAATTGTAACATTTCATTAATTTTAAGCTCTTTGGGATGGAGAGTATTTCCTTATGATGCCAACATAGTTCCTAGGGTTTGGAAAGTATTGAATGTAATTTAATTGGTCAACCTAATTATTCTTTTTTTAAAGATTTTATTTATTTATCTTTAGAGGGGAAGGGAAGGAGAGAGGGAGACAAATATCAATATATGGTTGCCTCTTGTGTGTCCCCTGCTGGGAACTGGCCTGCAACTCAGGCATGTGCCCTGACTGGGAATCGAACTGCCATCCTTTGATTCGCAGGCCTGCACTAAATCCACTGAGCTACACCAGTCAGGGCCTAGTTATTTTAATGGGTATTTAAAAGGGATGTTCTAGAAAAACCATTGTTTTTTTGTTCTGGTATACTTTCCCAACATATTATCTGTATTTTTAAACACTTGTCATGTTTTACTTTTTAGGAACTTGTTCCTTTTTAGAAGTAACTTTTCTATAATATGAAATTCTGTGTATTTTCCTCATATTGATGCAGAGGCCAAAAGTAGTAGCTTCTTAAACTGAGTAATAATTGTTTTCCCTTTATCTTGCATGTTGGTTGTGCAGGAAGAATATAAGAACCAGAGAGTGTAGAGCATAATGATTATAACATCATGTCATTTAACTCTCCCCCTTTCTATCCTGAACCTAAAATAGGAGAGATGCTCCAGGCCAAAATTCAAAAAAAACTAAGATTTTTTTAGTCAGCTAATTTTGGAATATAGACACCCTGTCATCACTCTAGCTCTCGTGGAGATCTGCTGAGCACCAAGGGGCTGAGAGCTGCGGCGGTAAAGAGCCTGTTGAGCTTTGTTCAGCCCAGTGTTTGTTTCGCAGCTGACAATGAAATACCCTGTCTCTCACTTTCTGTTTTCTTTTTCTTTTTTTTGCAAAACATTATTATCCTATAGAGTCAGTGTGTTCTGGAACATATTTTAGGTTATGATGGTATGTAGAAGCTAATTTTGAAGATAAGGTTCAAATAAAAGCAGAAAGGATCCCTGTAATAATTTTCTGACAGGCTTTTTATGTTCATAAGAAGACAATTTCAGCTAAATCATTATTTTAATTCATTTTAAAGTATGCCTTGTTTTATCTGTTATTAAATAAGCTGAATATATTTGTTCTTTGATTTTCAGTAGCCTGCTTTCTAAGACCTGCAAATTCTCTTAATTGTGGAAATGATTTAAAAGAATGAACATTATATAATCCTGATCCTGAAAGAGAAGATGATGAAAACAGTACTTTATGCTTCATTACCTCAGCTTAATTTTTACAATTCATGTGGACTTGAGTGCCCCAATGTAAAACTTGAAATTGTAGCCTTTACAAGACATACAAAAAAAGGATAGGCCTTAGATAATGAAACAAAGATTAGAGAAATTAAACTTTTGACTATTTCTGTTCCTACCATTTTGATGTTCTTATCATGGTCCTTTTAATAAAAGTATTAAAGAAGCAATTAAGAGAAGTAAAACTAATCCCTTTTAGAAAATGAGTCAAAACCTATTTATGGTAAATATGATGCCTTTTTTGAGTTTCAGCTGATGGTTGAGAGATTGATTTTTCTGGCTTCACAACTGCCTGGTTGAAATATTAATGTTATATTTTAGATATTGCAGGTATAATGTCAAGATCTGAATTGTGATACACTATATGAAAAAGGTCCAGTTGAAAACTATAATTAAAATTTTTTGAATTAACTGAATATTTACTGAACAGTTGTAAAAACTATTATCTTTTCATCAGAAGAGTGAGAACATAAAACTTAAAGTTATTCAATTTGTTTTGTAGCATTGAGGCTAATAGTAGAATTATGGAATTGGATCCTAATGATGGATCATTCAAAGTGCATTATTCAGATCGGTTGGTGATTCTTCTGAGAGAAGTTCGTCAGCTTTCTGCACTTGGCTTTGTTATTCCTGCAAAAATACAGCAAGTTGCAAACATTGCACAGAAATTCTGCAAGCAAGCAATTATTCTTAAACAAGTACGAAATTATATATTTGACAACATGGCTATTCTGAGTTCATTGCATGGCATATTTTAAGGGCTTTGTTTTCTACTGTTGGTGTTTTAGGCTAATAGAATGACACTATTAACTCTTACAAAATTGATTTGCTAAATGATCACATGACAAAATTTGCTTTGTAAACTATATAGGTGTTTAATAATTTAAACTATTATTATTGCTTTTCATTTTAAAAGCTTTTAGAAAAATAGAACATTCTCTGTTTTTCATCTTTTACATTACTTGCATGGGTGTTACAGGACCTTCTAATTAGAAGGAGTCCTCTGCCTGCGTTCAAGGGGGGCATATTCTTAGAGAATTACCAGGTTGGTGGACTGGTTTCTGTTCTTGGCCACTTCCTCAGTCTACTTGTTCAGTACATTGCCATCATATCATTACCTGTTTAAAACCAACTATTATCACCCCATTGTATCTCCTTGGTACAGTATACAAGGCACTTCTTAATTTTGCACTGACTGTCCTTACTGGTTGTTACCTTAACCACCTATACTCTTTCCCCCATATTGCACCTTGTGGCTATTTGAATGTGTCTCCGTGCACTGATATGTGTTCCTTCTGACTAGAAGATATACAGTCTTTCTTTAATTCCCAACTCAAAATTCACTTTCTTTGTTGTGACTTCTTTTAGTTGTTTGTTGCTTGTTCTGTATGTAATGTGCAAATCACTCTATCTTTTAAAAAAATTTTTTTCTCTCACTTGATTATTTGAACTTAGAGGGCAGAAACAGGGTCTTGTTTTAAGCTAATAGAATGACACTATGATCTTTCGCTTATTCTTTCATTCAACAGAGTCACTGAGCACCTGAACTAGCAGGCACAGTGTAGTGAGAATATAAAAATGAATATATTGCTATCATACTGTGGTGCAGGATTTCTCAACTTTTGACATTTTGCACCAGTTCTTTTTTGTGGGGATGTCTTGTGCATTGCAGGATGTTTTTAGCAGCATCTCTGGCCAGTAGCACATGCCTAGTTCTAACAACCAAAAGCATCTAAACATTGCCAAGTGTCAACTTGGGGGCAACTTAGCCATGGTTGAGAACCACTGGTCTAGTGGGAAAGAGCAAACTAAACATTGAATTCTCATTAAATATGAAACCTTCGGGTAGATAAACCTTATTTATGTTAAAATTCCTTACCGGTCTCATTAGGGATCAGATTTGTCACACACTTTTCCTAGTGCCTCACAGCTAGCAAGTTGTGAAGCTGAGATTTGATGCCTAGTCTCTCTGACTCCAAAGCCCATATTTATTCCATTAGAGTTCACAGAGACAGCAGAAATGTGACTATATAGGTACAATATTTAATGTATTGAGTACTATATTATAGATGTTCAGAATGTCCTGTGAGAGCATAGAGGTGGTAACTTTCGGTTATTTTTCTGGGTAGGAGTAGAGGGAGTATCAGATAAATCTTTACAGAGGAACGATGTTTGCTGTGAGTCAGGAAGAGTATACATATGCTTTATTAAGAGCATGGGGGTTGCTGTAGGTGGTCGTTTCAGAGAGAGGGACTAACTATTCCAAAGAGAGAGTCTTGCTCATGTTTGTATCCTGAGTATTTAGCTCAACACAATAGGAGCTTAGAAAATGGACGAATGATTATATAGTGTTTGTATTTATCCGTGGAGGAACAACTGGGAAAAACTATTTATATGTACCTTCACTTATGATCAGATATTTAGCTAGAGTAGGTGGTGTGAAGTGGGATGTTGGGTAGATAATAGTATTGCCAGATTGTTGTAATAGTGTATGTTCTGTTGCTTCTAGTTTTCCAGATTTTGGACTTTATTCACAAATGTATTGGGAATTCATTGGGAGGTTTTGCATAAGCAAAAGATATATGATTTATGTTTAAGAAAGGACCACTCTGGTTGCTTTGAAGGCTTTGCGTGGATATAGGAGGCCCTGATCCAAAACACAGGGACCAGTTAGGAGACTGCTGCACTGGTCTTGCCAAGAGATGAGGGTGCTTGGATTGGGATGGGGTTCACGGAGGTGGGCGAAGTGGTTGGATTCAATATATATTTTGATACTGACTATATCTGTCTAGTCAATAGACTTCACTAATATTGGATGTGAGAGAGGAGTAAGGACAATGTTAAGATTTTTTGGGGGGCTGAGAAATGGGTAAATCATTGTGTTATATATTGAAAAGGGAAGAGGGCAAGTTTGGAGAGCTGCAAGGATAAGAGTTCTGTTATTTTAGCACTTCACATACTTTACTAGTTTCCTCTGTGTTCTCCATGAGACTATACTTCTTGAGTTCAGGGACTAGGTTTTTATAATCTTTGTTTAATTGTCCCCCAGGACATGGCAAATTATAGGAACTCAAAACATATTTGTTGATTGTACATAATAATACATACATAAATACTGTAATAGAGATGAAAAACTATTTTTGCTAAATCTTAGAATTAACAAGTTATTATTTCCATCCAGACAATTAAAAATGAAGAAAAATAAAGAATTAAGTGTGCTATTTGTTATTTGTTTTTGCTAATTGGACTTTTACTTTGTAGGTGGCACATTTTTACAATTCTATTGATCAACAGATGATTCAAAGTCAGAGACCAATGATGTTACAATCTGCCTTAGCATTTGAACAAATAATTAAGGTAAATGGACTTTTCATGTTATTATACTTGGTTTTTACATGTGAAGTGTTTTTTATTTCTTATTTTTTTAGTATACACTTTAGCTCAATATCGCCATTGACCTAAGGCTTTATTTTGCTCCCCAAATGATGACTTTCACTTTTAACAAGTAACATTTTTCTCCAATTGTGGGTTTACACAGTTACAGTGTTTCACATATTTTAGTGCTGATTTTGATCAATTGAAATAGTATATATAGGATACAATTTATGTGCCATTGTACTTACTTATTCATTGAAGTATAACCTAATCCTTATACATAGGACTATTGCTTTCCCATCCTCTCCTGATTTTATATATTTATTTAAAAGGACAAGATGATTATATTTCAATATACAACCTCTGTACAACCAACAAATAAAATACCACAGTAAAATGATAACAAGAAGCACGGTATTGAATTTGCAGTACATAACAAATGCTTAACATCTTTAATCATAAATGAACTTTTGTGAACCAGTAACAAATACAGTAATTTAAGGTTTATTGCTCTTTATTTGTGCCTATAGAAATATCAACACATAGGAAATTAGGAAAACCCACAACAGTTTTAAATGTACATGTTACTGTGTGACTGGTAACTTTTTGAAATCTACATTTTTAGTCTTCATAAACATGAAATATTTGAAAAATTATATAGAAGAGGAATATACCCTTTTATTCTTCTCTTATTTGAAAGGAGAGAACAAGTTATGTTATGATCCTTAAGACCTACTACCCCCAGGTCCTGTGATTTGTTAGGGGAACTCAGAGGACGGACCAGAGTTAAGCTGTACTCACAACAGTAACTTATTTCAGTGAGAGGATGCAAAACAAATGAGCAAGAGGAAAGGTATAGGGGGGAAGACCTGGGAAAACCAGGTGGAGCTTTTAAGAGTCCTCTCCCAGTGGAGTCACACAGGGGATGATCAGTTCCCCAGCAACAGGTTGTAACACAGTGAGCCATTGTCTTACTGGGGCAGGTGATTAGCAACTTAGTGCCCTGGTTTGATTGGAGGCTGGTCATGCAGAAATCTTCAGCCTAGTATGTACCAAAATTCCACATTCCCAGAAGAAAATCGGTGTTTAGCATAAGCCATATTGTTTAGCTACAGCGAGCCATTCTTAAAAGTTAGTGTGGTGGGAACCCTCCAAAAGTCCTACTTCTCAGATGCCTGCTAAGGGCCGATCTTTTAAGCAGGTTAAGGGATAACAGTCAGACTTGCTATACTAGCTCTTTTCTGCACACTAGTACACAGGCTTAAAATTAACTAGAAGTTACATAAATCTACATATAAAGTTATATAAAACCTATAAAAGATAGATATTATAAAAACATTTTTTCCCATTGCCAAAGTTCAATACAAGTTTATAATGGAAAAACTTAAAAAATGCAGGTAAACAAAAAAAGAAATAAATCATCTTATTATCATACCACCAAGAGATGGCCATTTTTAACAGTCTGGTATATCTCCTTTTAAACTTTGTTTTCTAAGTATATTTACAAGTGTACTTTTTGAAAATGTGAACATATTTATTATTTTGAACTTTTCACCTAATATGTAAATTATATTTCTAAGCCTTTAGAGCTTTTTCTTTTCTAATAAATGTATTCAAAATGATGTCTTGATATTTCTGAAGGGAAAACTTATTTTAAGGAACTGGGTAGTGAAAACTAAGTAATTATATGTAACATATGTTAAATGAAACTTAGTAGTGGATAAAAAACTGAGATAGGAGGAGAGAGAACACTCAGGTTCATTATAATTCTCTGGCCGCTCACTATATTGTAGAAAATTGGAGGGACTCTATTTTCATGTCCTCAAGCAGTCTAACATTAATTTGTGTGTAATAATGATCAATAAATGCTTTTGAACTGATTCACAGTGTATTTTACTGAATTTATTATATAATTGTTTGGTTACATTTATTCATCGGCTCTTTATTGAGGGTCTACTGTATTCCAGAAGCTTGCCCTGCCTATCCTTACTTCAAGCATAGAAACCTTACTTCTTTTATGTCTCTTTATCCTCTCCACTCTTAACGTATTTGTCTTAAATATTTCCCTTACATATGTAGAACACCAGATCAGATGGTGTTATGAAATTTTTGTTTCAAATGTGATTTGAGAACCTGACAAGAAGTAGGATTGTTTAGCCCAGTGGACATTACCTTGGCAGGCAGGTTAAGAGTACTGCCTGCTTTTGCCGAACAGGGGACGGAAGTTCAGCTGTTCACTTGGTCCCACTGAAATTGGGGAGAGGGTGGCGTTTCCATTCGTGTTGGCTGGAGTAGGTCGGGTATTGCTAAGAAGATTTTCTGTGAGGCCATCGTTTTCCTGGTCCTTGGGCTAGAGGACATAGGTATTTTCTGGAATTTTATTTGTCTGCCCCTATGGGTAGTTCCAGGTTGCAGGCTTCTCCAGTGTCCTTTTCAGGAGATTTGGGAGGCAATAAAGAAATCTAGGTATCTTGTTCCTCCACTTCCAAGGTTTGTTGACTGTCTTCTAATTTCTACCTTTCACTGTTCTTGTGCTTGTTTATTGTGTTATGTTTGGGGTTTTTTACTTGTAAGAGGGAGAACCTGGGAGTAATGGGACTGCTCAGTGTTGGCCCGACTGCCTTCTCGTCTATAAAATGGAAAATTATTGTATGTTTTTTTTATTGTAGGTTGTTGTTAGGAATAATTGGACTTGTGCTGTATTTTAATTTTACATGTTGAATTTTAATGTTGAATTTTTTGGAAAAAAGTCATTTAAGTACTTAATGTTATTTTGTTGTGTCTTAGAATTCAAAAGGAGGAAGTGGGGAAAAGTCACAGATTACTTGGGATAATCCTAAAGAATTAGAAGGCTACATTCAAAAACTCCAAAATGCTGCTGAGCGACTTGCCACTGAAAATAGAAAACTGAGAAAATGGCACACTACATTTTGTGAAAAGGTATGCTTTATACTTTTTAAAATTGAACTTATTGGGGTGACTGGCTAACAAAATTATACAGGTTTTAGGTATGCAGTTTCACCACACATCTTCTGTGCACTGCGTGGTGTGTCCATGACCCCAACCAGTCTCCTTCTATCGCCATTTCTCTCTGCCCCATATCTGCCCCCATCTCCCATTCCCCTGGCAGTCACCATGCTGTTGTCTCTGTCCATGAATTTTTTCTCTCTTTTTCTTTTTTGCTAAATCCTTCCACTGTTAATGCTGAACCCCTAGCACTCCCACCCCCATGACAATATATTTCTATGAAACACACTGTTGGTATCTAAGGAGGAATTGCCGTGAATCTATGGATTGCTTTAGTTAGTATGGGCAATTTAATGTTATGTCTTTCTATCCATGGACATGATATATGCTTCCACTTATTTGTGTGTTTTTTGTTTTTTTTTTTCATTATGTTACAATTTTCTGGGTATTAGTCTATTATATCCTTGGTTAAATTTATTCCTAGATTTTTTTTGAAGCAGTTTTGAATGGGGTTGTTTTCTTAGTTTTTTTATCTGAACGTTCATTTTTGGCATATAAAAATGCAACTGATTTCTGGATATTGACTTGTATCCAGCTACTTCATTGAATTTATTTATCAGTTCTAGTAGTTTTTTTGTGGAATTTTGTAGTTCTCTGTATCCTCATGCAGTATCATGACATTTGCAAATAATGGCAGTTTTACGTACTCCTTTCCAATCTAGATGCCTTTTATTTCTTCTTGTCTTGTTTGCTATGGTTGGAACTCTTAGTACTATGAAATAAGAGTGGTGAATAAGTATAAAAGCAGACATTCTTGTCCTGCTCTTGGTCTTATGGAAAACAGTTAACAGTCTTTGCCCTTTGAGTATGATGTTGGCTGTGGGTTTATCATATATGGCCTTTATTATAATGAGGTATGTTCCCTCTAGTCCCACTTTGCCAAGCATTTTTATCATAAATGGATACTGGATTTAATCAAATGCTTTTTCTGTATTTATTGATATGATCATATGGTTTTTATCCTTCATTTTGTTTGTGTGATGTATCACACTGATTGATTTGTGGTTATTGTACCAACCCGGCATCCCTGGAATAAATCCCAGTTGATCATGGTGTATGATCTTTTTAATGTATTTCACTAGTTGTAATCTGTCTATTCAGATTTTCTGATTCTTCCTGCTTCATTTTTGGAAGATTGTATGTGTCTAGGGATTTATTTCTTTTGTTCAGAAATAAAATTAAAGAGCTATGAATAGGATTTTGAAAAAAGTATTTAGGATATAATTCAAAATAACTTCTTATTTGGAAACAATTTGAGACTTTTAAAGTTACAAAAATGGAACAGTGTTCATACTTACCGTATTTTTAGTACTGTAAGATGCACTGGACCATAACACTCACCTAGGTTTTAGAGGAGGAAAATAGGGAAAAATTTTTGAAGCAAAAAATGTGGTAAAATATTTAATAACCTGTGACCCTCCTCCACCGCCGCTGCCCCGCCCCCTCCAGATAGGTAAGCTACACTCGGACTATAAGACACACCCCTTTCCTTCCAAATTTGGGGGAAAATTTGGTTTTATACTCCGAAAAATACGGTACCCTTCACACAACTTCCCCTGTTGTTAACAACTTATATAACCATACTATAGTCAACAAAACCAGGAAATAAACTGTTTCTGAATTTCACAACTTCTCCACAATGTCTCTCTTTTTTTTTTCCTTCAAGGATCCAATTCAGGTTCCTACCTTGCATTTTGTTGTTGAGTCTCTATAGTCTCCTTTTCCTTGTTCATTCCTTGTTTTTCATGATCTTGAAACTTTGGATGAGTACTTGCTAATTATTTTGTAGGATATCTTCAGATTTGGGTTATATGGGTTTCTTCATGATTACATTATGGTTAGCAGTTTTGGTAGGAATACCACAGAAGTGATGTTTTGCCTTTCTCAATGCATTAATCAGGTATTGATTTGTCATACTTTTGGTTCAGCTAACATCGATCACTTAGCTAATTAAGGTGGTGTTTGTCCAGTTTTTCTTTTTTTAAATATATTTTATTGATTATGCTATTATAGTTGTCCCATTTTCCCCCCTTCACTCCCCTCCACCCTGCTCACCCCCTCCCACCCACATCCCAACTTTATTTCATGTCTGTTGGTTTTGGCGAAGTTTTTTGGCTTCTACATTCCCTATACTATTCTTACCCTCCCCCCTGTCTATTTTCTACCTTCCATCTATTCTACTTATTCTCTGTATTTTTTCCCCATCTCTCTCCGTCCCACTCTCCTGTTGATAACCCTCCATGTGATGGGTTATCTTACTCTCGTTGGCTTAATTTACTTTCGTTTTTGTTTTAGGTTTGGTTGTTAATAACTGTAAGTTTGCTGTCTTTTTGCTGTTCATATTTTTATCTTCTTTTTCTTAGATAAGTCCCTTTAACATTTCATATAATAAGGGCTTGGTGATGATGAATGAACTTCTTTAACTTGACCTTATCTGAGAAGCACTTTATCTGCCCTTCCATTCTAAATGAAAGCTTTGCTGGATAGAGCAATCTTGGTTGTAGGCTCTTGCCTTTCATGACTTGGAATACTTCTTTCCAGCCCCTTCTTGCCTGCAAGGTCTCTTTTGAGAAATCCACTGACAGTCTGATGGGAACTCCTTTGTAAGTAATTGTCTCCTTATCTCTTGCTGCTTCTAGGATTCTCTCCTTCATTTTAATCTTGGCTAATGTAATTATGATGTGCCTTGGTATGTTCCTCCTTGGGTCCAACTTCTTTAGGCTTCTCTGAGTTTCCTGGGCTTCCTGGAAGTTTATTTCCTTTGCCACATTGGGGAAATTCTCCTTTATTATTTGTTCAGATAACTTTTCCACTTGTTGCTCTTCCTCTTCTCCTTTTGGTACCCCTATAATTCGGATGTTGGAATGTTTGAAGATGTCCTGGACGTTCCTAAGCCTCTCCTCATTTTTTGGAATTCTTGTTTCTTCATTCTTTTCTGATTAGATGTTTCTTTCTTCTCTCTGCTCCACAACATTGATTTGAGTCCCAATCTCCTTTTCATCACTATTGATTCCCTGTACATTTTTCTTTATTTCACTTAGCATATCCTTCATTTTACCATCTAATTTATGACCAAATTCAACCAGTTCTGTGAGCATCTTGATTATCAGTGCTTTGAACTATGCATCTGATAGGTTGGCTATCTCTTTTTCACTTACTTGTATTTTTCCTGGAGCTTTGATCTGTTCTTCTGTTTGGGCCATTTTTTTTTTGTTTTGTTTTGATGCACCTGTTATGTAGCAAGGGGCAGAGCCTTAGGTGTTCACCAGCGCAGGGCAACCTGTGTGGCTTCGTTGTTACACTGTATGTGGGGGCAGAGTCTGAGAGGGAATAATGGCACTTGCTCCTCTCTCTGCAGCTTTCAGTCATTTCCCCCACTTCTCAGCAGCAAAATGGGCCCTTCTGGTGCTGATTCCCAGGTGGGTGGGCTTGTGTACATTTTAGGACCCTGTGGGTCTTTTCAACAAACTCTCCTGTGAGGCTGGGAGTTTTTTCCACTGGTATTTTAACCCCCATAGGTGTTTTCAATCTGAGGTTTGAAGTTTTATTTCCTGGTGCTAAAGCCCTGGGTTGTGCAGACCATCCCTCTCCCCAGTTGTTTCTCTTGGTTTATCTGAGCATGAATGTGGAACCACCTGCTCTAGCAGTTGCCACCTCACTGGGTCTGCCAGCTGCTGCCTTGCCGACCAGCTGCAGTTTTGTGAGTCCCGCTCCACAACCCGCCACCTCACTGGGTCCACCAGCCACCACCTTGCTCGTTGGGTCCTCTGGCTGCCACCTGGCTGTGAGTCCTCTCTGCCTGTCTTGCTCCTCCTACTGGTCTGGATGAATATGTCTTCTTTAACTCTTTTCAAAAAATATATTTTATTGATTATGCCATCACAGTTGTTCTAATTCCCCCCTTCATTCCCCTCCACCTTGCACACCCCCTCCCCCACCATTCCCCCCGTTCGTTCATGTCCATGTGTCATAAGTTCTTTAGATTCTGTATTTCCCACACTACTCTTGCCCTCCCCCCATCTATTTTCTACCTACCATCTATGCTACTTATTCTCTGTACCTTCTCCCTCCTTCTCCTCCTCCTACTCCCCTGTTGCTAACCCTCTATGTGATCTCCATTTCTATGGTTCTACTCCTGATCTAGCTGTCCTCTTAGTTTGCTTTTGTTATAGGTGTGGTTGTTAATAACTCTGAGTTTGCTGTCCTTTCACTGTTCCTATTTTTTAGCTTCTTTTTCTTAGATAAGTCCCTTTAACATTTCACATAATAAGGGCTTGGTGATGATGAACTCCTTGAATTTGACCTTATCTGGGAAGCCCTTTATCTGCCCTTCCATTCTAAATGAAAGCTTTGCTGGATAGAGCAGTCTTGAATGTAGGTCTTTGGATTTCATGACTTGGAATACTTCTTTCCAGCCCCTTCTTGCCTGTAAGCTCTCTTTTGAGAAATTCGCTGACAGTCTGATGGGCACTCCTTTGTAGGTGACTGTCCCCTTATCTCTTGCTGCTTTTAGGATTCTCTCCTTCATTCGAATCTTGGCTAATGTAATTATGATGTGCCTTGGTGTGTTCCTTCTTGGGTCCAACTTGTTTGGGACTCTCTGAGCTTCCTGGATTTCCTGGAAGTCTATTTCCTTTGCCAGACTGGGGAAGTTCTCCTTTATTATTTGTTCAAATAAGTTTTCCAATTGTGGGTGTTCCTCTTCCCCTTCTGGTACCCCTATAATTCAGATGTTGGAGTGTTTAAAGATGTCCTGGAGGTTCCTAAGCCTCTCCTCATTTTTTTTGAATTCTTGTTTCTTCCTTCTTTTCTGTTTGGTCATTTTTTCCTTCCTTCTGGCCCACTCCCTTGATTTGAGTCCCAGTTTCCTTTTCATCACTATTGGTTTCCTGTGCATTTCCCTTCATTTCAATTAGTTTAGCCTTCATTTGTTCCTCTAATTTGTGGCTAAAACCAATTCCGTGAGCATCCTGATCCACCAGTATTTTGAACTGTGCATCTGAAAGGTCGGCTATTTCTTGGTCACTTAGAATTATAGGCTCTGGGGATTTGAGCTGTTCTTGAGTCATAATATTTGGTCTGTTCGCACCTGTTATGTATGAGGGGTGGAGCCTTAGGTGTTCACCAGGGCTGGGTGACCCAGGTCACTGGGTTGTGAGGCTGTATGTGGGGATAGGATCAGAGAGGGGCAGTGGTGGTCCCCTCTGCTGCTTCCCACCTCTGGGGCCTACCCGGTCTGTGTCACTGCTCGCTCCTTTGCTGGTTTATCTGAGCGCGAATGTGTGACTGCAGTCAGCCTGCTGCCTTGCGCCCTCACTGGGTCCGCCTGTTGCTACCGCACACCTGGGATCCGCCCATGGCTGCCTGTGTGCCAGAGTCGGGAGATCTTTTCTGCTGGACTCTGCTCCAGTGCTGGCTCCACCCCTCTTACCAGTCTGGTTGAACGGTTTGTTGTTGTCGGACTTCCGTATAGTTCAATTTTCTGTGTTTTGGCTGTGTGTTTGTTACTGAAACTTTGTTGACTTTAAACTTGGTTGTGAGAGGAGGCACAGTGTTTCAACCTACGCCTCAATCTTGGCGAAATCTCTTCTTCAACTCTTTGGTGATCAGACTTCCTTACAGTTTTATTTCCTGTCAGTTCTGGTTCGTTTCTTTTTTTGATTTATTGTCCTTCTTTTGGTTGTGTGAGGAGGCAGAGTGTGTCTACCTATGACTCCATCTTGGGCAGAAGTCCAGTTTTTCCACTGAGAATTTACTTATTCAGGCGACACTTTGAGACTAATATGCTCTTACTTTTAATAGGTGGTAGTTCTTATGAATATTGATCTGCTTCGGCAGCAACAGCGTTGGAAAGATGGATTACAGGAACTGAGAACTGGCCTAGCAAGTGTAGAAGCACAGGTAAAGCATGTTTTACATTGTGTCTGTGCTTCCAAACATGACTGTGTCAGAATTCGAATATATGAGTTGTTGCAAAGTTTATGAAGGCTACTTATAAATCTTTACTAATCAATTCCTGAGAAAGCTGGAATTTGACTGAATTATATATAAAGACCATAAAATAACATTGAATTCACATTTAAAAGTATAAAAAGTTTCTATTTGTCTTATGGAACACCAAATCTCTCAATTCAGAGTTAATAATTTTTTGACTCGGTGCTTACATATCTGTCATTTTTTTAGTTTCAGGTGAGTGTGACATTTGTAGAACTCCAAGTTAAGTTTAGGCAGAAGGTTTATGATTAAAATAACTCTATCAGAACTTTTTTCTTTTTTGGGCAAAAGTTTAGTGTTATACACATTTTGATATAAGAGGTGATGTACACAAAAATGGCTAGCAGAAAGCCTGCTACATATTCTGTATGATCTTTGTTGAATAGAAGTTAGGTTCCTTATACATTTACACATATTTTTCAGTTCTTATAACTTTAAGAAAAAACAAAAATTAAAATATTAGAATTGCTATGTTTGTGATTATATAGAAGCAAAGAACATGTAAACTATCCTGAGCAGTCTAATATTTTAAATTTAACATGTTTTAAAATGTAGAAGGATTGTTTAGGGTGTGAGAAGAGAAGAAAAGATCTATACTTGTTATGATTTTGAAAAAAGACTAAAAAGTTCACCAAAAAACCTGTTGTTCCAGTTAATGTTTTCATAAAATAAAGCCAAAATGTAAATCTACTTAGTGTTAACTTAATTTTTTATGTTCTATCTATGGACATAAATATTAGAGACTTTCTTTTTTAGCTCTATATAAGCTCTCATGCTACAAATAGAAATTAAGGAGTTGCATGTTTTAAAATAAATTTATTGTTTATATTTTACCTTATGTGATGTGAAAGCGTTAAATGAAAACTTTACTGTACTACCTATATTTTAAAATAAAATATGTAAATATAACATATTAGGGATTCCAAGCAAGTGACATGCATGCGTGGAAACTACACTGGAATCACCAACTGTACAAAGCTCTGGAACATCAGTATCAGATGGGCTTAGAAGCGCTTAATGAGCATTTGCCAGAAATAAATATAGACTTGACATACAAGTAAGATTTTTTGAAACCCACTTTATTTTTCCATCTAAAATTTTCTAAAACTTTATATTTTAAAGTTACTTATTTACTTTCAGGCAAGGACGGTTGCAATTCAGGCCTCCTTTTGAAGAAATCCGTGCTAAATATTACAGAGAAATGAAGAGATTTATCGGCATTCCTAATCAGTTTAAAGGAGTGGGTGAGGCAGGAGATGAATCTATTTTTTCTGTTATGATTGATAGAAATGCAAGTGGATTTCTGACTGTTTTCAGGAAAGCAGAAGATCTATTTAGGAGATTGTCAGCTGTTTTACACCAACATAAGGTATAGAACATGGAATTTTCCATCCTTTTGTTATACTGTTTCATCAGATTGGTTGAATTAGTATTAAATGTACAAACCAATAGTTTATCATCAGTGGCATGAAATAAAAATACTGCAAACCAGAGAGCCAGAGTTATGGATTCTTATACAATCTATACAAGGTAGGTTTATGTCTTTGACTATTTGAAGTTTGAGAAACTAGGTTTTTAAAACATTGTTTCTGTCAACCTGGAATGTGACATGACTCTATTGTGTCAATTTTAATTCCTTCTAATGAAATATGTATGTATATATTTTTTTCATTCATTGGAACAAGAGCAATACATGAAAGAATGTCTTTGAAGTTAGTGAAATTGAGATGATTAAATACCTTACTTGTGTTTGAATGCATCATTACCGCTAACTCTGAAGTTAAACCCTAATTGCCTTCATTGGTCATTTATATTGACTCTGAGAGATGATTGAGAATTACACCAGTTTTTTTCTTTCCTTACCTGAGGACAGTTTTTCCTTGCCTTTTTTAGAGAGAGAGGAAGGAGGAGAGAGAAAAACATTGATGCTAGAGAGAAGCACTGACTGGTTGCCCTCCATGTGCAACTGGACCAGGGATCATACACTCCTGGACTGGGGATTGAACCCACAACCTTTTGGTTATGGGACGATGCTGCAGCCAACTGAGCCACACTGGCCAGAGCGCAACAAGCTTTCTAACTGCCACTACACTGCTTCTGCATTTAAAGTTTTTAGAATCAGTTGACTATGGATACTTTTAAATTTGTAGCTTGTGGTGTCTATTTGTAGCTTAAGAGAGATGATTCTATCTTAGTGCACATCATATTTGATAGGAGAAACTAGTGAAAAGGCTTTTTTCAGTCTCCAGAAAAGTCTTATGATCACTGTATTTTTTATTGTCATTTTTCCTGTTTATTTTTTAGATGACACAATAATGCATATATTTAATAATGATTACTTACTTAAGTTGAAATTTACTTACAGTTACACTTGTTTCTTTTTATTGGTTAGACCCTAATCTCTATTAATAATTGGACCATAAATTTTGAAATGTTAATTTATTAGTTGTATTTCTTTAAGAATATTTTTCATTCTTAGGAGTGGATTGTAATCGGGCAAGTTGATGTGGAAGCACTAGTGGAAAAGCATCTTTCTACTGTTCATGATTGGGAAAAAAATTTTAAAGCACTGAAAATAAAAGGAAAAGAAGTAGAACGACTTCCAAGGTATTAGAAGTTAATGTAATAGTACTTATTTGTAATAAGCCTTCTGACAGGCCTTGTTTAATTGTGCATATGTTATCCATAAAAGATAATATCCCTTATAAATTCATTTGTTTATTATTTCAATAAGTATTTGGCAAGCACTTATAATATGTAAACTCTTGTTCTATGTGAATACAAAGACAAAAGAGGGCAGAATATGCGAGATCAAGTTGCTTTTTCTCTGGTAGTACAGTAAGTCAGGTGTATTTGATGATTAAGTCAAGCGCACGCAGGGGTTAATAGAGTGGGCTCTGGAGTTGGGTGGCTCTTACCAGCTGCATTACTTTGATGATTATTTAGACTCTGGACATTAATTTTTTAACCTTTAAAATAGCTACACCTATAGTATTTATCTCACTGTGTTTCAGGGATTAAATGAGTAATTTGCATATAAATTACTGTCACAAGGTGAGTTCTCAATAAATGTTAGTTGTTACTGTTAAAATACCAGATAGAATTCTTTATATTCCATATTTGAGATTGAACTAGGCTGTGGAGATTTACGGGATGATAATACCTCATCTATTTGGGGCAAAATCCGAGAACATATTCAGGTAGAAATATTTGAACTAGGATTTGGACAGGTTGTTATAAGAATTGGTGATTAACGCAGAGCCTCTCAGGAGAGGGATTCACATGCTGAAAATAAGGTGGTTAATTAGAAATTTGAGTAGAGTTAATGTTTTATTAGGGCCTAGAGAGATACTCCTGGAAAAGGGTAGGTAGGTACAGATTTTGGAGAGCCTTACATTCTGCATTAGGGAATTTGGATTTTGTTCATGTTAGAATGGTTCGCTACTGAAGATTTCTAAACAGAAGGGTGTCAGTACAAAAGCTATATGCTAGGGAAGTTAATTTGGAAATAATAATGTATGGTTGAATAGAGAGATCCTAGAGGAAGGAAGGGAGTCTCTCATCATCCAGAAGATCAGTAATAATTAATTGAATTAAGTTGTTGGATACAAAATGGGGAGGAGGAAATATGAGGTATTAAGAGTCCTTATTTGCGGGGGATGTTGAGGGATGAAGAATAGCGAAGAGACAAATGACTTAAGGGTGTGAGCTTAGATGATTGGGACAATGACAGTGCCTTTAATATTAGTTTGAAGTAAGGAAAAGACAGAGCTCTTGTTAGGCTAATATGTGGGGTTTCTAATCTCTGTGGGATACTGTCTTTGACCCCAATCTTGTCTGTTGTACTTGACTTTATGCTGTCTCCTGACTGCACAAAGACCTCTGTTGCTAATGCTACTATTTGTTTATCCCTTACTGTAGATAGCTTTTCTAATTTTGCTTTCCTGCCAACCCTAAAAAGAGCAAAAAGAATTTCTGTCTCACATTTCATTTTTCATTTTTTGTTTCTTGCTAATGAATTAACATATATACATCTAGTTAGTATAAACATACATACACATGGATATTTATTTTATGGATACTTTCTGGATATGGGCTGTATGCTTAGAAAAGCCATATTCTTATGATGTAGTTCTGATACTGTAGTAAGAGTAAAATTTGGGGTATACTATCTGTGGCTATTTCATTCTATCTATGACTGAGTAGAGAGTCTCTGTTGCATGTTACCAATATTTTCAAATGAGAAGTGAATGTTAGTCTTCTCTACAGGATTCTGTAGTCAGTGAGTACAACTCTGCTTTAATCCTATCACTTTATGTTAATTCATATACACCATAATATATTTTTGGTGTACCAAAATCATCTCTATTCATGTATCAGATACTAGAAATCTGGACACTTTTTGTGTGAGGATCTCAAAAATCACGTAAACTCTATGTATCAGCTAAAACTTACCTATTATATGTGTTGATGGTTGAGAACTGGAATTTAAATCTCTCCAGTTAGTGGGTGAATGAGAATAAATAAATGAGACTTTAAAAGAAGATTATGTTTTAAAAATAAAAACTGTGAGAATTTAACAGTAACTTGTAACTTGTTTTCTAATAATGCTATCCTTTTTAATACGTAATGCTTTTTACGTATTAAAAAGAACAAGTAACTTTAAAAAAAATCTTTGTGACCAAAATTAGCAGACTTTAATTTAAAAAAAAACAAAACAACTTCGTGTAACATAAGCCAAATATAAAATTTTCATCAGGTAAACAAGTCTGGTTCAACCTCTGTTTGCTTAGAACAATACAATTTGTGTTAAGAGTACAGTAAAAAGAATTAGTGTTCTTAAAAATGTATGCCATTTTTTCCATGACCATTAAAACTTTTTACTTGTTTTATAATTTTTGAACAATAATTAAAAAATTTAAATTATAGTTCACATACAAGATTATATTAGTTTCATATGTACAACCCACTGATTAAACATTTTATAATTTATGAAGTGATCACCTGAATACAACTAGTGCCCATCTGACACCATACATAGTAATTATAATATTTTTGACTATATTTCCTATGCTGTAGTTTACATTCCCATCACTGTTCTATAACTACCAATTTGTATTTCTAAATCCTTTCACCTTTTTCATATATCCCCATGAAACCCCCACCCATCTGGCAATGGTCAAAAATGTTCTCTGTATATATGAGTCTGTTTTATTCTGCTTGATAATTTATTTTGCTTTTTAGATTCCCCTTGTAAATAAAATCATGTGCAATTTGTCTTTTTTTTTCCTGACTTATTTGACTCATCACATACCCTCTAGTCCCATCCGTGTTTTTGCAAATGGCAAGATTTTTTTATGGCTGAATTGTAATTTTGTATATGCACCACTTCTTTATCCATTCATTGATTGGTGGATATTAAACTTGCTTCCATATCTTGGCTATTGTAAATGATGCTGGAATGAACGTAGGGATGTATGTCTTGTGTTTTTGATTTAGTGTTATAGGTTTCTTCAGGTAAATACCAAAAAGTGGAATTGCTGGATTGTCCTTTGTCTCTTGTTATAGCCTTTGTTTTAAAGTCTGTGTTGTCTGGTATAAATGTTCCTATCCCACATTTTTTAAATTTCCATTTTATTAAACATCTTTTTCTATCCCTTAAGTTCCAGTCTGTGTGTATTTTGATCTGAAGAGTCTCTTATAGGCAGTATATATGAGGGTCTTGTTTTCTTATCCATGCAGTCAGCCGATGTCTTTCAATTGGAACATTTAATTCATTTGCATTTAAAATATTCATATAAGTATATTAATCATCACTTTTTATTCATATTTTTTCTTTTTCTTCTTAAAGAAGACCCTTTAACTTTTTTTTTGTAATACTGGTTTGATGGTGATGAACTTTTTTAGCTTTTTCTTGTCTGGGAAGCTCTTTGCTTTTCCTTTGATTCTAAATGATAGCTTTTCTGGGTAGAGTAATCTTGGTTATAGGTCTTTTCTTTTCATCACTTTGAATATTTTGTGCCGATCTATTCTGGCCAGCAAAGTTTCTCTTAACAAATCAACTGACAGGCTTGTGGAAACTCCTTAGTAGGTAAATAATTGATTTTCTGTTGCTTTTTAAAAAGAGTCTCTCTTTGTGTTGAACCTTTGCCATTTTAATTATGATGTGTCTTGGTGTGGGCCTCTGGATTTTATCTTATTTGTGACTCTTTGCTTCTTGAACTTGCATATCTATTTTCTTCACCAGTTTAGGGAAGTTTTCAGTCATTATTTATAAAAAAAGGTTCTCAGTTGCTTGATCTCTCTCTTCTTCCTGATACCATTATCTTGCAGGTGTTGTTATGCTTGATGTTGTTCCAGAGGCCCCTTAGACTACCTTCAATTTTTTTATTCTTTTTTTGTTTTGCTGCACTAATTGCATGTTTTCTGCTACCTTGTCTTCCAGATTGCTGATAGGACCCTCTGATTCATCTAATATGATATTGATTTTTTTCTAGTGTCTCTTTTTTGGTTTTAAGACTTTATTTATTTTTAGAGAGAGGGCAAGGAAGGGAGAAAGAGAGGCATAGAAACATTAATGTGTGAGAGAAACATCGATCAGTTGCTTTTTGTATGACCCCTACCTGGGACCCGGTCTGCAATCAAGGCATTGCCCTGACTGGGAATTGAACCAGGGAACTTTCAGTTTGTGGGATGATGCCCAACCCACTGAGCCATACCAGTCAGGACTCTAGTCTATTCTTCATTTCAGTTACTGTATTCTTCATTTCTGAGTAGTTGTTCTTATGTTTTCCACATCTTTTTTTTGTGTGTGCTCTTGAAGCTCTCACTAACTTTCTTTTATAAAAAAGATTTTACTTCTATATTTTTAGATAGAGGGGAGGGGAAGGAGAAAGAGAGGGAGAGAAACATCAATGTGTTGTTTCCTCTTGAGTGCCCCCTACTGGGCCCTGGCCTGCAACCCAGATCTGCCTAGGAATGGAACTGGTGACCCTTTGTTTCACAGGCTGGTGCTTAATCCACTGAGCCACACCAGCCAAAGCTCTCATTAAGATCCTTGAGCACCCTTATAAATGTTTTGAATTCTGTATCTGTTAGTTTGCCTGCTTCCATTTTAGTAGTTTTTTTCCCTGGGGATTTCTTCTGTTCTTTCATTTGGGACACATTTCTTTGTTTCCCCATTTTGGCTACCTCTCTGTGTTTGTTTCTATGTATTAGGTAGATCTGCTATGTCTTTGAGTCTTGGTTGGATGGCCATATGTAGTAGTTGTCTTGTTGGGCCCTGTGGTACAGTCTCCTTGTGATCTAAGCCAGGTGCTCCAGGTGTGCCCCCATGTGGGCTGCATGCATTCTTCTGTTGTAGTTGAACTTTTATTGCCATTGGCACTTTAGTGGGAAGGATTGACCCCCAAGGCCGATTGGCTACGAGGACCAGCTGTGACTATGGAGGAGCTGCTCTGCAGGGACCAACTCCATGGAGCAGAACTTGCTTCGTGGAACTTTTTTGCCCGCAGAGTTTGCCCTTTGAGTATGTTGCTTGTGGAGGTGGTTGGGTTGTTCTGTGGTGTCAGAAGATGGCCACTAGATGCGTTGTGTTTGGAGCCTTCCAGGAGGTGCAGATCAAGGTTAGCCACCACCTCTGCCCTGCCGAAAACCATTTAGCATTAGCTACAAAGCTATCTGCAGATGACTACTACTTGTGTTGAGTTTAGAGACATTGCGGAGAGGCCACTCTGAACCAAGGATAACTGCTGCAAATACTGGGTTTGGGACTACTTAGCAATAGGTATATGGTACACAGAGGCCAGGTGCTGCTTGTTTAGGGTTTGTGAATCTCTGAGAGATTTTAGGAAAGTCTGCAGCATGGGCCAAGACAGGCCATTTATATGGAAAAGCCATTGGAAGCAACTTGGGTGGGTCAGCAGAATGGGTGGGGTTCACAGTTATTCCCGGGTTAATGGAGATTCAGAGGTGCCCACCAGCTGGCTGTATGGGAGAAGGGCTCTGCAAAGTAACAATGGTCTTTGTTAGGACTATTGTCTTGGAGAAAGCTGTTTCTCTAGCCCTGTCCCCATAGCTGGACAAGTCAATTGCTCTCCATATTTCTCTGGTGCTTTTTGATCTGCTGTCCCTGCATTGTGGCTAAGAGTGAGTGAGTCCATCAGTAAGTAGGCCTGTGCATGGGCCCTTTAATTGGAAGAACTGTGACTCGGAGAGCCCTTTGTCTCACTCAGCCACAGTCCCCACTGGTTTTCACAGCTGGAAGCTATGAGGACTTCTCTTCCTGGAACTGGAACCCTGGGCTGGCGGACGTGGTGTGAGACTGGGACCCCTTCTTCTCAGGGACTACTTCTTCACCGCAGTAGTCGAGATACCCTCCTGGTTTTTAAACACCACATATTGGCTTGAGACTAGTCTCTTCTGCATCTATACCTCTCCTACCAGTTTCTGTGTCGCTTCTTCTGTATATCTTAGTTATCGGACTACAGTTCAGCTGGACTTCAGGTGGTTGTCAATGATGGCTGTTTTGTACTTTAGTTGTAATTTTGATGTGGTCATGGGAGGAATCAAACATAGCACTGACATACTCTGCCATCTTGACCAGAAACCTGTTTGTTTAATTATCTAAAATACAAAAGAGTACAATGGCAATTGCTGTTGGTATTTGATACTTTGGGCATATTAGTACATATACTTACAAAATTTGGATCATACTGTATCCTGCTATTTTTAGTTAACACTCTTTCAATGGTATTTTGCCACACTCTTACCTAATTTTCAAAACTGTGATTTTTAATGATATGAATATAGTACAGTAACTTATTTAGCCAGAGAATTCTGGCCAAGATGGAGGTGTAGGTAGATGTGCTTTGCTTCTTTGTACAACTAAAAGAAGGATGACAACCAATTTAAAAACATAAAACAACCACAACTGTTAGAAAATCAAATTGATTGGAAGTCCAACAACCAAGGACTTAAAGAAGAAATATCCAGACTGTACCACAATACAGCGAAGTGGGTGGCCCCCCTTTGGCTCTGGCAAATACCTAAGGCAACATAACAGGTGTGCTGAAACAAAGAAATATAGCCCAAATGAAGGAACAGATCAAAACTCCAGAAAAAGTAACAAACAACAAGGAGATAGACAACCTATAAGATGCAGAGTTTAAAACGCTGGTAATCAGGATGCTCACAGAAATGATTGAGTGTGGTCACAAAATAAAGGAAGAAATGAAGACTATACAAAGTGAAATAAAGGAAAGTATCCAGGGAACCAGCAGCAAAGGGAGGGAAACCAGGACTCAAATCAACAAATTGGAACAAAATGGAGAAATAAACATCCAATTGGAACAGAATGAAGAAATAAGGATTTAAAAAATTAGGAGAGGCTGAGGAACCTCTGGGATAACTTCAAATGTTTCCACATCTGAATCATAGGGGTACAAGAAAGGGAAGAGGAAGAACAAGAAATTGAAAACTTATTTGAACTTATAATGAACTTATTTGAACTTAAAACTTATAATGAATGAAAACTTCCCCAGTCTGGCAAAGGAAATAGACATGCAAGTCCAGGAAGCTCAGAGAGTCCCAAAGAATTTGAATCCAAGAAGAAACACACCAAGGCACATCATAATTAAATCACCCAAGATTAAAGATAAAGAGAGAATCTTAAAAGTAGCAAGAGAACAGGAGACACTTACCTACAAAGAATTGCCCATAAGACTTTCATCTGATTTCTCAAAAGAAACCTTACAGGAAAGAAGGGGCTGGAAAGAAGTTTTCAAAGGTATGAAACGCAAGGACCTACATCTAATATTGCTCTATCCAGCAAAGTTTTCATTTAGAATAGAAGGGCAGATAAAGTGCTTCTAAGATAAGGTCAAGTTGAAGGAGTTCATCATCACCAAGCCCTTATTTTATGAAATGTTAAAGAGACTTATTTAAGAAAAAGAAGAAAATAAAAAATATGAACAGTAAAATAACAACAAATTCACAACTACCAAGAACTGAACCTAAAAAGCAAAAAGAAAAACTAAGCAAACAACTAGAACAGGAACAGAACTACAGAAATGGAGATCACATGGAGGGTTATCAGTGGGGAGGGGGTGAGGGAGTATGGGGGAAAAAGGTTTAGGGAACAAGAAGCATAATTGGTAGGCACAAAATAGACAGGATGGTGATAATAGTATAGGAAATGTAGAAGCCAAAGAATTTATGTGTACAACCCATGAACATGAACTGAGGTGAGGGGAATGTTGGAGGGAGGGCAGATTCAAGGCAGAAGGGTATAAAGGAGAGAAAAAAATGGGACAACTGAAATAGCATAATCAATAAAATATACTTAAAAAACATAATGAAAGTAAAAAAAATTATTTAGTCATTCCTTCTTTTGGCTCATTTCTAAGTCTTTACTATTATAAATGTGTATTAACTTGGAGTCTGCCTTGAAAATTTCCTTAGAAGAAATTATGAAGATGAAGTTATTAAGACAAAGCGTATACCTATTTTAAAATTAGGTGATACACATTGCTAAATTGCTCTTCACAAAAGTTGTATTGTTTTATACTCCTGCCAATAGTCTGAGAGCACTCTGTTTGCCCACACAATTGAAGATATGAATCAAGCCAATGAACAACAAGTGCTGGTGAGATTATGAAGAAAAGGGAACCCCAGTCCACAGTTGGTGGGAATGCAGACTGTGTGCAGCCACTGTGGAAAACAGTTTGGAATTTTCTCAGAAAACTAAGAACAGAACTGCCTTTCAACCTGGCAATTCTGCTGCTGGGACTCTACTCTGAGAATCCGGAAACACCAATTCAAAAGGACCTATGTATGCACCCCAAAGTTTATAGCAGCACAAGTTATAATATAGCCAAGTGCTAGAAGCAACCTAAATGTCCTTCAGTAAATGAATGGCACAAAAAACTGTGGTAAATTTACACAATGGAATTCTATGTAGCAGAAATAAGGAAGGAGCTCCTACCCTTTGCAACAGCATGGATGGAACTGGAAAGCATTATGTTAAGTGAAGTAAGCCAGGTGGTAAGAGACAAATACCATATGATCTCACCTTTAAGTGGAACCTAATCAACAAAACAAACAAAGGAGCAAAATATAACCAGAGACACTGAAATAAAGAACAAACTGACAGTAATCAGAGGAGTGGGGGGAGAGGGATACTGAGGGAAAATAGGGGAAGGGTCGCCAAGGAACAATATAAAGGACACATGGAGAAAGCCAAAGCAGGTAGGATTGGGGGTGGGAGGCAGGGATGGGTGGGGTAGGAGTGAGAAATGTGGGAAAAATGGAGACAATGACATTTGAGTGATTTAAAAAATAACAAAACATAAAAAACAACTCATTATATGTTTGTCAATTTGATACGTTTATGTGTTTTTTGTTTTATTTTGTAAGTGCTTTAGTAATCTATATATTCACTTTCTATCCTTATTTTCTTTCCCCTATTACTATTGTTTGTACTTCGTGGGTTAGTGAATGTATTTTATAAGTATTTAAAAGTATGTTATGTGCTGTGACAAATAAAATTCGTGAATATTTAAATATATTTATGTTGATATATTAGTAATTCATACTCCTGCCATTTTAATAAGCTGGTATGATGGACAATAAAAAGTGTAATATAAAAATCAATGAAAATCATAATTGTATGTGGATGGCATATTTGCTAAATGAACTCTAAATATGGTTTATGCTTGTACTTTTGAGTTACATTTGCAATTCAAAATGGTAATATTATAATGATAGTCTTTCCTTCTAGTTATTCTTTTTCATGTTAAAATATGTCTATTGGCATTTTTCAGTGCTGTCAAGGTGGATTGTTTAAATATTAATTGTAGCCCTGTGAAGACTGTGATTGATGATCTCATCCAGAAGTTATTTGATGTGCTTGTTCTTTCTTTGAAGAAGTCTATCCAGGGTAAGGACACTTATATTTTTATTATAGAGGCATGCACTTTGATAGTTATGGAATATGAATCCCAGTGATGATTAAAATTGATACTGATATAGAAGGTATTATGAAATAAAATGATTAAAATGATAACTTTTAAAAAGTGTGAAAATTCATGTTCGTTTCTTAAGAGGTCTAAAAATTTAAGGCATTTTTATTATTTGCAGTCTTAGCTTGCTTGCATCAGTTTGTTGCCTATGTTAGTGAGACAGGGAGCTAATTTTGGTACAATGTGTTTCTCCTTATCTCTTCAAATGACTAGTATTTTGCAAGATACTATATGGTTTCTTCTTTCCTTTAAACTGAGATTTTTAGCATATTAGTTAAGACTGAAAAATTCCCAATTTTGAGTAAATTTTATTAAGAATAAGTATGTTTTAACTTCCTACTCAAAAGTTTTAAGTGCAATATAAAATAACTGAACTTTCACGAGAAGAAATTTCTTTGATTATTCCTCATTTTGTAATTTATGAAATTACAAAATGAAAGCAAATGGTAATTTAGGGTTTAATGTATTAGATTACTAAATTTTTTGAATTGTAAGATGCACTGGACCATATATAAATGCACTTAGGTTTTAGAGGAAGAAAATAGGAAAAAATTTTGAAGCAAAAAATATGCTAAAATTTTTAATAACGTAAATGATATAGGCTACTGCCCTTCCCCTGCCCCCCGCAACAGCGACCCAGGCAAGCTACATTCGGACTATAAGATGTAACCCCCTTTCCTCCCAAATTTGGGGGGGAAAGTGTGTCTTATAGTCCAAAAATACAGTACTTGTAATACTCCTTGATTTAGAATTGTGTAATTGAATATTTTTGGTGGTAATGGTATTTTTTTTATTTCAATGTTACCTATTCAGCTCATTTACATGAAATTGATACATTTGTCTCTGAGGCTATGGAAGTCTTATCAGTTATGCCCCAGTCTGTGGAAGAGATAGGTGATGCAAATATGCAGTACAAGAAGCTACAAGAGCAGAGGCCAGAGGTAAGAGTCACACAGTAAATTTTTAAATTTATTTTAACTGTACTGGAGATGTTAAAATTTGATATTCTTTGACAGTTTAGAAATATCATATAATTTCAGTATTATAAGGAAGTCCATATAATCTGGTCCAGTCAGTTCATGATTGGATTCTTAATGTTTTGTTGGTATAATTAAACAGTAACAATAATGCCTATTTTTGCAGTATATTTTATGATATGGCATATTAGAATAATACTAAACTTAAATAATTCATGCTGTTACTTCTAGGGTTGTGATCTTAGCATGGTAAAGTGTAAGTTATAATTGATTAGCAACACATACATACATGCTTATAGTGGAGGAGCTCATAATTAAAGACAAAGGTGAAAAAAGGTTCATAGCTACAACATTCAGAAGGATAGAGTCCAGAAGAGGCAAGCTAAAGTTTTACAAAACATATTATGAATGCTTTTAGTTATTGATGTGGACTCTGATTAGTGGTGTGCAAGGTGTTGTGGATGTGATGAACAAATTCACATAGACTGCAGGAGTCCTGCGGCGAAAATGGACAGCATGGCCACTCTGAGTGAGAGAGCACCCCGACCCTTGCCTGGACAGGCTTTTATTGCTTTCTGGGAGCAGTATATCAAAGAAGGTTCTCATTCATTATGCTCAAGTTTGCTTTACGTGATAACCTTTTACAGATAACAAAGAAAAGGATGTTGTTGATTACTCTTTATGGATAACAAAGAAAAGGATGTTGTAAATGCAAGGGAAAAAGTAGTTAAACTGGTTACACTCTGTCCTCGGGAGGTTTAGCACAGACTTTAGGGAGTTACTTCAAAGATATACATTAAACATCTGTTGTGTTAACTCAAGGTGAGGGAGTTTTAGCAAAAGCAAGCCTCAAAGCAGCATAGATATATATAACCCCCGTGGTGCACTTGGCTCCTGTGTGCCACCTCACACCTGTCGGTTTTCTGAGCCAGGGCTGAGCTACATTCGCCATTACTGTGTGGACTGGTTCCCTATATGTTATGTTTATAGGAAGGAGGAGAAGTAATTCCAATGAGAATATAAACTTTTATGTGTCCCTGCTATGTGATAGACTTAAAATTATTGACAATTTAAACATGAGTGAAGTAATATACCTTCATAGTGGGAGGAATTACAAACATTTCTTATGATGTGGTAGACTTAATTAAATGTATAATAGGCTTAAACATATAAATGAAGGTTTAAAGACAAAATAACATACTTGTCTAGTAGAAGGAATTAACCAAAGAAGCAATGAAAATATGGGCTGTGGCAGTTAGCTAAAGCACAGAGGCATTTGTTCATTTATTTATTTGACACATGCTTATTGATACCAGGTTCATTTCAGGCATTGTGCTAGGAGTTGTAGCTGTGAACATGCTCCATTCCTATGGAATGCACATATACACGCTCCTGTGAGTGGACAGTGGGAGAGGGAGAAAGAGGAAGGGAAAGAGGGAGAGAGAGAGAGAGAGAAAGAAGGAGTGACAGAAGCGAGAGAGCGAGCTCAGCTCAGGAAAGTTACTTCTATGGTAGGTGCTCATAGGAGACCTTCTCAGAGAGATGGCATCTGAAACGAGACTTGGATGACAAGGAGCCAGACATTCTGAGATTTGGAGGCATATCATTCTAGTAAAATGAACAAAAACTACATATTTGGATAGAAGTAGACTTGATATGCTCAAGGAAGAGGTAGATCTAAATATTGTCAATAGATTTAGTTATTGAGAAAGCCATAGTATTCAAGGAAGAAAATGGTATGAGGTAAAATTGGAGAGGTATGCATGGACCAGCTTATGAAGGTACCTTTAGACAATCATGAGGCATATGGATTTTTTGTAAGTGTAATCGAAAGTCCTTAGGGGTGTTTAAGCAGGGGAGTGACATGGCATGCTTTACTTTTGGAAGCAATTACTCTGGATGCTCTGTAGGGAATGGATTAGAGTGGCTGAGTCTAGTTAGTAGGATGTTGCAGTTGGTATATGAGAGATTGTAGAAACTTGTACCATGCAGCAGAGCAGATGGAAAGAACTGGCCAAATTGATATATTTTAGAATTAAAATGAAGAAGATCTTCTCATGCATAGACAGAGGGAGGTTAGAGAAAGAGAAATGAATATGTGTCTTAGGTTTTTGGCTTGAGCAGCTGGTGAGCTAATGGTACCATTTACTGAGATGAGGATGACTAGGAAGGTATTTGGAGATTGGAAGTGGTCTGCACTGAGATGTCAGGTAGAAGTTAAATGAGGAATATGGAATTTAGAGTAAAGACTAGAGATATGAATTTGGGAGTCATTTTTTACATCCATAATATTTAAAGTTATAGATTTAAACTAAGAGCACTTGGTTGATAAGCCAACAGTAGAGGGTGTAGTCCATTGTGATCATTCCAAAATTCAGAGTTCAAACCCATGTGGAGGCAGCAAACGAGACAGAAAGAAGTGGGAGGAAAAGCATGGAGTATATCATCACAGAACTGAGAGAAATGAATGTTGTATGCTGGGAACATGTGAGGCAGGAAGAAGTGACATGGGTCAGTATAAAGAGTTAGGTAGAATCAGGTCATGTGAGCTACATTTAAGATATTAAGCTTGATTCTGTGGACACTGGGGAGTCAAGCTAGGTTTTTAGGAGATGTATAAAATGCTATTTTGATATGTCTCTCCTTTGGTATGTGTTTTTGAAGGAGTAGGAATGGAGACAGATAGACTAGGAAGTTGTTGTAAAGTCTTTACAGGTTAACCTCAGTTTTGTTCTCAGATAGAAAACTAGAACCTGACTATTTTTTCTCTTTTCTTACTGATTTTTATAGTACAGCATGGCTCCTTGGTCTGTTGTTTTTTTCTGTATCTCAGATAGAACTGATGCTGCTCAGAGGTTGTAAAATGGTTGTTGAGATATATTTGAAATTTTTGTTGTTTATTATATATGCACAGTGATTTGAAAAAATCTTTCTGCAGAAATTATTGCTTTGTTGATTAGTGAAAGTACAGGTATTAATTTAAAGGACACTGTTGTTTTACAGTGCTTTAAAAGACTTAGAAGCAATTCAAGCAGTTTAGCACCCATTCCTATACCCAAACCGTTGAATAAACTAACTACACAACTCACGACATTTCAAGTAGAAACTGAATGCAGCAGCTTGAGTTTACTTCTTTATTTGTCTCTTCCAGGGCTTTTTTTTCTTCATTAAGTAGGATAATTTAGTTAACTTACACTTTTAAGTAAACAGTCATTTCATTTTTTTTTAGTATTTTCTAATGTGTGGAACATTTGTAAGAACTTTACTTTGAAAAGCTATAGTATTTTCTTTATGGGTTTACGGTTTTATTCAGTCTCAAATTTCCACTTCTGTTTTCCTTTTTTGACTTCTGATGACAGAGTGCCTTGGTTGAGTTTGTATATAATAATAGTTAAGTAAGCATTAGAAACTTTATATCCAGGAATTTGACAAATTATTTAAAAGGAAATATCTTGAGTTTTAATCAAGCAAATTATGAAACAAAAATTAAAATAGAATTTTAAGAAATTTGATAAAATAGCTTATTTTATTTTATTGTTATTATTTTATTTTACCTTTAGATTTTGCCCTTATTTCAAGAAGCTGAAGATAAAAACAGACTTTTACGAACAGTGGCAGGTGGAGGTTTAGACACCATTAGCAATTTGAAAGCTAAATGGGATAAATTTGAGTTGATGATGGAAAGTCACCAACTTATGATTAAAGATCAGGTAAGAACCTTTAGTCATTTTATTAAATGGAAACAGTTTCTTCTCACTTAAGATTTTTTGCTTATCTGCATTCTGTTATAGCTCAGGTTTATAAGAATTTTTATATTGCTGATGAATTTGACCTCCCTCAGTACTTCTATATACTGAGACACTTTACATAATAATGACCATTTCACATAGGTTATCTTCACCTACTGCCATTCAAGAATACATGCAACATTATTTTCAGTCTTTCTTATAAAAATGTTCTTTACTGCCTGTATATCATGTCTTGTAATGGGTACAGCCTGAAAGTTGCATGTATCTATCTATTGCACTCATGTCCCATTGCTCAGCCCTTTAGCTGTATTGGAGACTGGGCAATACCCTTAGATAGAACAACTGACAGACATTAAATAACTTTTTTTTTTAAATCGCATTACCTTTTTGCTTGTGGGTGCTGTTAATCACATGAATTATTACCTAAGGATGTTTGTTGTGGATTATCTCTTGTAAATTTGTGATCTAATTTTATGCATTTGAATCACTTTATTGCACTTGAATTCAATAATTAAAAACAATCTTTTGAAAAGTACTATTGTTTTTTTAAAATTTTTTTCTAGATTTTATTTATTTATCTTTAGAGGGGAAAGAAAGGAGAGAAGGAGAGACGTATCAATGTATGGTTGCCTCTCGTGAGTCTCCTGTTGGGAACTGGCCTGCAGCCCAGGCATGTGCCCTGACTGGGAATCGAACCGCGATTTGTGGTTCACAGGCCCGAGCTCAATCCACTGAGCTACACCCGCCAGGGCGTATTTTTTTAAAATAGAAAATAGAAGTAGACGTGAAAATAAAGTGAGATTTTACTCTGAAGTAAATGGTATTAACTGTATTGGCTTATAGATTGAAGTGATGAAAGGAAATGTGAAATCACGTCTTCAGATCTATTATCAAGAATTGGAAAAATTTCAAGCTCGTTGGGACCAACTGAAGCCTGGTGATGATGTTATTGAAACTGGCCAGCAAAATACCCTTGATGAAAGTGCAAAGTTAATAAAAGAGAAAAAAATTGAGTTTGATGATCTTGAAGTCATAAGAAAAAAGCTGGTGTATGTTTTTCTCTTTAAAACTGATAGTGCTCTTTTGAAAAAATGTTTCATATTTATATATTAAGTTAGGAATTTCTCATATCTGTTATCTTTATGTCTTTCTTTATAAACTTCAACAAAAATAACAAGTGCTCATGCTACTGCTTATGGAATACATAAAATTAATGGAAAATTACTGTCAGAAGATTTATGAAAAAACTAGCAAAATAATAAAAAGAGAGCTAAAAAATTTTTGTTGTTTTATGTTATAATGCTGCAGGGTATTAAATTTGAGCATTGTTTTAGGTTTGGTCTTTTTAGGCAAGTGTAGCCATAAACTAAGTGCTTTTGTAAGTGAATAGAACTTTTAGTATCACATTTATCAAATGGCACTATACCAATTAGATGAAGGATATCTTTGATTCTAAAAGCTATCCCTTTCAACTGAGAATATTCTCAGATTAATGTATAAATGTATACAATTTGAATACTTATTACATATAATGTCCATAAAATATATTTACATATATTATCAATTTCACTTTGACTCTTTTATAAAAAATTTATATTAATGAATTTAGAAAAGCTCATGACTAAGTAAAATTTTCACGTAAAGTTGGCATTGACTCCCACTGTTCACCTCTGCTATCAAATATGGCACGCACACACACAGGGAACACAGTTAAATAATGCTGGTATTTAACAGTTTTGCTTTTTTAAAAATGTAATGATATTTCACTATTTTTTAATAGTGATGATTGTGAACATTTTGGACTGGAAGAACCCAACTTCTCTTTGGCAAATAGCATCTCTAAAGACATTGAGGGCTGTGCACAGGTTTGGGCACTCTATGAAGAGTTTCAGCAAGGATTACAGGACATGGCCAAAGAAGATTGGATTACTTTTCGGTTTGATTCATAAACAATATTGAGACTTTTACAATTTTTGATTTTTGGAGGGATATAAGTTAGATTTAAGATTTGTTTCTGGTATTTTATAGGACCAAGACGTATCTGTTTGAGGAATTTTTGATGAATTGGCATGACAGATTGAGGAAAGTTGAAGAACATTCAGTAATGACAGTGAAATTACAATCAGAAGTTGATAGATATAAAGTAAGATAGTTTTACTTATTCTATTTTAAAATGGTCCTGGAACTCTTATGTATCATTTGATTATGTATTGGCTGAACTGTAACTTTAGTTTCTATATTTTTAAATAATTCCATTACATGAAAAAAATAGGAAGTATAGAGTAAACCATAGAAATAATTGATCTTTCAGCTACCAATATGAAAGAGGCTATGAAAGAAATTTCTGGTTAAAGTTATAAATCAGAGTATTTATACTTCTAAGAAATTTAGGATATGGGTCATTTAGTGTGTTTAGAATATAGGTCACATCCTAAAATAAAAATAGAAATATTAGCTTCAAAGTGTGATTAGTGTGTATCCATAATAAAAAGTTTTATATAATTTCTGTTTAAGGGTGTGATTTGAAGATTGTTAAATATGATTAAAATTTTTATACCTCATACTGAAAACAGTGAATGGAAATTTGCATTTTGCTCATACATGTGTACTGTGCATGTACATATGTCCTTTTTTTTTTTAACAGATTGTAATTCCTATCTTGAAATATGTGAGAGGGGAACATCTTTCTCCAGATCACTGGCTTGACCTTTTTCGTCTTCTTGGACTTCCGAGGGGAACTAGTCTAGAGAAACTATTGTTTGGTGATCTTCTCAGATTAGCTGATACAATTGTTGCCAAAGCTTCAGACCTTAAAGTAAGAGTCATTTTTATAAATATTTCATGTATCTGACCTTTGTTCACATGTGATTTTGCTTTGTATTTGGTTATATAGTAAAACAGCAAGTTAAATTTTTTCTCTCAAGTAGTGACAGTGTTCCATTATTCCATCATTCTTTCATTAGTAATACTTCTGAATATATCTAGCACTGTGTAGAGGACTACAGAAACAATAATATAAACCCCTTCTTTGAGAGAGAAAAAATATGAAATAAAAAATGTCATACTTTAAGAATGTAGTCAGCTTTGATAAAAAACCAAAGGAATATGAATCATCTTACATATAATATATTTAAAATCATGGGATATATTATAAATAGAAGCTAAGGGATACAAAAAACACAGAGAGCTAAACCAAGAATCAGATTTAGAAAAGGTTTCAGCTAAAAAAGGTTTCAAGTAAAGTAAAATTTGTCACAATTCCATCATAAATGGCAGACTTTCTATGTTGTCTCTGTCCAACCAATACAATAATAAAAGGACTCCTGTTCTATTTCCTATCTAAAACTGTTCTATTTCCTACCTAAAAGGTATGCTTGTTGATAACCCTGGAGCATATGTAGGTAATCGTGAGGGTATAAAGCATCACTACTATAGAAGATAAATCTGGATGATTGCTTATCACTTTAGATGTACTAGGACTTATAATTAAGTTATAATAAAATGCCTAAGGTATGGAAAACTTCATATGAACCAGATTGTTTTGTGTTTTGCTATGGCTGTTAGAATTTTGTTTTGTTTTGTTTAGAAGTAAAAAGCATAAGGCAGAACTTTGTATGTGCTTTGACTGCATGAACCTGGGTACTTGGTATCTGATATCCATGGATACATTAGGCAGTAATTCTCTTTTATTTCATGTAAATTATATCCACTTACATTTTTTGTCATATGATATAAAGCCAGATCAAATATATATCTTCTTGTAAAATAGATTTCTTACAATTTATTTATATGATAATTAATGTTGAAATAATAAATATGGATATTTCCTGTTAAATAGGATTTAAATAGTCGGGCACAAGGTGAAGTTACAATCAGAGAAGCTTTACGTGAACTTGATCTTTGGGGTGTTGGAGCAGTATTTACACTGACTGATTATGAAGACAGCCAAAGTCGAACCATCAAGCTGATTAAAGACTGGAAAGACATAGTAAATCAAGTTGGAGATAATAGATGCCTCCTTCAATCCTTAAAGGATTCTCCTTATTATAAAGGATTTGAAGATAAAGTGTCAATTTGGGAAAGAAAACTCGCACAGTTAGATGAGTACCTGCAGAACTTGAACCATATTCAGAGAAAGTGGGTGTATTTGGAACCCATTTTTGGCCGTGGAGCACTGCCTAAAGAACAGACTCGCTTCAACAGAGTCGACGAAGACTTTAGGTCAGTACGACTACACGAGCCAGAGACACAAATGGCAGTTTTATGCATATTCTAAGGTGTTTAGTAGAAGCTGATTACCTTTGCATTGCTGTGGTTGTCTGTGTACTCCAATTCTTTCTTTACTGGATACGTAGCTGTTTCTGAGGAGTTGTTTTCTCCAATTCAGCCATGTACTTTTCGAACCATTTTGAATTGTTCACCACTTTTGTTTTGCCATTGTCTGTACATACCTAATATTTCTGAAAGTTACCAATTTACACCTTTGCTATTTTAAATTTGATGGACATTTTTCATTCCTTATTTAGATTTATCTCTGATTAGTATTTAATAATGTTAAGCAATTCTTTTTTCTTTAAAGTCTCTTCCCTTGGTTCTGTAATACTGTCCTCGAGTGGCTTTTTGCCTGTCTCCCTGCTTCTATTCCTAGTTCCTCGTGCTGAGACCTCTCAAAACATTTAGATGTAGGTATTTTCAAAGTTTCAGTGTTAGATTCTTTTCTCACTCTGTATTTTCTTCTTAGATGATCTTAGGCACTTGAAGTGTCAGTTCTCTTCTATTTGCTGATGTCTCCTTAACCTCTATGTCAAACCCATATTTCTTTTTTGAGCTCAGATTATACTAAACATTTTTAATCATCAAGTCAGAAATAAAATCTTAAGTTTATGCCTTTCCCACAAATCTTTTCTCTTTAAGATTTCTGTCTCAATAAATGCTGAAAAGCAAGAATAGAATCTTTGACATCTGCCATTTTCAAATCCATTAAATTAGCAAATTTTGTTGATTCTAAACCATTTATTTTAATATATCCTTTATATTTCTATTTGTTTGATTTTATTCTAAAATACTTTTGTTGTCACTAGCTTTGACTACTGCCTAGCCTCTGACTTATTCTTGTTTTGTCTAGTAAGTTTTTCGTGTAACAGCCAGAATAATTTTTTTCTAAACGAAGCTTCATCACTTCTTTCCTCTGTTGCTTTATGAAAAGCTTTAAAATGCTTTTCTTTTTCTCTAAGGTTAAAGAATGATCCTCGTCTCCTTCTCTACCTTTTCTTACACAGCTCTCTTTCGTTGCTTTAGTGGCTCTAGACTCCAGTTTCTCAGGCACACCCAGCTTCCTTCCAGGGTCTTCGTCCGAGACTATTTCCCTTGTGATCACCAACTTTTTTCTTTTTATTTATTGTCTCAGCTTAAATTACTTCCTCAAAGAAGCCATACATTAGGGTTGCCCTGTTAGGCACTTTAGTAATACTTTGTAATTTTCCTTTTTAGCAGTTATCATAATTTCACTTAAATGTTTTGAGAAATTGTTTAATGTTTTTCTCCATCACTAGAGTACTAGCTCTGTTATGTGGGGCTTACTATTTGTTTAGTGAATAAATGAAATGATAGAATTTGCAATATGGGAAGTTAGAATGGTAAGGGGGTGTTATTAATTTTTAGCATTATTTATTAGAAGCATAATTATGAGTTGCCGTTAGATAGTTTTACTCCTAGTTTAAGCAGGTTAGAAAATAAATACATTGATATCAAGCTGTAAAATAGATGTGAAAATGCTGCTCTTCTTTTGTAGATCAATAATGACTGACATCAAGCAGGACAGCAGGGTCACAACGTTGACTACTCATGCAGGAATCAGACATTCTCTGCTGACAATACTTGATCAGCTTCAGAGATGTCAGAAATCACTGAATGAATTTTTGGAGGCATGTTTTTCCTTTTTTCAATCTTTATATAATAAATTATGAGCTTCTTACTATAATAATTATTTGAAAAGATAAGGTTTTTCTTTTTATTTTATTTTTATTAGGAAAAACGCTCAGCATTTCCAAGATTTTATTTTATTGGTGACGATGATTTGTTAGAAATACTGGGCCAGTCTACTAACCCTTCAGTGATTCAATCTCACCTTAAGAAGCTGTTTGCTGGTAAGATTCAACATTTATTCAAAAGATATTTATTGAGTTTCAGCTATCTGCCAGACATAATGTTAAACTCCTAGGTAGACTATTAAGTAAAATATAGGTCGTACACTCAAAGAACTTAGTTTAGTGTGGGAGATAAGCTCGTAATTTGACAAGTATAATATGACAATTCCTATAGTTTATATAAGTACGTGGCGTTATACCTGCATCTATGAAGGCATTTAGGTCAGTTTGGGGACATCACAAAGATGGGGATTTATAATATGAAATCTGAAGGATGTATATGTCTTAGCTAGAACAAAGATGGGGATTCGCAGTGAATAGGCTCTGTAGAGGCTTGGAAGTGAAGGAGAACATGTCCCTTCATTATTAAGTTTAAGGTCTCCTGAATGAGACAATCCTGAATGATATCTCCATCATCCAAATGGAGATATCCAGTGGGCAGTTTTGTCAGCAGAGAGATCTGGGGTGAAAATGTATCATTGGAAGTGATTTGTATATAGTTAATAGTTACCATATGGAAGGAAATAGATAAGATTACCTGGTGATAATAATTCTTTTATGGAAATAAGTAAGATTATCTGAAAAAAGTGTAGAGTAAAAGTGCATATTCTTTCACTTAGGTGAATCACTTTTATTGGGTAATTGCAAATGGAATTGGTTTGCTACAAAAATAATGCCGATTATTTTTTTCTTAAAATATTTAATTTGTTGGATAAGAGTCATATTTTTAAGTTAACTTTAAGAAGAAGAAAATTTTCATTATCTTCACTTATAATTAGGGGTCAGCAAACTACAGACCCACAGGCAAAATGTGGTCCAGTGCCAGTTTTTTTTCCTTTAAATAAAGTTTTGTTGGAACATAGTCATGCGTTCCTATGAACACAGAGACCTATGGCCTGTAACAACCTAAAGTATTTACTCTCCGGTGCTTTACAGAAGTTTTCATAAGCACTGCAGATCTGGAACTTTCAGGCGTTTTTATCTGTAACCGTGGGCTGTGGGAGGTAGTGGGAAGAGCTCCTGAGATCAGAAGGCTTGCATCCAGGCTCTACTACTTATTAGTCCGTTATTACTTAACTATTACCTTAACTATTAAACATTTTGAAAGTAATAACTTACTTGGTTTTTCTGAAGGTCAAAATTAGGTAACGTGTTCATGTTTTCTTTGTTGTTGTCAAATATAAAGCAAATTTCAGATTTTGGGTAAGGAAAGCCCTATTTGCCCTCCTCCCTTCCCCTCATCTTTCTGTCTCAGTATCAGCGAAATCATGTATATATTCTTGTGCACTCATTTGTTTCTGGCTCGTTTTTGCTCATTATAATGCTTTTGAGATACTACAACTATATATTAATTGCTAAACAGCGTTTCATTGTTTGAATATGTCACAGTTTATTCATTTAACTGTTGATGGGAGTGGGTTTCCCATTTTTGATTATAAAAAGCTGTTCTATTGCATTATATAATATAATTAACAGAATTCTATTGCATTGTAATACATATTGTGAGGTATATACCACGTGGTAATTATATATGATGTTTAGTAATTATCTTTAATCATTTGTATTTACATTGTTGCTTTTATATTATAGGTATTAACAGTGTGTGTTTTGATGAGGATTCAAAACATATAACAGCAATGAAATCTTTAGAGGGAGAAATTGTACCTTTTAAAAATAAAGTTCTTCTATCAGATAATGTAGAGGTAAATAATTCTCTCGCAAGTGTGAAAATAAAAGAATTTATGAATTTTGTATCAAAAGTTACTTAGTTAATTTGCAGGGTAAAGTTGATAATTTAGGCCTTTTAGGAAATTCATGTCTTTAAAAAATGATTTTGTGTGTGTGGTTCAGAATGATTTGATATTAACGAGAACATGGATTTTTAGCCTTTGGAAGAAGATAGGCAGTATGTCTGTAACCATGAAAAGAGCCTTTGCTTTAGAGTCAAAAAGACTTTGATATTAATCTTAGCTCCAAAACTTATTGGCTGTGTGCCATAGGATCTGTTTCCTTATCTGTAAAGTGGGGATCTTACTTCTGTTTCACAGGCTTTCTATTAACAATAAATAAAAAAAGAAAAAAATTAAATGAGATAATTGTCTTTAAGTGTCTTTATGTAGTGTTTGGAACATAAGTACTCCATAAATCTTAGTCCTCTTTTTAAAATATGAGATGTGTGAGATTTATTTTTTAGGTAAACTAGTAAGCTTGATCCCAGTGCATTTACTGCATAGCTATTAATTATGCATTTACTGCATAACCATTAATTGGTTATGTAGGACTGGAATTGAACCATCAAAGGCCTATTGCAGGTATTTGGATAAAACCAAATAGCAATAGGTTGTATCACATTAAATGATAATTTTCAGGCTCCAAAATCATCCTCCAACTGAAGTCAAGGGCCATGTCTTACCATGGATGTATTTATGCAGCTTCGCCAGAGGTCTCTTTCTGATTAGGCCTGAACATTTTATCAGGCAATTGAAAGTACAGTTCTGTTAAGAAACTGGCACTTTTGGTGGAGAGTTTTGTTTCTTTTTGCTATTGTTTTCCTTTCTTTAGTTTTTTGGGACCACATGAACTGAGAGAGGAAGAGCTTAAGTTTTAATTAACAGCTGGGCTAGAGCAATTTTTCCAGCAAAGAAAAGTAGAAGTCTGGATGCTCTTGTGATGATTAGCAGAGTAGGTTCCTCTGTTGTTTTGCACAGATTCACACTCATTCTTTTGCTTCAGTGGCTATGAGCTGAGTAAAGGGTCATGCTCCTTGTAATACTGGAAAGTGCTCTAAAATTAAAAAGAAAAGCTAAAACTTAGTGTTAAAGTAAGGGATGATGAAAAGCTATTTAAGATTGTAGTTCTTGCCCTTAGATTTTATTGCAAATGATAGTCTTTTAAAGTAGTGATTCATAAATATTTACTGTAATTTTTATCAATCATTTTAACTTTAACTTATTTTATCTATTTTAACTTTAACTTATTTTCACACGAGTGAAAACATGTGTTGTTTGACCTTGAAACAAACTTAGTTTTATTTAAGAGGCAGCTTAACTCCCAAGCAAGATAGTTCATCTTGACTGAGCAGTCTCCTCCTATGGCTGCAAGTTTTTGAATATGAGAGCGTCAGGATAATATGAGTCAGCTAGTCATTTTGACTCTGATTTTTTGGTCCAGCTCTCTAGTTTAATTAGTCATAATGATGTAATGACTGGGTTACTTTTTAAATGTTCATATTATATTTGTAAGAGTTAATAAGAAGTTATATAATCCACCCTCCTGAAATAAAAGAATAGGGTTAGTCAATAGATTATATATATGTTTTATTACATTTTCTAATTTTATATTCAGACTTGGTTAAATGATTTGGCCTTGGAAATGAAACAAACTTTGAAACAATTGTTGGCAGAATGTGTTACTACTGGACAAAGTTTTCAAGGTGCAATTGACCCATCCTTGTTCCCTTCACAGGTAAGGAGCTTATGTCTGGAATGTAGCTAGGCATGGTATCATGCCATGACTCCTGGCCTGGAGGTCATGGGGCTCAGACAGCTGGCATCTCTGTTTCCTGTATCTAAGAGTTAACATTGACAAATTGCTTAATTCTGAGTCTCAGTCCCCTCAAATGTAAAATGTGAGGGAAGAAGAACTGCATTGTAGTGAAGTTCTCTTCTGTCTCCATTAGTTTGGTGTAATTCAGATGCTTTCAAGCAGAAGGCATGCTGAGATCTAAGCAATTCAAGCTGTGGAAAATGGAATGGGAGGGAGAATTAGTCAGGCAGCAGCGTCTTCTGTCCAGGTAGTAGTTTATCACTGTTGGAAAGGCACTGAATGTATATAATCCTGTTTCCCACCCCTCATATGGGATTATCTAAGAGGGTGGTACAGACAGGAATTTAGCAGGGTGTTAGTGTAGATGGAAAGTATGGTCATACCACTGAACTAACATGTTGGCAGCAAAGCTGAGAGCTAGGTTATGTGGTAAGTATTGCTGTATCTCTGTTAATAGGAACTCATTCCTGAAACACTGGATACTAGATATGAATCTTACAAAATTTGTTCCAGGGCTTAACATAAATGTCATACTAAGAGTTATGTTAAGTATTCTGCCTTGTTCAGGATTTGTTTTATTGATGGCTGAGACTAGCACTATAGGTTTAGGACATCAGGAACTTTAATTCCTAGGGATTGTGAAAGGTAGGTATTAAGATGTTCTATGATTCAGATTGAAACATTTAGTAGCTATTGAAACAGGGTTTTTTTTTATTTTTTATTTTTGGTAATCTGACTCATCTCTATTTTATTGATTTAAAAAAATATATATTTTATTGCCCTGGCTGGTGTAGCTCAGTGGATTGAGGTCAGGCCTGCAAACCACACAATTGCAGTTCGATTCCCAGTCAGGGCACATGCCTGGGTTGCAGGCCAGTTCCCAGCGGGGGACTCACGAGAGACAACCATACACTGATATTTCTCTCCTTCCCTTCCCCTCTAAAGATAAATAAATAAAATAAAAAAAACTATACAGCTAATATATATATATATATATATATATATATATATGTTATTGATTATGCCATTACAGNGGTCTTTGGATTTCATGACTTGGAATACTTCTTTCCAGTCCCCTCTTGCCTGTAAGGTCTCTTTTGAGAAATCCGCTGACAGTCTGATAGGCACTCCTTTGTAGGTGACTGTCCCTTTATCTCTTGGTGCTTCTAAATTCTTTTCTTCATTTTGATCTTGGGTAATGTAATTATGATGTGCCTTGGTGTGTTCCTTCTTGGGTCCAACTTCTTTGGGACTCTCTGGGCTTCCTGGATTTCCTGGAAGTCCATTTCCTTTGCCAGATTGGGGAAGTTCTCCTTTATTATTTGTTCAAATAAGTTTTCCACTTGTGGCTGTTCCTCTTCCCCTTCTGGTACCCCTATAATTTGGATGTTGGAATGTTTAAAGATGTCCTGGAGGTTCCTAAGGCTCTCCTCATTTTTTTGAATTCTTGTTTCTTCTTTTCTGTTTGGTCATTTTTCTCTTCCTTCTGGTCCACTCCCTTGATTTGAGTCCCAGTTTTCTTTCCATCACTATTGGTTTCCTGTGCATTTCCCTTCATTTCAATTAGTTTAGCCTTCATTTGTTCCTCTAATTTGTGGCTAAAACCAATTCCGTGAGCATCCTGATCCACTGGTATTTTGAACTGTGCGTCTGAAATGTTGGCTATTTCTTGGTCACTTAGAATTGTAGGCTCTGGGGCTTTGAGCTGTTCTTGAGTCATAATATTTGGTCTGTTTGCACCTGTTATGTATGAGGGGTGGAGCCTTGGGTGTTCACCAGGGCTGGGTGACCCAGGTCACTGGGTTGTGATGCTGTATGTGGGGGTGGAGTCAGAGAGGGAAAAAAATGGCACTTTGCTCCACTCCACTCTCTCTCAGATTTCTGTCCCCTCTGTGGCTTCCCACAGGCAAATTGGGCCCCTCTGGTGCTGGTTCCCCGGTGTGTGGGCCCATGTACTCTACAGGACCCTGTGGGTCTCTCCAACGAATTCTCTGTGAGCCTGGGAGCCTCTCCTGGCCTCTCGATCCCTAGAAAGTCTTTCCAGTTGGTGCTTTCAGGCACTAATTCCTGTTGCTGGGCCCTAGCCTGAGCCGTCTGTCTCACTGTTCGCTCCTTTGCTTATCTGCACGCGAATGTGTGGGCGCAGTCAGCCACCCACCCTGTGCCCTCACTGGGTCCGCCCATTGCCTCCCACACCTGGGATCCACCAACCCTGGGTTGGTCGGACTGAAGGATCTTTCCTACCTGACCCCACTTTGCCACTGACTGCACCCCTCTTACCAGTCTGGCTGAATGGTTCGTTGTTGTCAGACTTCCGTACAGTTCAATTTTCACTGTTTTGGCTGCATTTTTGTTTCTAAAACTTTGCTGTCTTTAAATTTAGTTGTGGGAGGGGGTACAGTGTTTCCACCTATGTCTCCATCTTGGCCAGAAGACCAGATTGCTTTCTTATTAAACAGAATGTATCATACTCTCGTATCTTTTCATCCTACTGTTTGAAAAGAAGCCATTTATGAGGAGAGTTGGGAAGAAAGTACAAAGTGCCTTATGTTACAGTAAGCTTGGTGGATTCTAGACCCACCAAATAGGCCTGTAGGAGAGTAATATGAGATGAGTTCTGAGAAGTTAGGTTGGGCTGCATCACACAATGCTTCTTCTGTGACTGTATTTCTCTGTTCATATTTGAGGTGCCAAAAAGACATTCAGGTACAAAGATGCAATATACAATTGAATATTTGGGGAAAAGGTGTCATTTCTTGTGTTTATGAAATATTTGTAAGTAAACTCAGCTTTAAAAATATTTTTTCTCTTAATTCAATAGATACTGTGCTTGGCAGAGCAGATTAAATTTACTGAAGATGTAGAAAATGCTATACAAGATCATAGTCTTCATCAGATCGAAACACAATTGGTGAAAAAGTTAGAGTACTACACTGACATTGATACAAGTGCTGAGGATTTGGGCGACACTGGTAAGAAACAGTGTTCTGTTTTCTGCCTACTTTTCGGTTATTTGAACATTGTTTTGGATTCTATGTTAATTCATTCATTCACTTATTTTTTTGGCCAGCTAACAATTTTTGATGTTACTTTAGGAATTAAAATATACACACTTAACTTTTATATTGTACTTAAATGAAATGTAGAAACCTTACTAGCATATGGGTTCCTTTATCTTCCCCTTTTTATCTTGTAGTTGTGTTATATATTATATCTCTATACATTGAAAATTCCATGAGGTTATATTGCATTTTTTGCTTTTAACCCTCAAACATTTGAAAGGACTCAAAGCAAAAATAGTCTGTTGTATTTACCTAGACGCTTACTATTTCTGTTGCCTTTCCTTTATCCTGATGCTCCAAGTTTCCTTCTGGTATCATTTTTGCTTTTCTTTGAAAAACTTCCTTTAGCATTTCTTTTAGAGTAGTATTGTTTGCTGTCTATGAATTTTCATTGATTTCCTTCATCTGAAAATGTCTTCATTCCTTTCACTATTCTTATGTGACTTGAGATGTTTTTTTTTATTTTAATTTTTTTTGTTCTTTGCATATTGAATGATTTTGGATTGAATCCTAGACATTTTGAACATTGTATGATGAGAGTCTGGGTCCTGTTTGAATCCTCTGGATAATGTTGATATTTTTCATTTAGCAATTGATCATGTTGGGCTCAGGTCACCAATTACCAGCGAGCCTCCTGTGGCTTGTGGTTCCACTGTGGGTTCTGTTTTCAAAGTCTACAATGTTATTCAGATCTGTGTCACATGTGTACTGTCTAGTGGCCAGTTCTCAAACTCTGGTTTGTTGTGGAGAATGAGATCTGCGTAGCTTGGGGGTGAGCCTGAGCTCATAAGCAAGTTTATGGGATCGTTTTTCCAATCTCTTCTCTGCTTCCATTCTGGTCCTCTGGCGAGAAAGCTGAGGTTTCATATACTGTATCCTCTCCTGCACACTTTTTGTGACTGTAAACATGTCCTCAGCAAATTGATGGGAGAATATGGGCAGAAAAAGAACAATGGGGTTTTGTCCCACTTGCTTCAGATCGTAGCTCCTCTGACTCTAGAGGAGTGTTCCCTTCCTTCAGAATTTAAGGCACTTGTGGGTCTCAACTGCTAGCACTGTGGGTACCTGGAGACTCCTTCTCCTGAAGCTCTCCCTGTCTGTAGTGATATGGGTCTTCGGCTGCATTGCATCCAAGACTAGGGATGCCAGACAAAACGAAAAAATAAGTAAAAAGATAAATTCTTTGCTTTTTTGGTGGCACTTTTGTCATCTTCCCCAATTTTTCTAGTTCTTTTTACTTTTCAGAGTCCTAAATAGTAGTTCAGTGCATGTCGTCTATGTTTTTCACACCTGCCTTCAGAAGGAAAGGAGGCCAGCGTGTGCTCACTCCCTTGCGTAAGGAACCAGCACCTCTCTCCTGTTGAATGGCGATGCTTTCGTTTTCACATTACAGAACTGGTATTTATTACTGGTGGATTTGATAAGGTTTGGCTTGAGTGATTTATATTACTATACCATTCGTTATATACAATGAAATTACCATTTAAATTACTTAAGAAATCACCTGTATACAGATACAATAAAGTGTTTAAGTCACAATCTAACACATATTCCAATTGTACTTATTTGTGTGTAGAATCTGGGATACTGGAGCTTAAACTTAAAGCACTAATCCTTGACATTATTCATAATATTGATGTGGTGAAACAGTTGAACCAAGTCCAAGTTTATACTACTGAAGACTGGGCTTGGAAAAAACAAGTCAGATTCTATATGAAAAGTGATCACACATGTTATGTTCAAATGGTGGATACTGAACTTCAGTATACTTATGAGTATCAGGTATGACTTGTTGCATAAATGTTTGATTTTCCTGTTAGAAATTATTTACTTTAAAAGAAATTTGTTGTTATGTGAAAGACTTATTTTTATTATAGTTGTAACTTTCAAGAATTTTTTTGTTACTGTCTTCTTTCTGTTTCATCATAATTAAAAAAAGATGTTTTATCAGAAAGGACAATAGTGGCAATGTGGTACTGAATTCTCTAAATGCACCTTTACTTAGAGTAGCATTTATATAGAATTTGAAATATATCTTTAATTTAAATAAAATTGAATATAGGCAACCTCATAGGCAACCTCAGTGGAAGCGATTTGGTTTGTGCCTCCTTATACAAGGCCAACATTAGTACAATTGTAAATAGGCTGCAATATGTTTGCTGAGTGTTTTCATGTTTTGTAAGGTAAAACAGTCTTTGAACAAGTAACAGAACTCATGTAACCTATTTCCAAAAAAACCAATCTGTATCCTTTCTGCCACTTTTTAATCAACAACCATCAGAAAATTCTGGTAATTATGTTAATAAGCATATGTCAGAAGAGTTGCCAGATGGCTTTTTCAAAAAGGAAGTGTATTTTGACACCCAATCTGTCTACCTAAATTAAGGAAAAACTCTATAAACTGCAGCTGGAATTGGGATCTGTTTTCCCTAAAATTTAGTAGAAAATTTGAAAATTATATAATAATTTAAAATGATTAATTTCATAAGAAACTTTTCAAATTAATTCAACTTTGAGATCTCCAGTATAATTTTGATTTGTGAAGATCATACAATTTAAGAAAATAATTTACATGAATTTAAAATACAAAACAAATTGTCTTTTTGTGTTTGATTATTATATACTATATTTTTGGATTTGTTTGCCTTAAAAGTATATCTTTGTGCCATTGTCAGAATCTCAAGCGGTTCTTTGGAAAACCTAATAATGTATTAATTGGGAAAGAATAGATGCATGCTTGAAAAATAACTATGTTTAGCCCTGCATCATGCTGATGCGCCATAGTTGCGGGTTTGATTCTAGGTAGAGCACATACAAATCAACTGATGAATACATGAATAAGTAAAACAACAAATTGATGTTTTTCTCTCTTTCTCTCTCCCTCTGTCTCTCCCTCCCCACTTCTTTACTTTCTCAAATCCACATTAAAAAATAACTAAGTTTAATTTCAGTTTGTGCTTTAGAAAGTTTCTTTCATGAAAAATATTTTAGACATTTTTTATTTTGAAAACTTTAATTTCTTTTGCCTTTTTACCTTTTTAACTAGAATCTCAAATAGAACATGCATATTCAAACTTTATATTTCCTTTGTGTAGGGTAATGCTCCCAAGTTGGTTTATACTCCACTGACAGACAAGTGCTACCTAACTCTCACTCAAGCTATGAAGATGGGACTTGGAGGAAATCCTTATGGACCAGCTGGAACTGGAAAAACTGAATCAGTCAAGGCTTTAGGGGGACTTCTTGGAAGACAAGTTTTAGTTTTTAATTGTGATGAGGTAGAACAATGAATTATCCAACTATGTAATAGTGTGCTAGTTATATGTTTGGATTAGTTTTTATGTATTTATGTATGAAATACTCTATTTTAAAATCACTGTGCTTTGAAATTACTTGAAAATAGAATTTGTTTTGTTTGAAAAGTAAAGTGAAGAAAGGTTGCCATATAGTCCCAAAGCTGTTCTAAAGAGAATTATTGCAAAGAAATAATTTTAAATGCAGAATGAAGATTTATGTTAGTGTTTAGAGAAATGTTTTTAGTAAGGAGAATAGTAAATTCAAAAGGAAATTTTTTAAATTTATTTTTAAAACATTTTGAGTAGGATTTGTATATTGACTTGAATAACTAAAGCAAAATTGTATTTGTTTATTTCTGTGTACTTTTCAAAATACTTTCACATGAATTATTTCATTTCTTGAAACCACCCTGAGTTTGAAAAGAGTAGCTAATCTCTACTTTAAATGGAGCAAAAGAGGTATAGGTGGGTGAGATGATTACATTATCACTAAGTGAGGTAAAGTATTAAATTATTATAGATTTCAGTTATTGTTTAGTGAAAATAATTTATATTGTTATTTTTAAGGGCATTGATGTGAAGTCAATGGGACGAATATTTGTTGGTTTGGTCAAGTGCGGGGCCTGGGGTTGTTTTGATGAATTCAATAGACTGGAAGAATCTGTACTGTCAGCTGTTTCTATGCAAATCCAGACAATTCAAGATGCTTTGAAGAATCATAGAACTGTATGTGAACTGCTTGGCAAGGAGGTATAGAAATATGTTTGAAATTTAAAGAATTAAAGTATTTTATAAGACTGCATTGCTCGTATTCAGGCGATATAATATTCTATCTTTATTTCTCCCAGCAGCCCTGTTTCTAACCTGTGACCAGTGTATTACGTCTTTTTACCTGTGTATTGTCTCTGAGGTTTCTCCCTGCTTTTTGGTCTCATTCTACCTCTTATCTTCAAATTCTATTGAATAATTAAGTTACAATATGTGCTAACATGTATTGAGCATTACTCTGTGATGGTGCTGCGCTTAGTGCTTTGATGCGTTGTCTTGTCTCATTTAGTACTCCCCCCAGTCCTTTGAGGTAGGTTCTGTTGCAGTAATGTTGAACACACTGAAAGTTAAAAGAACTGTAAAATTATCCTCTTGTCCATAGTAACATCTTCACAATACAAGTTTTTCTGGGTAGACCAAAATGTAAGACCAGTGGTAGATTATTAACATGTTATTTACCTCATGCATAAGGTCTTGAGAAACTATTAAGTTTTTACTTCTCTGTCATAAAATTTATTTTCTTCCACATTCATTTTTTCTTTCCTTTCACTAAAAAGAGGGATTCTTTCTCCCAGCCAGGGCTAACCTTCCCGCCTGGGCTTCAGAATCTGCTTCCCAGGAGCCCTCTCTTGGTTCCCCCTCAGCCACAGTTTCAGCCTGCCTTCCTTTACCCATTCCTCCTTAACTTTTAAACAAAACCAAATCCTTTCTTTCTTAATAATATATTGTACATAATACTATTATGCAGGATCTGGCAGCAGTAATGCCTACTTGAGTGGTTAGTAGGGTAATAATATGGGTATAATAATTTATAGTTTTAATTGGGACATTTCACCTAAAATGTCATATGGTGTGCTTGAGGGTGATATTGTTATGTTACAGAATTACATGCTTATGATTTTGGAATAAAAGATTTTATAATGGAAAAGGGGCACTATTTGTGCTGGACCCTGTATAATATAATTAAAACGTAAGGAAACTTTCCCTTAATTCATCTATTCTTCCAACCATTGCTCTTTCTCTTTCCTTCCCTTGACACTCTAGCCAGGTGTTCATACTCTAGATATTTCTTTTGCCTAATTGCCCATTAATAGTTTACACCTTGTAATTTAGCTTCTATTCTTTGCTTTTTTGAAATGCTCCTACTAGGTACTCTTACAGTAGTCTCCTCTTCCCTGTCATAGGATTTATCACACTAAAATTTCCTCTTTGTCTTACTCAATAGACTATAAGTTTAAAGAGGCATAAACTATTGCTGACTTCCGTCCAAAGTTGTGTTGTCTCTGTGTACTTAGCAAACTGCATAAGACAAGGAAGGGTTTCATTAAACATATGTTGTGTGAGTAGGCATTCAAAGTAGTTACCATCTGTTACACTTTCAGCCTCAAAAAACTAATTATAAAAAACCTGTACAAAGCAGTGTTGTTCCTAAGGAGTTTATTATATATTGAATAAGGAAATTGTAAGCACATTAGTTGTTACTTTTTTACTGGGGTATAAGGTTTATGTGTAGATATATGGCACAATAAAATTTCTACTGGTTTGAAGTTTTAAATATTTGATCTCTGTATTTTAATTAACATTTCAGGTAGAAATAAATTCTAATTCTGGAATTTTTATCACTATGAACCCTGCTGGAAAAGGTTATGGAGGAAGACAAAAACTGCCTGATAATCTTAAACAGCTTTTCAGGCCAGTAGCCATGTCTCGTCCAGACAATGAGCTTATTGCGGAAGTTATTCTGTATTCAGAAGGCTTTAAAGATGCTAAAGTATTGGGCAGAAAATTGGTAGCTATCTTTAATCTATCTAGGTAAGTTTTCTTATTTAAATTTTTTTTTTTTTTTTTTGCCTGCAACCCAGGTATGTGCCCTGACTGGGAATCGAACCTCAGTCTTCCAGTTCGCAGGCCCGTGCTCAATCCACTGAGCCACACCAGCCAGGGCTGTTTTAAATATTTTTATATTTTGTGGTTTTAATGATTGATTATGGTTATTAGTGACTTTTTCCACATTTGTCCAGTTTACCTATGCAGTGATTTTCATATTGGTGTTGCCTTTACATAAGGTGTTTATAGGAAAGATTTTAGTTTGAATAATAAAATAATCTGGGCCAGAACTACCTGTTTTTTATAAATATGATAAATCTGATCTCACTTTGTTTTTGCAAAAAATTTTTTTGATGTGCTCCATCTAAACACTTACTGATCTAATTTACAAGCTGACCACTAAAACTAACTGTTCTTTGGAGACTGTTCTTTGGAGAGAATTCTTTACAGTTTTTCTTATGTCTTATTTTTGGTAGTAGAGGTTGGCTTGTAGTTTATTTGAGGAAATGATACGGACAATTCATCTGTATCATTTAAGAGATGGAACTAGAATTTCAGTACTGGAATATCAGTGCTCATTTCTATTTGTCAGTAGTTATATTCTGTATTTCTTTGGATATAACGATAAAAGAATTTTTGATAACTATTTGACATTTTTATGCTTTGATCTGGTTTTTATGTTTTTACTTAAGGGAGCTTTTGACACCACAGCAGCATTATGATTGGGGTTTGAGAGCTTTGAAGACGGTTCTGAGAGGAAGTGGAAATCTTCTTAGACAACTGAAGAAAACTGGCATTAAACACGAAGGTATGGTTCCTTATTCCAAATATCATCTTATTTGTTAAGGTAAACTTTAATATAGAATAGTTGTAGATTTATAGAAAAATTATAAATATACTATATAGCGTTTTTGAATATCCTATTCCCAGTTTTTCCCGTTGTTAACATCTTACACGAGCATGGTACATTTATCACAACTAATAAAGCAATGTTGATACATTATTTTTTTAACTGAAGTTCTTAACTTTATTAGTTCTTTTCTAGTTTTTTGCCTACTGTTTTAACCTGATTTTAAAATATGCATTAAATACTAAAAAGTTGTGATATATAGAGGACTAGTCTAGTCTGCTTGTTCTTCGTTTTTAGTGCACTAGGATCACCTGGAGGGCTGCTAAAACCGAAATTGCTGGACTCCAACATCAAAGTTCCTGATTTAGTAGTTTTGGAGTAGAGCCTAGGAATTTTCTTAGTTTTAAATCAACAACAGAAACCCTAGAAACGTGAGTTTTCTCTTGCAGAGAGATAGTATGCCAAACAAAAGAACCCTTTAGAAAAACTTAAGAATATAAAAAATACATTGTTAAAAATATTTTTATTGATTTTAAGACCGAGAGGAAGGGAGGGGAAGAGAGAGAGGATGAGAGAGAGAAAGAGAAAGATTTGTTGTCTCACTTATTTTATGCATTCATTGGTTGATTCTCGTATGTGCCCTGACTGGGTATTGGACTTACAACCTTGTCTTATGGGAACAGTGCTTTAACTAACTCAGCTACCCAGCCAGGGAAAAATACCTTCTTTTTAAAAAGATTTTATTTATTTATTTTTAGAGAGAGGGGAAGGGAAGGAGAAAGAGAGGGAATGAAACATCAATGTGTGGTTGCCTGTCATACCCCCTACTGGGGACTTGGCCTGCAACCCAGGATTGTGCCCTGACTGGGAATTGAACTGGCGACCCTTTGGTTCACAGGCCAGCGCTCAATCCACTGAGCCACACCAGCTAGTGTGAAAAATACTTTTTAACAAATAATCACTTTAGAGGTACAGTAAAGTTGCAAAGATAACATTTGCATTGTTTTATCTTATTTATTAGTGTACATTTGTCAAAATGAAGAAACTGACACTGTTACATTACTATTAACTTAACTATTAGACTTCATATTGATTTTTAAAAATTTTTTGAAAAAATATTTTATTGATTATGGTATTACAGTTGTCCCATTTTTTTCTTCCCTTTATTCCCCTCCACCCTATATCCCCTCTCCCACCATCATTCCCCCACCTCAGTTCATGTCCATCAGCTATAGTTACAAGTTTTTTGGCTTCTCTACTTCCCATACTATTCTTAAGCTCCCCCTGTCTATTCTGTAACTACCATTCATGCTTATTTCCTGTACTGTTTCCCCCATTCTCCTCCCTCCTCCTCCTCACTGATAACCCTCTATGTGATCTCTATTTCTGTGAATCTGTTCCTGTTCTCGGTGTTTGCTTAGTTTGTTTTTTGTTTTTTGTTGTTTTAGGATCAGTTGTTGATAGTTGTGAGTTTGTTGCTCATTTTACTGTTTGCATTTTTGATCTTCTTTTCCTTAGATAAGTCCCTTTAACATTTCATACAATATGGGCTTGGTGATTATGAACTCCTTGAATTTGACTTTATCTGGGAAACACTGTATCTGTCCTTCCATTCTAGATGATAGCTTTGTTGAATAGAGCAATCTCAGATGTAGGTCCTTGCCTTTCATGCCTTTGAATATGTCTTTCCAGCCCCTTCTTTGCCTGTAAGGTTTCTTTTGAGAAATCAGCTGATAGCCTTATGGGAACTCCTTTGTAGATAAATCTCTTTTTCTCTTGCTTCTTTTAAGATTTTCTCCTTCTCTTTCATCTTGGGTGATATAGTTATGATGTGCCTTTCATTTTGAGTAATGCAATTATAGTGTGTCTTTCCTTGGGTCCAACTTCTTTGGGACTCTCTGAGCTTCCTGGACTTCCTGGAAGTCTATTTCCTTTGTCAGATTAGGAAAGTTCTCCTTCATTGTGTTTTCAAATAAGTTTTCCATTTCCTGCTCTTCCTCTTCTCCTTCAGGCTCCTCTATGAGTCAGATGTTAGAACATTTAAAGTTGTCCTGGAGGTTCCTAAGCTTGCTCATTTTTAAAAATTCTGTTTCTTCATTCTGTTCTGGTTGAATGCTTATTTCTTCCTTCTGATTCAAGCCATTGGTGTGAGTCCTGGTTTCCTTCCCGTCACTGTTGGTTCCCTGTACATTTTTCTCTATTTCACTTTGCATAGCCTCCACTCTTCATCTATTTTGTGACCATACTCAACCATTTCTGTGAGCATCCTGATTAGCAGTATTTCGAACTCTGCATCTGGTAGGTTGGCTATCCCTTCATTACTTAGTTGTACTTTTTCTGGAGCTTTGATCTGTTCTTTCATTTGGGCCATATTCTTATGTCTCAGCTCCCATCTTATGTGGTAGGTACTCACAAGGGCGGGGCAACCCACTTCACTGTATTGTGGTGCTGTATGTAGGGAAGGGGTCCGAGAGGGAACAGTGCCCCTTGCTCGGCTCTTGGCTGGCTTTCAGTCACTTCCTCTGACACCCTCATGCCAATTGGCCCCTTCTGGTGCTGATTCCTGGGTCAGCGGCTTTGTGTATTTTCTAGAACCCTGTGGGTCTCTCTAATGAACTCCAGTGAGGCTGGGAGTTTCTCCTGCCCCCTCAACTCTCACAGTGTTTTTCTGTTAGGAGTTTTGAAGCTTTGTTTCCCTGTGCTAGAACCCTGGGTTGTGTGGTCTGTCTTGCTCCCTGGTTGTTCCTCCCGTTTTATCTGTATGCAAGTGATTTGCAAGCAGAGGAGGGACAGCCTCCTCTGCCAGCTGCTGCCTTGTGCAGCTGCCATCTTGCCATGAGTCCTCTCTGCCCTGGCGGCCCATATCCACCAGTCCTACTGGTCTCAATGAATATTTCTTCTTTAACTCCTTAGTTGTTGGACTTCCATACAGCTCAATTTTCCTGGCAATTCTGGTTATTTTCTGTTATAAATTTGTTGTTGTCCTTCTTTTGGTTGTGCAAGGAGGCAAAATGTATCTATCCACGCCCCCATCTTGGCTGGAAGTCTCTGATGTTTTATTATGATGATCCTTTCTGTTTCAGGATTGAATCAAGGTTGCCCCATTTTATTTAGTTGTTATATCTCTTTAGTCTCCTCTCCTTAGTGACAGTTTCTCAGTCCGTTTTTGTTTTTAAGATACTTATAACACAGTCTTCAAGAGTACTAGTCAGATATCATGTAGACTTTTCCTCAATCTGTGTAGTTTCTCTCATGATTAGTCTGAGTTATGAATACCTGGAAAGAATGCCACAGAGGTGGAGTGCCCTTCTCATCACATCGTATCAGTGGGTACATAATAGCCACATGCTATCACTGGTGACGTTTACCTTCATCACTTATCTTAGCGTTTGTCAGGGTTTTCCACTATAAAGTTATTATTTCCACCTTTTCTTATTCTGTGTGTTGGAAAGTAGTTACTAAATCTAGTTTATCTTCAAAGTGAGGTGGCAAGGATTTGCTCCCTTTCCTGGTGGGGGAGTATTATATGAAACTGTTCTGTACTGAAGATTTGTCTCTTCTCTCCCATATATGTATATATTAAATAATTTATTTAGCCCTGGCTGGTGTGGCTTAGTGGATTGAGTGTAGGCCTGCAAACTAAAAAGTCTCCAGTTCAATTCCCAGTCAGGGCTTATACCTCAGTGTGGGCCAGGTCCCCAGAAGTGGGTATGTAAGAAGCAACCACACATTGATAATTCTCTCCCTCTCATTCTTTCTCCCTTTCCCTCTCTAAAAATAAATACATAAAATCTTTAAAAAATCACTTATTTAGATCAGTATGGATTCAGATATATTTCATTTTCCTTTACCATTTCTTTTTTCCCATGGATCTATGCCTTCATGAAAGGCTGAGTATTCCGGTTTTTCATGTTACTATTAAAAACTAAGCTAAAACACTATGAAAATAGGACAGCATAGAAAAAAAGGACTACCTGAAATTACCACAACATGGGTAGAGCTAGAGGGTATTGTGCTGAATTAATGAGTCAGACAGAGAAAGCCATATGCCATATGATTTCATTTATAGGTAGAGCCTAAAAAACAAAATAAACAGATTAGAAACAGGCTCAGAGACAGGGATATTTTGATGGTTTCCAAATGGGAGGGGGTTTAGAAGAATGGGTGAAAAGGTGAAGGGATTAAGGAATGCAAATTAGTAGTTACAGAATAGTCATGGGCATGTAAAGTACAGTATAGGGAATATAGTTAATAATATTGTAACAACTGTGTATGGTGTCATATGGGTACTAGATTTATCAGCGATCACTTCATCAGTTATTTAAATGTCTATTTACTTGGTTATACCTGAAACTACTATAATATCTTATGTCAAATGTAATTGAAAAATAAAAATATTAGAAAAAAAATAAAAAGTAAGTTAAAACACTGAAAATAAGACAACATGGAAAAAAGGATTACATGAAATTACTTACTTGGACTTGTAAGTGATCAAAGTATACATCTTTAAAAAGAAGCTACTTTAGCTCTATTGTTAGGTTGGCATATGCCAGGGCAATATAGTTATTTGCTTAAGTAACTAAATTACTATTTTCTAGTTGTTTCTCTCCAGTGATTTCTAAGAAATATTGAAACTATACCTATGGTAAATAAAGGTGGCTAATTTGTGAGTTCAGTGCTTAAAATAAACTCTAGTGTAGCCAAGTCTCATTGTATGTACTTGAACATACATATATTAAAACAGAGCACAATACCAGACTAAAAGCAGTTTCTTTCCTTTATGTATATGACTTACCAATCAGCAGTTAATATCCTTAAAAACTAAAAATATGGAAATCATACAAGTATGTACATTTGGTGTAAAAATGGGTTTACGAGCCTGTTTTGAGCAAGGCTGATAACAGATTTTTGCTCCATTTGTTAGTTTTTAGTTATAGTCTGGAAGCAATACTGGTATATTTGGAGACATACTTGAATTTGGAATTTGTTTTGGTTTAAATTTCATCTATATAAAATAATACTGTCGTGCTCTTTCAGGTAAGTCATTAAAACCCTTAGAGATTTAATGTTCTCATATGTAAAATTAGACTAATAATAGTAATAATTTCTTACTTTACAGTTGTTATAAAGTTCATATCAAAATAATAAAGTACTATGCAAATATAAATAATAATAATTTTTATTATTAAAGTCTGAGCATACCTGCAATTCAAATTTTATGAAAAAAAGTTCATGACTCTACTTAGGGATACTTATTTTTCAGCAGTCAAAAGATAAAGTAAACTTGTTAATTCATGTAATAGCATAGGTCTTTAAACGTTACTAAATTGTAGTGCATTATTTAATTACTAACAATGTACACATCAAGGCACTTAAATGCTATCTTTATTGTCATTAAATTCATAACTAACAATTTTTAAATGAAACTTTTTCTTTAGTCAATGAAAGTCATATTGTGGTACAAGCATTGAGGCTTAATACAATGTCAAAGTTTACATTTGCTGATTGCACTCGGTTTGATGCACTGGTCAAAGATGTGTTTCCTGGAATTGACTTTAAAGAAGTAGAATATGATGAACTGAGTGCTGCATTAAAGCAAGTCTTTGAGGAGGCCAATTATGAAATCATACCCAACCAGGTAACTCTCAAGAATGTTTTATAATATAATAATCCTTTCTCCTAGTAAAGTCCTTATTACGTATCTTTTTAAAATTTTTTAAAATATATTTTATTGATTATGCCATTACAGTTATCCCATTCCCTTCCTTCACTCCCCTCCACCCTGCACACCCCTCCCCCACCACTCCCCCCCATCGTTCATGTCCATGTGTCACAAGTTCTTTAGATTCTGTATTTCCCATAGTATTCTTGCCCTTACCCCTGTCTATTTTCTACCTACCATCTATACTGCTTATTCTCTGTACCTTCTCTCCCCCTCTCCTCCTCCTACTCCCCTGTTGCTAACCCTCCATGTGATCTCCATTTTTATGGTTCCACTCCTGATCTAGCTGTCCTCTTAGTTTGCTTTTGTTTTAGATGTGGTTGTTAATAACTGTGAGTTTGCTGTCCTTTCACTGTTCATATTTTTATCTTCTCTTTCTTAAATAAGTCCCTTTAACATTTCATATAATAAGGTCTTGGTGATGATGGACTCCTTGAATTTGACCTTATCTGAGAAGCACTTTATCTGCCTTTCCATTCTAAATGAAAGCTTTGCTGCATAGAGCAATCTTGGTTGTAGGTCTTTGGATTTCATGACTTGGAATCCTTCTTTCCAGCCCCTTCTTGCCTGTAAGGTCTCTTTTGAGAAATTTGTTGACAGTCTGTTGGGAACTCTTTTGTAGGTGACTGCTGCCTTATCTCTTGCTGCTTCTAGGATTCTCTCCTTCATTTTTATCTTGGCTAATGTAATTATGATGTGCCTTGGCATGTTCCTCCTTGGGTCCAACGTCTTTGGGACTCTCTGAGCTTCCTGGATTTCCTGGAATTCTATTTCCTTTGCCAGATTGGGGAAGTTCTCCTTTATTATTTGTTCAAATAAGTTTTCCAATTGTGGCTGTTCCTCTTCCCCTTCTGGTACCCCTATAATTCGGATGCTGGAATGTTTAAAGATGTGCTGGAAGTTCCTAAGCCTCTCCTCATTTTTTTGAATTCTTGTTTCTTCATTCTTTTCTGGTTGGTCATTTTTTTCTTCCTTTTGGTCCACTCCCTTGATTTGAGTCCCAGCTTCCTTTCCATCACTATTGGTTTCCTGTGCATTTCCCTTCATTTCAATTAGTTTAGCCTTCATTTGTTCCTCTAATTTGTGACTAAAATCAACCAGTTCTGTGAGCATCCTGATCACCAATATTTTGAACTGTGCATCTGAGAGGTTGGCTATTTCTTGGTCACTTAGAATTATAGGTTCTGGTGCTTTGAGCTGTTCTTGAGTCATAATGTTTGGTCTCTTTGCACCTGTTATGTAGGAGGGGTGGAGCCTTAGGTGTTCACCAGGGTGGGGTGACCCAGTCTCTGGGTTGTGATCTGGTGTGGCTGAGTGGTCCGTTGTTGTTGGACTTCTGTACAGTTCAATTTTCTGTGTGTTGGCTGTATTTTTGTTACTAAAACTTCATTGTCTTTAAACTTAGTTGTGGGAGGAGGCACAATGTTTCCACCTACGCCTTCATCTTGGCCGGAAGTCCCTTATTACCAATCTTTAGTCTTTATCTTTCAACTTACCTGTCATCTTTCAACTTAAATTTCAGTGCTCAAGGGAGCCTTCCCTGATTTTAATTTCAGATTAGGTCACCTTGTTATGTGCTTTCATTACTCTTGTTTTCTCTAATTATTTAATATTTCATTGTATATTTGATTAATATTGAGTTTTTCTCACCAGTTAATAGTCTTCATGAAAGGCAGAATCCATGTCTACTTTTTGCTCACCATTTTATTCATAGTGCCTTTTACAGAGTCTGGCATAGAATATAAATTTTATATATAACTGTCAAAGTGACACTACTAGTGAAACTACTAGTGAAACTTTGACAATTCTTAGTTCTTTTTAGTAGGTCTTTTTACATAGCACAAGTGCGCATTCAAAGTGAACACTTTCTTGTTTTTTTTTTGAGGGAGATAAGATATAAATTAATGAACAAGTGAATAAAATAATATATTTGATGAATGAGTGAAGAACATATATTATGAAGAACATAATAAACATGTTATATGTCAGATAACAGAAATACTGTTTTCTTTAAAGGGAATGTTGGATTTAAAGATCACATTGTGTGAACAAGTGAATAAAATAATATATATGATAAACGAGTGAAGAACATTTTAGTATGAAGAGCATAATAAAAATGTTATATGTCAAATGACAGAAAACATCCTGTTTTCTTTTAAGGAAATGTTGGATTTAAAGATTACATTGTAAATATGTTTAGATTCACTTAGGTATATATATATTTTTTATTTAAGGCTTTCTTCTCCACTGAGGCAATCAAAGGGTAATTTATGTGTTTGGAATAGAGTAACTGTTATAGAATGAGAGCAGACTGTGTGTGATTGTATACTATAATCATATGTGAACCTGTTCCTTTTCTACTAGATCAAGAAGGCTTTAGAATTATATGAACAATTATGCCAGCGGATGGGAGTTGTTATTGTTGGTCCAAGTGGTGCTGGGAAATCAACTCTTTGGAGAATGTTAAGGGCAGCACTTTTAAAAGTTGGCAAAGTAGTCAAACAGTATACCATGAATCCCAAAGCTATGCCGAGACATCAATTATTAGGCCATATTGACATGGATACAAGGGAATGGTCTGATGGTGTTTTAACAAATAGTGCTCGCCAAGTAGTACGAGAACCTCAAGGTTGGTCCTTGCTGTGTGATTCGTTGCTTTACTTAATTGTAGAGGAGGATAGATCTTGTCGCTGATGTTATTTTTACCAAGTCTTACACATGACCAGGAACTGCGTTTTAATGATGTATGATGATATTTTACATTGGAGGGTTTGGAGAGATGCTATCATTTTGACCTATATTATTTTATTGTAATAATAACTCAGTCATCTGGGTATATTGAAATTCACAACTAGACTGATTTACTGAAGACATATATAATTTTGATTGCTGAGTTGATACATAATGCCTTATAAATAAGCAACATGATAAATTTTTATTTAGCATTAAAACGGGTATTTGTGCACTTTTTCACTCATCAGTTTGAATACAGTGTTTTAAATAACTTAGACAATCTAAATAATAAAACAGTAGACTTCAAGGTCTAATTTCTTTTGGCTTAGTGTTTAAGGGAGTTTTTGGTCAGAATCAGAGAAGTTTCCCTACTTTTTGTTAGGTTATAATTTAATTATTGTTGTTTTTCTAAGCCAGTGAGTGAAAGCACTCTAACACACTGAAAAAGATTTTCAGTGTCCTCTTTTCATTTTCAATGTCATCAACAATATTATAGTAAGTAGAAACCATAACTACTCATACTCATTTCTTACATTTTTGTTGGGGATATATTTCTTTTTGAATTGTTTCTAAGATTCAAGTACAGCTTGAAACCACTCTCATTTTAAGAGGCATGGGTAAAAAGGATTTGTCTTGTGGAAAAAGGTGTATATACAACTTGTTCCCTACTTCTTTTTTATATATCAGATACATTAGGCAGTGGCAAATTTTTCGAACTTCTCATGTAGGGCACTAAAGAGTGGGTTATCAATATTTTCTAAAAGTGACATTACATACCAAGCATTCATACATTCTTATGACATGGTACAAGACAGAGGTCTGAAGGATATCTCACAAGGTTATGGGAATACAAATACTTAAGACTTGCACACTATGTTTTCTTTAGTGAGATTTCAATTCTATATGTTCATAGATAAATAGAGCATTGGTGTGTAACTGAATCTTTGGCTAGCTAAGTCAGGATAGTCAATGGATTCTCCTGCCCATTTGTAGTACAGATTTACATGAAAAATTTCAACTTGTTTACCCTTTTTGTTCTTTATATTTAGCTTCAGTCATATAAAATAATGTTTATGGAAATCACTTCTAAAGAATAAGAAAATTAGTTGATTCATTATTTTTAATTATCATCACTACTTATATGTTTATTCTGTCTTTACTTATATGGTTTGAAAATAGATGTCAGCTCATGGATAATCTGTGATGGTGATATTGATCCCGAATGGATAGAATCTCTGAATTCGGTTCTGGATGATAATCGCCTACTTACTATGCCCAGTGGAGAAAGGATTCAGTTTGGCCCAAATGTTAACTTTGTATTTGAGACTCATGATTTAAGTTGTGCCTCACCAGCTACAATATCTAGAATGGGAATGATCTTCCTTAGGTAAAACATAAAAGCACTTGCATATGTCATATTAGAATATTTTTCAATTATTGTTTTGCTTTCATAGCTAAGTAAAATATGTGCTATATGAATAATGTATAATTTGTTTTCCTTGTTTTTATTAACATTTTGTTAGGTTTCAGTTCATTCAGAGAATTCCTGGATTACTGCGATTGAATGATTTCTGCAGTGTAGTTGTATCACAATTACTAAATGATTATTTTTGTTTGCTTAAGTGAAACAGCAAGCATTTAATTTGTTTCCTTCTTTTTTTGTTACTTTTATTTAAATATTATGGTTGAGCTTAGAGAAATGAGCATACTAATTATCAGCTAGAGGCTAATAATTTAAAGCTTAGTGTTAATATTTTAATTGGAGTATGTCAGATTTATAGAATTTGAGGACTAACCTAAGTTTAAATGACTTTAAGGTCCAGCCTTTAATTTTACAAATTAGAAGGCTCTTAATATTTTCTTTCTTCTTCATCATATCTGGAAGAGATTTACAGAGCAAAAATAAATTACTGAACTAACTAATATGACAGTAGTCATATTTCAGAACATGGACATTAGAGCCAGTTTTATTTCCTGAAATGAGTAATTAGAAAGTTTCTTTTACTTTTTGAATTTATGTTTACATTTGATGTTTATCAGTTATATAAAGTGCTCCCTTCTTTTTGGGCCATTTAAAGCATTTTAGCTTATGACACATGATCGTGTTATTAAGTTGGTTCAAATTTATTTTTTTGAAAATTATTTTGTTGCTTCATTCTTTGACAGTATTGTATAAAACATTTATATTAAATTTGTCATGAACTAATTAACATACTGAGATTTTACTAATATATAACATTAGGTTTATAGCTTTGATAGCAATATCTCACAGTTATCTCTTTTATTTTATCTTAAAACCTTATGAGGAAAATAGGATAAAAGGAAATATTATAATTATATTTAAAATGTTTATTATGTTTGTGACATTGAGTTAGGCATTTTAGGAGAGACAAAGCAAGAAAAGAGTAAAACTAACACTATGTAGAACTTGTTTTTATGGGGAATACCTTCAAGTAGAGGAGATAAATATAACAAGAATTAAAATATGAAGTACAATATAATAAAATATGATAAGTAGAATGATATGGATATTTAGCTGGAAAAGTACCACATATTGCTGTAGAGGTTTGAAATTGTTGCTCAACCAGTTATTATTTGTGATAGGCATGATGAGTATGTGTGATTTCACGTAAAGTATAAATACATATTAGCATTTTTTGTTGCCATTTGGTTAGCTGTATTTTGCTTCTAGGTTTCATTATTTCTTCAGCATCAGTTTATTGAGCACTTGCTGTGCAATAGGCCATATAAGTACCTTTTAATAGTGAAAGAGAACACACCTGAAAGTAATACAAAATAATACTGAATGTAAACTGTAACTGAAAAATAAAATAAAAAAATAGTGCAAGAGACTGCTATTAATTATTCTGGGGTAACTAGTGTAGCCCAGGGTCGTCTGGGACAAACCTGGATGGGTAGTTCCTTAGGTGGTGAGAAGATAAGCCATTGATTACTAGGTCTTTATTCTGAAAGATCTTAGAGTCTTTTGTTTGTCTGTGTGAGCTGTCTAATGTAATTTAAATATTTACTCTTGGCCTTTCGATTTTTATTTTTCTTATTAGACTGGATAGAAATGTGAGAGGAGAAATTAAAGGGCTCAGTATTTAAATGTTGCTATGAAGCAGTATTAGGAGATAGGAAAAATGATGAACTTGTGAGCCCCTGTCAATTCTAAAATTAATCAGGAGTTGTTTTTACTATATTTATTTTGTAATTATGTAAGATATAATTTTGAGTAATGTGTCATTATTGTATTTAGTGTCAGTCATTAGATGCTAGTCATAAAATTAAGTACCTTGCTAACATACTTATATTTTACCTCAGATAGATTTTTTGATAATGCCGTGTGAATTTAGGTAGTTGGCTTTTTTGAAATGGGAAAAAAGAAAAAATATATGAATTTCCTTTTTTTAAAGCCTCAATGAAGATATGTTTATTAATTTGAGAGAGAGAGAAATCATCAATTGGTTGCCTCCTCTATGCACCCTGACTGGGCATTGAACCTGCAACCTTTTAGTGTATGACAGATGCTTCAACCAACTGAGCAGCCCGCCCAGGGCACGACAAAACATTTTTAATAGTCTGTGTTATGATGGAGTGCATCTTACACTCTAGTATGCATTTGAATCACCTAGGGACTTTGTTAAAATGAATTTTTTGCTTCAGTAGGTCTGGAATGGGATTTGGGGTTCTGTATTTCCAACAAGCAGACCACACTTTGAGTAGGAAGGATTTGTCTACTTTTTGGCTAAGCTACAGATATGTAATTATTAAGTAATAAATAATTTGCTTTATTTTATAGAAAATGATACCTTTATCTATGTGTATATATATATGTTGAAGTAACTAATATATGTATGCATACACGTGCAGAAGTCACTCAAATCAGCTTTGTATACTAGCAAATACATATATAGAATAATGTTTATTGGAGCAGAACGTTTTTGAAAGTAAACAGACAGTGTCTCCTTAAATAATTTCTTACATGTTTGTTAATCTGTTCTAGTGATGAAGAGACAGATATCAATTCTCTGATAAAATCTTGGTTGAGGAATCAGCCTCCTAAATATAGGAGTAACCTTGAAAACTGGATTGGAGATTATTTTGTAAAAGCTTTACAATGGGTTCTGAAGCAGGTAAGTTGCCATTATATTTCATACTTCATCACTTAAGTGAGGCCTATCATGATCAAGAGTTGCTTACATATAGTTGCCTTTTAGTAGAGCTCTGCTGGAATATGGGGTGGAGTGGCAGGGAGGTGTCTTCATTGCTGTCCTTCTGTATCTCTTGGTATAATGTTTTATCATATTAGTCTTAAAACACTTAAATTCTCCCATCCATAATATCTTGAGCTGCTTACCCCAAAATCTTGAATATTGGAATGTCTTTCAAATTTTATGAGCAAAACCATCTTGTCACATTTTACTATATCAGTAACTGCTCATGCATGTATCATACTAAAGACAGTGTCAAGTGACTACTGAAGTAGAAGAATGGTGAGTTATTTATAGTATTTTTAAAGCATTTGTTTATTCAACAGAAATTTATTAAGAATCTAAAATATGTCAAATGTACCACTAGACAAGACTTTGGGAGTTGAACATTCACGGGAAAATTTGTCTTCTTCAGAAGGTTTTTCTAATGAAGAAAAATGAATGTGAAAATTTAATCACAATATAATGGGATGAAGAGAGTATTGCTGTCTTCTAGGAAAGTTTTAAAAAGGAAATCGCGGTTAATTTTGAATTTGAAGTGTGAATAGAAGTTTAGCATGCAAAGAAGACAGTGGAGGGCTTTCAGATATTCAACATGATTTTTCAGCTTTTCTATTTTTTTTCTTTCATATCATCGCTTTTATGAAAAATAAAAACAAAAATAGAGGGAATACAGTGATGGAAAGAGACTTGATTTTGGGTGGTGAACATATAATAATACAGTGGACAGATGATGTGTTGTGGAATTGTGCACCTAAAACCTCTATACTTTTGTTAACCAGTATCACCCCAATAAATTCAATAAAAAGGAAAAAATAGAGAAAATAAGTAGCAGTGTGTTTTTTGAATAGTCTCCGTTAATCTGGATTTGATTTAGTGTTCAATACTTTGGGATTGAACAGACATACAGAGAACTGGAGATCTTACTTTAGTTTTTGAACCTTTTTTTCTGACTTTGTAAGGATAAAAGATGGAGGAATAGGGATTTTTGGGAAGTGATGCAAATGAGATAGGTTTTCTTGAATGCCTCAGGGAAAGAACCACTCCCATCAGGCCTCAGTTTGGCTGAGCTGTCTGCTCTGTTCTTTTGCAGCAGTGTAGTGTCTTTCAACTCTATATTGTAATTGCTTACATTCAATTACAAGCACATTGAGGGGGAGCACCAAGCCTGTCATAAACCTTATTGTATCCCCAGAACCGATTGTGCTAATAACAGAATAGTGAATGAATGGGAGTGTATGTGCTCCATCAAATACCTGATGCCTAATTGAATGTAATTGCTTACATTCAATTACAAGCACATTGAGGGGGAGCACCAAGCCTTTCATAAACCTTATTGTATCCCCAGAACCGATTGTGCTAATAACAGAATAGTGAATGAATGGGAGTGTATGTGCTCCATCAAATACCTGATGCCTATGCTGTAGCACATTTTCAGTAGATGTGTTGTTTTCATTAATATAAAACATACAAGGCTCTCCAGTGTAAATACCTTAAAGTTACCTACTTGGATGCTGTTAATGTAAGAATAAGAAATATAATGATACTGAATGGAATATGTAGATATATAGGGGTTTGTGACTATAGAAATGATGACAGATAAGATTATTGAGCCATAGCATGGATATTAAAGATGCAGTTAGAAAATAAACTTATCTGTTTTGATGTTAAGTCCCTGTTATTGTTTAAAAAATTTTTTTGTGTTGAGGATTCCTTTTTTCTTATTCTGTACTTTGTTCACCATGTTTAGATTCTGAGAGATATACCATAATGGATATTCTAGTCAAATATTGATTTTGTTTATAACTAGAGTTTTGCTTTCTTATATGAATTTAGCAAATTAGACAATCTGGAGGAAAATGTGTGGGTTTCCTCCATCCCACCTTTAAAGCCTGGAACTCTTGGCATGGCCTAAGCAGTTAGATTCCTACCCATCTCCTTTTTCCTGCTTTCTCCCATTTCTCCATTTTATAAAAATATTTATTTTGCAGGAAAAGTGGTTTTCTAAAAAAGTGCAGATTGGATCCTTTTACATGCTTACTTAAAAACATTTTAAAGGCAGTGAAAATAAAATTTGCACTCCTTACCATATCCTGTGTAATTCTGCACACACTGGCCCTTGCCTACCCACTGACACAAACCTCTCTTCCTTTGCTCTCTCAGGCACACACTTGTTTTAGTTCCTGAATTATACCGATGGCTTACCTTGCAGTTGTCGCGTGGCCATATCTTACTTTTCAGAGGTTAGCACCAGCGTCACCTTTTTCAAAGAGGCCTGAACCCTCAGTAAGACTCACCCTTTCTCAAAATACAGTTCTGCTGCTCTGTAGCTCTTACTATAACTTGTTAACCATCTCCTCTACTGGACTTGAGTTCTGTGATGAATATACTCTGTTTAGATCCTTAAAAAAATACCTAGTACTACATACAGATTCTGTGCATAATTGGTTCTCAGTAAATTCTTACAGATCAATGAGAACCCTTTCTTCTCCTAACTCCCCAGCAGTCACACAGGGGCCCCAGAGAACTACAGATCAAAGCCATCAATAGAGACTCAGCCCAAGAGTTTTGTTGTAAAATTCTGCATAGAGACAGAGCTCCAAATGGTTTTTCACTTAAGCCTGCTTTTGCTAGACTTTCCTGTTCAGTGACATCAGTCTAGTCCTTGCTTCTAGCTTCTTTTTTTCTAACAGTAAGAGGAGATGAGGAACCATTCTTTTTAAGACCAATGCTCATTGATTTACCTTCTTGTATATTCTTCTTTTGTGTTCTGTTTAGGAAGTAAAAAAACTACGTATCTGTTTGAGGACTCTAGTACCAACAGCTAGAAATATACAGCTGTTTTATGATTTTTTTTATTTTCAAAGTTTGTAGAGTGTATATAAATTGAATGAAATCTGAACTTTCTACAAGTTGAAAAGAGGGATAACTGTAAAGAAGATCATTAGAAAAGATAGGTGGATATCAGTCTGTGGTTCTAAGTTAACTAATTAATTGCCTTTTGTGTGTATCATGTATTTTAATTAACAGAATGACTATGTGGTCGAAACAAGTTTAGTTGGAACTGTGATGAATGGTTTGTCACATCTACATGAGTGCAGAAATCATGACCAATTTATTATTAATCTCATAAGAGGGCTTGGCGGAAATCTGAACATGAAATCACGCCTGGAATTTACCAAAGAGGTAACACATTTTAAAGTCTATATTCAGTCCACATTAAAAAAAACTATTGACTCTTTTTTAAGAGATTTTATTTATTTATCTTAGAGACAGGGGAACAGAGGGGGAAGGAGAGGGAGAGAAACACTGATGTGTGAGGGATACATTGATCAGTTGCCTCTCATATGCCCCCTCTTGGAGACCTGACCCTCAATTCAGGCATATACCCTGATTGGGAATTGAACTGGCAACCTTTTGGTTTTCAGGCAGATGCTCAATCCACTGAACCACAACAGCCAGGGATCATTGACTCTTAATTGCCAACTATAACTACCTGTAACTATGGGGTACAGAATGTTTTAATTTTGAAATTACGCATTCAATATAATAATATTGCATATACACACATATACATGCATATGCATGTATACTTATATTTAACTTTCAAACTAATTTGTATTTGATATTATTAAAATTTTATATTGTATTTTAATATGCTAAAATTTGGAGCAAATCATTTTTGTTAGATGTTTTGAACCTACTTAGCTATATGAATATAAATATTTATTTTTAATCTTAGAAAATTTTTAAAGATTTTATTTATTTATCTTTAGAGGGGAAGGGAAGGAGAGAGGGAAAGAACATCAATGTATGGTTGCCTCTCATGGGTCCCCTGCTGGGAACTGGCCTGCAACCCAGTCATGTGCCCTGACTGGGAATTGAACCTCGATTTTTTGGTTTGCAGGCCTACCCATGATCAATCCACTGAGCCACACCAGCCAGGGCAGAATAATATATTTTTTAAATTGTTTAACAAGAATAGTTTTAGCAGTTAGGATTGTTAGGATAAATTAATCATTATGCATATTTGCTTAGGTAAATGTAGAGGTGTTATAGAACTCCAAACTATGCAGTTCTGAAACAGTTGTGAGGGGTTCCCTTGCCCGCCACCAAGAAGCATGACTCTTAGTGCCAGAATTTGGTGCAAAGGAAAGGAATTGCTTATTTAGAAGTTATACAGATTTAGAATGATGGTGGAATCCTGCCATTAAATCCTACTTTCTCTAAAACACCCACAAACACGCTGGCCTTCGCCAAATCAGGCCAGCTGCAGGGTATGTCAGTCAGAAGTGTACTGTTTCTCAGAAACACAGGAGTCCTCAGCTCAGCACTCCCTGTCACAGTTCATCATCTCCAGCTTCTCCCAGTACTCACTGCTCCCCTGGGCAGGTTCTGCAATTCCCAGCACCATCAGTCATGTGGCTGTTTTCTCCAGCCCTTAATCCAAAACTGCATGGTACCTCCTTTCACACTAGACCCCATGGTGGTCCCATATGGCCCTTCTGCACTCTTTTCAAACTGCATGGCAGAGAGAGAGTGCCTCATGGCTGCTGCACCTAGTTTAAATCCTGGCTTGGAGCTTCCGCTGTGACCCCATTTCCAAATCCTCCCACAGTGGGTTCCATCTGCTGGTTGTTGGTATACAATTCACATTCTTCCAGCTGCCATTTGTAGTCCAGGCAGGCATGGCCCTGTGACTCGGGGCTGCTGTAACAGGGGAACCATCTCCCTTTGTCACCAGCCTGAGTCATGCCCATCTCCCTGGCCCTGGGCAGCACAGCTTTTTAACATAACTATTGAGCTAGCCAAGTGACCATAGATATGTAAAGTACCTGTTAATTATCCTCCCCTTGCCCCATCCCTGAAGCCAAGTTTGTGGGGGATATCCTCTGAACCCCATTACAAAAGTATAGTTTAAAACTAAGTTGTTTATAACACTGAATTGTACATATTAAGGGATTTCTTTTGGTTGACGTTTTTTGAAATAATTGAACATACGTTTCTGTGAGTTGACTCCATTGTTATGGTTCTTCATTTTTATTATTCTGTTTCTTCTTTGCTTTTTCTATTGCTTCCTTTTCCAGAGTCATTCTATTGTCAGATATTGAATACTTCTCATTGTTACCACTCAGTGCCATGTTATATATTTCATTTAGGACATTCTCTTGCCAAAGTTTGGAACAGAGGTGTCAAAGAGTAAGTAGCATTAGGGCCTAACTCTCTGCCATATATCTGGGAAAATAATAGTGTTCACAGGTAGAGAGCAGTGAATCGACAGTACCAGAATATGGTGGAAATAAAAGTTTAGGATTCCTACATTGTGTAATTTATAATTTAGAGTTCACAAAAACTCAATTAAAATATGAATATATTTCTACCTTAGTGTTTATGGAAACTAGATGACATTCATTTGCTTAAGTGATCATTTAGAAAATGATATTTGAGATAAAATTCTACTTTAATTCGAAGGGATATTTAGTATGTTTGTAGAATGTGAACTTTTTTGAACTAAGCTATTTCAGTTTGGGACATTTACTTTAAAGAATCAAGATTTCACATGTTCTGGAGTATACGAAAACTTGTCCAACTTTTTCCTCTTCAGGTTTTTAATTGGGCACGAGAATCTCCACCAGACCCTCACAAACCAATGGACACCTACTATGACTCAAGTAAAGGACAATTAGCATCTTATGTGCTGAAGAAGCCAGAAAACTTGACTGCTGATGATTTCAGTAATGGCCAAACACTTCCAGTCATTCAGACTCCTGACATGCAACGAGGTCTGGATTATTTCAGACCTTGGTTAAGTTCCGATACTAAACAGCCATTTATTCTTGTAGGACCAGAAGGATGTGGCAAAGGGTAAGAGCATAAGAATGTTGATGGAGGTGCATATTGTGAATTTATGTTTCTCCTTTTAAAATGATTTAACGGGTTTTGTTACCTTTTTTTGGTTAAATTAGCACTTACATTTTCATGGACTCTTTCATTATCATACTTGTAACAATAATATGAACTTAGAGAAGAATATGTTTTTTTTCCGTCAGGTTATGTTTTCTAATTGGGAAGAGAACAGTCTGAAACATGGTTAGAAAATAATTTGCTCATAAAATCAAAACAAAAAAAATGAATACCTTAGATATTCACAAATTAGCATTTACTTATAAAAAGTGAATCTTGATGTTAACTCTCATTTTGAGAATAGCTTTTAATTAAGTGTAATTCAGCCTATTTTTAGTGCCTACTGAGTATAGTTTCTGGAAATAAAGGAGACATGGATTATTAGTTTCACATTTCTAGTAGTAATTTTAAAAATTCTATAAAGCCATAGTAATTTTCCTTAACTTGAAGAACTTAACGTGTAAAATGTTTTTTTTTAAACTGTGGGGAAACGGTGTCTTTCATATATAGTTGATCAAACTAAATTATTTCTGTAAACTTTGTTTTTTTTCTTTCTGCTAAAATAATCCCAAAATTGCCTTAAAATATGGATATATTTTTTCAGTCTAAAATAGTTACCATATCCATGTTTACCATTTTCCCCTTAAACATCATATATAATTTAGAAAGTGGAATATTTATGAAATAGAAATTTTATATTGAAAATAAAAGGTGTTTTACTGGTTGCATTTTCAAAGTCAGTGTTACATGTCTTTCATAGGATGCTGCTCAGGTATGCCTTTTCCCAGCTGCGGTCCACGCAGATTGCTACAGTTCACTGCAGTGCACAGACTACATCTCGACACCTCCTACAGAAATTGAGCCAGACTTGCATGGTAATCAGTACTAATACTGGCCGAGTATACAGACCAAAAGACTGTGAAAGACTTGTTTTGTACTTAAAAGATATCAACTTACCCAAACTTGATAAATGGGGAACCAGTACTTTGGTAGCTTTCCTACAACAGGTGAGTCTTATCACTTGAAGTGTTTTGATATAATTGGGAACCAACTTAGTTTCGTTAACTTTTCTTATAGATAGAAAAATCTGCTTTCCTCCTTAGAGCCAGTTTTATCTAGCGTATGTCCTGGAAATCAAACTCTTGAAGAAGCATCTCAGTCTTGTTCTAGGTCAGCTTTCTCAGATCTTCCTCCCTTTAGAAGTTAGCATTACATTGAGTTCATGCATGACAGGAAGAGTAAAATCAGCCTTTATCTCTACCCATTACATGTCCTTTAAAAGGAAGAAAATGGAAGCTGAGGATGGTGCTGGAGTTAGACTTCCTCAGTCATGTTCCTTTCTGGCTGTGTTAGTTCATTAGTCTCCCTCTTTGTCTTTGTAGGTATTGGAGACCATACATTTTCAGTCAGCATGGAAGATTTTTATTTATCTGTTCCACATCACATTAGAAAGGCTAAATTCTAAGTTAGCACTTACTGTGCTTATATGTCTTCGACTGTACCTATACCACATAACTGCAAAATGTAATAAAATATTTGTAGAGAAAAACCAAAATTTTAAAATATTTTTGTTTTTTTCATTATTTGTGATAATTGCTTGTGAATTTATACTATCACCTGAATTTTAATGTTTTATTAGAGAGAAAGCATTTAAAAAACAATAATTTAACTAACATTTATTGAACACAGTCTTGAAGAGTATTTTTTTCAATGAGGTAAGAATTTAAAGTACATTTCAATTTTAAATTCTTGAAATAGGTAGAGGATGATGATTGCCCTCATTTGGAAATGAATTGTATGCAAAAGTATATCATGATTAGAAAATAGCATTAAACTTTTATTTTTTTAATTTATTTTTAAATAGGTATTGACATATCAAGGATTTTATGATGAAAATTTGGAATGGGTTGGTTTAGAAAATATTCATATTGTGGCTTCTATGTCAGCGGGAGGAAGACTGGGAAGACATAAGCTTACTACCAGATTTACCTCTATTGTTCGTCTTTGTGCTATAGAGTATGTATCTCAGTGTTTTAATTTGGGGTGGGGGGGGACACATTCACATTGTATTAAAGGTATCCATAAATCGTATTTCTCCAAAATGTAGAATGTCCAAATAGTCAAACTCTGATACTAATTTTTGCCTGCCCTTCTCAAATGATAGGCAATAATTTAGGATAATAAAGGATTTAATTAACACTTGTTATATATTAGGAATAAAATAGAACTGTTTTTTTTGTCTGTGCTATAAAACATCAATGCGAGGAATCAGAATGTTAAATTTTAAATTTAAATTTTCTATGATTTTGAAAAACAACACTATAGAAATTTTGGAAGATAACTAAACAGAGAATTTAAATCTGAAGAATGTTAATGGCTGACAGCGTTATTCCTAATACATCCACCCATCTCCATGGTCCATAATTGTTACAGGACTTGAATTTCATGGTTATGGATCTATCCCCTCTGTTATATATTGCCTTATAAAATCGAATTTTTATGTTTTCATGCTAATTATAACCATCTATTAACATTCTTCTTTCAGAAATGTTATAGCCACCCATGAAGCTGTATTGAGATTGACTTTAGTTTGGGAGAAAGAATTTGATTTTATTTGTATTCTACTCTTACAGTTCTGAGACGTATTATTACCGCACTATATACAGGCACCATATAACTCAAAATTCTTCTTCTTAAGCAAAGCTTTCCTTTTAGCCCTTTCTAAAGATCAGTGGTTTTTCAAGCAGTTATATTTTTAAGTGATTTCTTTGGAGTCCTTATTAGGACCCTCAGTATTTGAAAACATAATTTGAAATCTAATTTGGTTGCAGTGAGAATAGGAATGTTGAGTTTGGCCTCAGCCCCTGAGTAAATCTTGGTGGTCTCAAACAGCACAGTTTGAAAACCACTGCTATAACTAAACGTTAGAACAATGATTTATTTCAACTTCTTTCTTATATTTATTTCAATTTTCTTTTTTAGTTACCCAGAAAGAGAGCAATTACAGACAATTTATGGAGCATATTTGGAACCAGTTTTACATAAAAATTTGAAGAGTCATTCTATTTGGGGTTCTTCATCAAAAATTTATCTATTAGCAGGATCTATGGTACAAGTGTATGAGCAGGTATATATTTATTTAGAGTATGCTTTGGTTTTCATGTCTATTTGTATTACTTCCAAGGGACTGCCTTTAATTCTCATCTGTGTTGATATTCAGGCTTTCTTTTCCTGTTGTGTATTAGGCCTTTTAACTAGAGAGTAAGCTCTGTGAGTACAGATGCTCTTTGTTCTTTATTCCCTATTGTATCCCTGGCACAGTTGCAAGTAGACAGTAAATATTGACTGAAAGAATCAGTGGGTGGATGATTATTCTGCTGTTAGCTCAAATTTAGAATATTTAGGATGGAGTTCATCTTTTTTCCAAAACTAGATCTTTCTCTTGACTTTTATTAGTTCCTGTCTTGCAGGCTTCAAACTCAAGAGTAGTGTTTGATGTTTATTTCTTACCTCTTAACTGTGAGGAAATGTCTAAAGTATCCTTCCTTGGAAAAGTAGGGTGATACTTGCAAATAGCCACTAACGATGGCAAAAGACATTATCTTTCCAGTGCCAGTCCTAGGAATGCAATGGTGGCTGAGTCTCTATTCTTTTGAAGTTCACAGTCTAATGAGGGACCTAGTCATATATAATACAGTGCCGTGAGTATAACAACAGTGGCACAAGTTACAAAAAAAGCATCGAAGGGGGACTAAATAACTCCATTGTGTGTGGTAGTTGATAAAGGGAGGTGAAATGTGATCTGAATTTTTAAAAAATGAATAGTAATTTACAAAGTGACTGAAGATAAAAAGATCTTCCTAGGTAAAGTGAATAGTATGTGAAAGTTATGAAAGTGCTTGTGGTAGTTGCTTTTTATAGTATTGCAGTTGAAGTGGGGAAAAATAAGTTAGAAAGAAAGAAATTCCATGTTTTTTAGCCCTGACTAGTGTAGCTCAGCTGGGTGGACATCATCCCGCCAAGTCAAAGGTCCCCAGTTTGATTCTGGGTCAGGGCACGTACCTGGGTTGAAGGTTCAGTCTCCAGTGGGGCTGTGTACAAGATGGGAACATCACATCTATGTTTCTCTCCCACTCGCTCTCCTTCCTTTACCCTTTCTAAAAAATAAAATCTTAAAAAAAGAAATTCCCTGTTTTAAAACACTTTTTTTTCAAATGTTCAGTGGTCAAGGCCAGTAAGAGCAGTATCTCTGTCCATAGACAGAAAGGGGCAGACTTTTTACTGGTTATATATTGGAAAGTGACACTTTGATAAGTTAAAAGCTCAGTGGCTCCTTGAACATAAGTTGACTCTTTGGTTCCCAGTATTAGAAAATGGGCCTTAACCTAGATCTGTGAGTGCCTTGGAATTGCAAGCACCGTTTTATAAAACTTAGGTTTGAATTTCTGTAGCAGCACTTTTAACATTTCATTTCATTTCATTTATTTTTTTAACATGGACAACATTTAGCAGTTTGTTGAAGCCCATGAACAGCCCTTCTTAGAAAATGTTTTAAACTGCATGAAATATAATATACAAGAGAACTAAGGAAATCAATTAAATTGAAATACACTTCTAACCATTGGTAGAAATTGGCATTTATGTGAGTCTGAGGACACTGGAAAATTTAGGGCAATCATATCATTAAGAAAACAGGCAGATGACTTATTGCATTTTCTTATTCAGGTGCGGGCCAAATTTACAGTTGATGATTATAGTCACTATGTTTTCACTCCTTGCATCCTTACCCAGTGGGTCCTTGGTTTATTCAGATATGATTTAGAAGGAGGTAAGTTTTGCTTTCATGATTTTAAATCGCTTTTTTCCCCTTATGCCACAGAGTATATGTGTGTGTGCGTGTATGTACATGTTTGTGTCTTTACACTATATATTGTGTTTGTGGTAGATACAAGACATGAGTATTGTAACTATTTGTGGTATTTAAAAAACTGTAAGTAAAATAACATTAATGTGAAATTTAAATAAACATTAAATTTAAACATTGATGTTAAAATTATAATAAATATTATATCTTCTCATTTAAAGTATTTATGATCATCATGATGAAAAGATGATTTTGGGAAAAATGAAATAATTATTCTTTGTAGCCAAAGCATATTTATGTGCTTTTGGGGATTGGCATTTTTATTGAACAACTAGAGAGAATAGTACTTAATGTATACTTTAAATAATAAAAAAAATGTACCAACTTATTAGCCCAAAGAATCTAAACGTTTTTTTCTCTTTTTTCTATTTATCTGATGCCAAAATTATGGTATGTAGACTCTTATTCTCTATTTCTTTCTACTAATATGTTGAAACTGGCCAATTTAAAGTTAGTTGAATTTTATTACAATTAAAGAAAATTTTGCCTTTTTTAGGACCTTCAAACCATCCACCAGATTATGTATTAGAAATTGTAGCATATGAAGCACGGCGCTTATTTCGTGACAAAATTGTTGGTGCAAAGGAACTTCATTTATTTGACAGCATTTTAACATCGGTGTTTCAAGGAGATTGGGGGTCAGATATATTAGACAATATGGCAGGTAATATAGCTACCGAGTTTATGTATATATATATATATATATATATATATATATATAATAATTTATGTATATATGTAAATATATACATATATACTTGTATGTTATGGGAACTTTAATTTATTAATAGCATGATTTAATATGTCTAAACAAATACAAATGTTGGGTAATTTTAATGTTTTTTATCATACACTGTCATTTTTGCTAGATTTCAATAATTATATTCCAAACAAAGTATGATGATGATAATTGTTTTGAGGGGACAGAAATGGGTTCAGGCTATAGCATTTTACATTTGCGATTCAGGATTGTATTTTCTGAAGGATTTTCGCTAACAAATTTATAAATATATATGTTACATATGTATGAAAATTAAAGATAATTGTGAAAATCCACATTTGGTTGTAATAAACTTTGGCTTGAAACTAATGCATGTTCTCCTTCTTGTCACTGTTCATAATATCAGCAGAGAACTTTTTACATATTCTTGTTACTAGCTTCACCTATTGTTATGATAAACATTCATTATTGTTATGATAAACTTTCATCATATAGTGAAAGCAGCTATGTTGCATTTGAAATTATTACTGCTTAATAACAAATTTGCATTTTGAAAACTGCTGCGGGATTAATGCATGTGATGAAAATCATCTTGGTGAAAGGATCTTTGGTAAAAAAAGGACCATGTTATGGAAATATTTTCTAATGAGCTAGCTTTCAAGCTATAAAATGAGTTTCTATTCTATCAGACTCTAAAGTGAGGCTTCAAAAATATTTCATAGAATACCTTCTATACAGGGTGGGGGAAAAGTAGATTTACAGTTGTTTGTATGGAAAATAATACAATAATTAATAATCAATGATGTAAGAATAAGCTGTGTTTCATGAACTCACAACTATGAACCTACTTTTGCCCAACTCTGCATTTTGTACATTTCCGGATTCAATATTGGTTCCAGGGTCATGTTACATAAGCCAAAATGAACTGTAAAGGTGATAAGGATGTTGAGATTGATGGAAGTACTTTTCTAGGTGCTGTTTGAGTTTTGCAATCAGGAAGTAAGGTCAAGCGAACCTAAGGTAGGAGGAAGTGCTGAGAAAAACCTGATAATAGTACACAGTTGGCTTGATTTTTAGTGATGGTTTTTGTCCATGTGGCCTATATTTTCACAGCTTAGTATGGAGAGGTTTGTTTCTTAAATCATGCCATCTTTCTCATAGTCTCCTATGTAGTACTCAATAAATAATAGATGCTTTTTTCTCAGTACTTTACTTTTCAATGAAAAGTTGTAATTTTTTTTTAAATACAGGCTTGATACATGTTAGATCTAGGAAAATAGGATTTTTGTATAGGGAGATATTTATCAAGGAAAAATTAATGTTGGGACTTAAAAATAAATTAGACACATTATTGTGCTCAAGAAACCTGTAATCCAGTGGCAGCTAGTTATGAAAAGCCCTTGCTTGCAATTAGAACTGTTGCTGGTCTGTTTAGATGCCACAAAGATTTGTGCAAGTAGGTGGTTAAACTGGTCATTAGAATACAGCATGAAATATTTTATAATTACCATAACTTCTCTGAGTATATTTGGAATAAATGTTTGATGTTAAGGGTATAGAAGAGTTAGAGATTCATTTTTTGAGGACTCTACTTTGAAACTTTTAAAAGTAAATTTTTCATTTTAAAATGATTGTAGACTCATATACAGTTGTGAGAATTAATACATAGAGAGCACATGTATCTCTTACTTGGTTCTACCCAGTGGTAACATCTGGCAAAATTATGGTACAAGGTAACAACCTGGATATTGATATTGATAAACTTAAGATCTAGAACACACCACAAAATCTATCACGTTATCCTTTTGTAGTCTGTCTACCCTGTGGAAACTACCAGCTTGTTCTGTATTTAGTTTTGTTGTTTCAAGAACCTCATCTTCACTCAATAAAACTCTCCAGAGATATACATATGCAGGTTGTTGTATATTTACGGAGTTTGTTTCTTTTTATTGCTGAGAGTAGCTATTCAGATCAGCCAATTCTTCAACTGCTTTGTTGAAGGACATTTGGGCTGTTTTAAGTTTTTTGCTTTTAGGAAGAAAGCTGTGATAAAAACACATGTACAGGTTTTGTGTGTGAACATGTTCATTTTTCTGGGATGAATCCTAAGGAGTGCAATTACAGGGTTGTATGGTTCTTATATGGCTATTTTTAAAACTGTCACTCTGTTTTCTAGTGGCTATATCATTTTACATTCTCATCAGTGATATTTCAATGGCAGAATTGCTCTGCGTCCTTGTCAGCATTTGGTGTTGTCACTGTTTTTTATTTTAGCCAGTCTGATACGTGTGTATTGATGATGTTGTGGTTTTTTAAAAAAATATATTATTTATTTATTTATTTTCAGAGAGAGGGGAAGGGAAGGAGAGAGAGAGAGAGAGAAATATTAATGTGTGGTTGCCTAACATATGTCCCCTGCTGGGAACTAGCCTGCAACCCAGGCATGTGCCCTGACTGGGAATCGAACCGCAATCCTTTGCTTCACAAGCCCATGCTCAATCCACTGAGCTACACCAGCCAGGGCATGATGATGTTGTGGTTTTGATATGCATTTTGTTGACAGCTAATGATGTTGAACACCTTTTATATTTTTCATGGGCTCATTTGCCATCTGTATATCCTCTTCAGTGAAATGCCTCTTGATCTTTTGCCCATTTTGTAATTGTATTGTTTATTTTTTTTACTGTTGAGTTGTGAGAGTCATATATTCTAGATACTAATCCTTTGTCAAATATATGTTTTGCAGATATTTCTCTCACTCTGTAGCTTGTCTTTTTATCATCTTAATTGGGTCTTTCACTCATAAAAAGGTTTTCATCTTATGATGTCCAATTAATTAGTTTTTATTTTTAAGGACCTTTTCGTGTCAAATGTAATAGCTGTTCAGTCCTAGATCCTGAAGATTTCTTTCCCCCTCAATGTTTTATAGTTTTATATTTTAACTCAGTTGTCTGCTTTGAGTTAATTATTTGTATAAAGAGCGAGATTTAGGTCAAGGTTTTTTTCTTTGTCTATGGATGTTGACTCGTTTGTGCACCATTTTTTGAAAAGGCTAACTTTCTGCCTTGAATTTCTTTTGTGCCTTTGTCAAGAATTAGTTGTGTTAGCCTGTTTCTGGGTTCTCTACTCTGTTCTGCTAATGTACCTGTCAGTCCTTCTGCCAGTGCCATGCTGTCTTGATTACTGTAGCTATATAATGGCTTGAAATTGAGTAGACTGGCTCTTCCTGCTTTATTATTCTTTAATTGTTTTAGTGATTTAAGTTTCTTTACTTTTCCACATAAATTTCAGAATAATCTTATTTATATATATAAGCAATATTGCTGAAGTTTTGTTAGGAACTGCTTTAACTCTGTATACTGGTTTGGAGAGAGTTGACATCTTCTAGTCCATGAACATGATGCATTTATTTATTAATCTTTGTTTTCTTTTATCAGTTTGTGTAGTTTTTCTTGGATTATTTTCTTGGAAAAATTTTTTAAAAAATATATTTTATTGATTATGCCATTAGAGTTGTCCCATTCCCCCCATTCACTCCCGTCCACCCTGCACACCCCTCTCCCACCATTGCCCCTCTTTCATTCATGTCCATGTGTCACAAGCTCTTTAGATTCTGTATTTCCCATAGTATTCCTGCCCTCCCCCCTATTTTCTACCTACCATCTATGCTACTTATTCTCTGTACCTTCTCCCCCCTTCTCCTCCTCCCACTTCCCTGTTGCTAACCCTCCATGTGATCTCCATTTCTATGGTTCCACTCCTGATCTAGCTGTCCTCTTGGTTTGCTTTTGTTTTAGGTGTGGTTGTTAATAATTGTGAGTTTGCTATAATTTTACTGTACATGCTTTTTATCTTCTTTTTCTTAGATAAGTCTCTTTAACATTTCATATAATAAGGGCTTGGTGATGATGAATTCCTTGAATTTGACCTTAGCTGAGAAGCACTTTATCTGCTCTTCCATTCTAAATGAAAGCTTTGCTGAATAGAGCAATATTAGATGTAGGCTCTTGCCTTTCATGACTTGGAATACTTCTTTCCAGCCCCTTCTTGCCTGTAAGGTCTCTTTTGAGAAATCAGCTGAGAGTCCCATGGGAACTCCTTTGTAGGTGACTGTCTCCTTATCTCTTGTTGCTTCTAGAATTCTCTCCTTCATTTTAATCTTGGCTAATGTAATTATGATGTGCCTTGGTGCGTTCCTTCTTGGGTTCAACTTCTTTGGAACTCTGAGCTTCCTGGATTTTCTGGAAGTCTATTTCCTTTGCCAGATTGGGGAATTTCTCCTTTATTATTTGTTCAAATAAGGTTTCCCCTTGCTCTTCCTCTTCCCCTTCTGGTACCCCTATAATTTGGATATTGGAATGTTTAAAATGTCCTGGAGGTTCCTAAGCCTCTCCTCATTTTTTAAAATTCTCGTTTCTTCATTCTTTTCTGGTTGGTCATTTTTTTCTTCCTTCTAGTCCACTCCCTTGATTTGAGTCCCAGTTTTCTTTCCATCACTATTGGTTTCCTGTACATTTCCCTCCATTTCAATCAGTTTAGCCTTCATATGTTCCTCTAATTTGTTGCTAAAATCAACCAATTCCGTGAGCATCCTGATCACCAGTGTTTTGAACTGTGCATCTGAAAGGATGACTATTTCTTGGTCACTTAGAATTATATAGGCTCTGGGGCTTTGAGCTGTTCTTGAGCCATAATGTTTTGGTCTCTTTGCACCTGTTATGTAGGAGGGGTGGACCCTTAGATGTTCACCAGGGCTGGGTGACCCAGTAGCTGGGTTGTGACGCTGTATGTGGGGGAGAGGTCAGAGAGGAAAAAAAATGGCACTTTGCTCCACTCAGCTCTCTCTCAGATTTCTGTCCCCTCTGCGGCTTCCCACAAGCAAATTGGCCCCTTCTGGTGCTGGTTCCTGGGTGTGCGGGCCTGTGTACTCTCCAGGACCCTGTGGGTCTCTCTAATGAACTCTCTGTGGGCCTGGAAACCTCTCTTGGCCCCTTGATCCCGAGAAAGTCTTTCCAGTTGGTGCTTTCAGGCTGCAGTTCCCGCTGGGGCCCTAACCTGAGCGGTCTATCTCACTGTTCACTCCTTCACTTGGTTTATCTGTGCGTCAATGTGTAACCAAAGTCAGCCACCCTTTGCCCTCACTGGGTCTGCCCCTCGCCACCCAATGGCTGGGATCCACCAACCACTTTTGCTCTTGGGTCAGTTGGACCCAAAGGTCTTTCCAGCCTGACCCCACTCCGCCGCTGACTCCGCCCCTCTTACCAGTCTGGCTGAATGGTTCATTGTTGTCGGACTTCTGTACAGTTTGATTTTCACTGTCTTGGCTGTATTTTTGTTTCTAAAACTTTGCTGTCTCTAAATTTAGTGTGGGAGGGGGCACAGTGTTTCCACCTGTGCCTCCATCTTGGCCAGAAGTCTATTTTGTTGGAAATTTTATATGTTATAAATTTTTAATCCTTACTTGAAGGTATTTTTCTATTGATTTTAGAGAGGAAGGGTGAGAGAGAGTGCAAGAGAAAGAGAGAAAAAAATTGATGTGAGAGAGAAAGATTGGTTGCTTCCCACACACGGCCCATACGGAGTATGAACCCATAACCCAGGCACATGCCATGACTTGGAATCAAACCTGCAATCACCTTTTGGTGGACAGGATGATGCTTCAACCACACAGGCCTGGATTTACATGTTATTATTAATCTATAAATTTTATATAGAGATTCTGGAGAAAGAGAAAGAAAATAGGACCGATTAGAAGGGGACAAATAGGAGAAAGTTTGAAGGAAGTCATTTTTGAGGGGTAAGAGAAATAGGATGCAAAGATAAAATAGGGATCCTATCAGTTTGTTTTTAGGTAGAGTTTGATTCAGCAGTCTGTCTTTCTGATTTGACTAATCTTATTGGTCTTCCGAGGCAAACTTGAACATAACTTATCTTTGCCTTTGTGTAGATGATCTTATTTGAACTAATGAATTTAACAATAATTTCATGAGAAATGTGTTTTATTGATCCTTCCATTACAGATAACACGTATAAAACAGTATCTTTTATTTCCGCAGACAGTTTCTATGTTACATGGGGAGCCCGACACGGCTCAGGAGTGAGGGCAGCTCCGGGGCAGCCGCTGCCTCCACACGGAAAACCACTCGGAAAACTAAATTCTGTGGATTTTAAGGATGTTATTAAAAAGGTACAATGTGATCAAGAATTTGGGTTGGGATTTGATTATTATTATCATCAATTTTGAAAATATTTAATACAAGCCTTTTGAGGGCATGGAATACAAGATTGTAGAATAGACAAAGCTGGTTATTTTGGAATTTAGTTCATTCTGGCAGATCTAATTAGATGTACATGTATTTACACAGATGTATAAGATACTTGATATTGGAAATATTAATAAGGCTTAATATTAATTGGGAAATCATCTTAGGGTAGTGATGTCAAACCTCAGTGAGTATAAGAGCCAGAAAATGTACTGATTCCTGGGTCCCCTCCTGAGGAAGGCGAATTCAGTAAATGGGCCCAGAGATGATGGGTTTTGCAGATGATGTTGATGCTGCTGCATCACTGAAACTTTGAATGGCACTGCCTTAGACAATTTTTTAAGTTTAATTATAGTAAAGAATAAGAAACAGTATTATATGTGATTGCTTTAAAAATTGAATATTTATATTGGAATTTAGTGTGGATTATATATCAAGACAAATTTTTTATAGTCTGTTAAATTGATTAATTTGTCTGGAATGGATATTGCAAAATTTGGGAATGTGCAAAGGTAAGTATATGAAGTCTGGTTGTTCTCTCTCTTCCTTTTCTCTATCACTTAGTTCCTGGCAGGGCATCCTACCTGTGTGGGGGCTTTTGATTCCTGTCCAAGCAGTGCAGAAGAGCAAGAATTCACAAAGTGTTTTCTAGGCACTGGGATTGTAGAGTTTTAGGATTGTTATGTATAGTCTGTGCATGCTGATTTGATTTGTAACAACTGGTATAATTTGAGGGCTTTTGAGGTTTTTAAAATTAATATGGTATCTCACACTGCTTTTTACTAGTTGTAGTAATTATGTTCAAAAGCAACTGATTATTGTGAACCCTTGGATTTGTTTGATATCATACATGTTTTTCTGTAGAAAGTGCCATAAAGCTTGAATATTGGATAGATAAAATGTAGGGTGTGCTTTTACAGGTAGTCACTTAACCCCATTTCCAGAGTGCATCTAAAGTGAATATCTTAACCTAGATATTAACATTTTTATTATGTGATTGTGTCTTATATTGATTATAAGATATTCTTTGTGATTTTTTAAAAGGGTCTTATTCATTATGGACGAGATAACCAGAATTTAGATATTTTACTTTTTCAAGAAGTGCTGGAGTACATGTCCAGGGTAGACAGAGTGCTGAGTTGTCCTGGAGGCTCCCTCCTGTTGGCGGGACGCAGTGGGGTGGGCCGTCGCACCGTCACCTCGTTGGTCAGCCACATGCACGGGGCCGTGCTCTTCTCCCCGAAGATCTCCAGAGGGTATGAGCTCAAGCAGTTCAGAAATGATCTCAGACATGTGAGTCACAGTCTTTTTCTTCACTTGGTCTTAAGTCATAATTAGTTACTGTTCTAAAATCCTTTAAAGATCTTTAGGTATCTGGTATACAACATAGTCTTCATTTTAATTTTGATGATTATTTTCCCATGATTATCAGAAAATCATGTTGTAATGCACAGACAGGAAGAAGATCCCCACTAGGATTTTAAACCCTCAGTTACCCCAGAATGGAATGTTAGGTGAACATGAAAGAAGCAAGGGGAAGTTTATTTGGGATGTATGTAGATAAGTATAAAAATGATTGTCTAGTTTTGTTTTACTGTGTCCTGGCTATAAAATAATGAAAATTTCCCCCAATAATATCCGGTGATCATGAACTGGATTTACTTTACAAACTGTAATGCTAATGTTGAACTTTTTATTTTGGTTACTGATAACAAGTGAAGAAAGAAATAGTGTGACTCCGTTTACGCACCAAGTGAAGGCGCGCTGTTCCCGTGTGTGTTTTCTGGTTGTGCAGGTGCTGCATCTCGCCGGCGTTGAAGCCCAACAGATTGTTTTGCTCCTTGAGGATCACCAGTTTGTACATCCTGCGTTTTTGGAGATGATCAATAGTCTTTTGTCTTCAGGCAAGTGAATGGTTTCTAATTATCGACAACAAAGTTATAGTGTGAACATTATGCAAGTAAAAAAATTTTTGTGTAAAATTATGTTTCAGAGAACTTTTGGCATAGCTCTTATTAAAGTGACATGGGGTTAAACATTCTCAGAACAAGAGAATTGAGAAATTTGTTTCTATAAAACCAAAGGATTAAAGAATTATGTGAGATAATTACTAATAGTGAATACTGGTGAGTATAGCCCTCTCACTAGTTTTTGATGGGACTGTGATCTGGTATAACCCTTTGGGAAAGTGATCAACCAGTTCCTATGTACTTAAAAAAATGTGCCACACCTTTTGATATAGCAGTTATATTATCTGTAGAAATTTAACTTACAGAAATGAAAGGAGTAGTATGTAAGGAAATAATTTTATTGTAAATAAAACTGCAAATAAAATAATTGTAAATTATTTGTGTTTATTGTAAGTACAAATAATGTACAATAAAACATTTGTAGAACCTCACTATCCATCACTAGTGGAATGGTTGAATAATTATGGTATGATCTTAATATGGACGTATGAATGCAGATATCATCCAGACAATGTGGGATCTTGTTTTTGTCAAATCGTGGTATGCTCTTGCTGTCTCTGGAACCACCTGACCTTTTCGGTGGTTTCCTGGGCAGCATACCGGCAGTTTCTTGTACTTTTCCTTTTCTGAAGAATTTATGAAATTTATTAGAATCTCTTTGTAATGAGTAATCACTGTTAGTAGAATTGGTATGTGGTAGCTTAGTTTTAAACTTGGACCAAGAATATTTTGTTATTTAAATACAAAATAAACCTTTTTAAATGTTAGTTTCAACTTTCCGGGTTCTTCTATTATGGGGCTCCCAGGACAAACATGTTTGATTCAGTTTTTTTTTTCATATCTCAATTTTTAAATATTTCTATTTTTTTTATTTTTGGTGGGGGAAGAGAGAGAGAAAGATAGAGAGACAGACATCAGTTTGGTTTGTTTTCCCACCTAATCTTGCATTCATTGGTGGATTCCTGTATATGCCCTGACTGGGGATAGAACCCACAATCTAGGTATGTGCCCTGATAAGGAATCGAACTGGTAGCCTTTCACTTTGCAGAACAACTCCCAACTAACTGAGTTACATCAGTTAGGGCTGAGTCACTTATTAATAAATACTTGTTTTGTATCATTCTAGGTAGGCTGTAGATAAAATTGTCTTTAGAATTTTAAAATCTCTGGTTGAAAAAACATTTAATTTCTAATATGAATGATCTATACTTTAGTGTCCTAATGAGATGTGTAGACCAGGGCTCTAGTTAGACACATGGTAGGCCAGTTTTTGTTAAAAGAGTTCAGGGGTAATGGCAAGTGAAAGTGGTAGGTCTTGAGAAAGCATGAAGTGGTGGTGGTCTTTTTAGAGAATAAACTTTATTTTTAAGGTGCATATTCTTCACGTTGCATATTGCTGAAGTTGTCACTAGATGGAGACCTTGTTCATTTTGGGTGAGGTGAAATAGTAGACCAGCTTTACAGTCTTTTTCTTTGTGAAAGCAAATACCCAGATAAGCATTAACCCAGTAATTATTGTATATCAGGATAAATTGGTCTTTATGGAGATATAACTGCAAAAATCATGAGTAAAGTTTAATTTTGGTAAATTTAAATTATGTCAACATTTTTGGAGAACACACACACACACACACACACACACACACACAAATTTATTTATTTTTTAGAGGGAGTGAAGGGGAGGGAGAAAGGGAGAGAAACAATCAGTTGCCTCTCACACCCCCCAACCAGGAACCTGGTGCTGAACCCAGGCATGTACCCTGACTGGGAATCAGACTAGTGACCTTTTGGTTTGCAGAACAACGTCCAACCCACTGACCTACTCCAGTCAGGGCAACAAAAAGTATTTTTGAAAAATCCTTCCAGAGAAAGTACTTAGTAGACCTTTGTCTCCCTTTTTATTTCGAATTCTTATTCCCTATCATGTATAATATGTTAGGAGAGCCAGCTTTCTTTGCTAAATTTGAGGAATCAAAAAGTATCTTTGTATGGCTGCAAGTTAGAGAAAGATATAGAGTAGCTATGTGTGTGTATGTGTTTGATTATGGTGTACAAGTTTGGGGAAAGGTGAGTGGTCTGAGGCTCTGAGTTGAGCCTAAAGAAAAGTGGAAATCAAACTATGGTGAGCCCTAGATGGATGCAGTGCTTTGGGTGTATAGCAAAAGAATTTTCACTTAGTCTTATAGTTTCTTATGAAGTATAGATATATTGGTTTAACAAATATTTATTCAACATCTGTTATGTGCCAGACCCAGTGCTAAATTCTGGACTTACAGAGGTGAATAACACATGGTTCAGGCCTCTATCAAATGCTTATAGTCTTAACTTTGATTTGCCTTTCATCATTCTGTTGCCTAGTAGCAGTTCATGGATTAGTTCTTCTGACATCTAGTATAAGTTTACACATCTGTCTATTCACTAATTTATTTATTTATCTAACAAATGCTTGTTTGCCTGCTACTTTGCTAAGATTTCCCTAGGGTTAATATTGAACATGATCAAATATTTGTCTCCTAGGAATTCAGAATCTAATTGGAAGGCAAGAAAAGTAATTCATTCATGATTCAATGATGTGATAAATGCTAAACAGTAATATGTTTGGATATTATATGAAATAGAAAAGAGTCCATTACCTGGCATATGGGTAGTTAGGAAGGCTCATGGGAATAGCAGTTGGCAAAGTAGTATCTTGAAAGATAAATGTTAATTTGGGGGGAACATAAGGACCAGGGGAAGACTGTGGGTTCATACTGCAGAAAGGGAGTATTTCATTATATATATGGAACACAAAAATGTTCATTGAGGCAAGAACTCAAGGTCTTGTCAGGGAGGGTTGAAGAAAAACCTTGGAAGGCAGATAAAAGGATAGATCATGAATTGTCTTGAATGGCGTACCTAGGAGTTTGAATATTGTTAAGTGAAGGGAACAGATGCAGATTTGTAGATAATATTGAGGTGATAAGGTTTGTATATTTTGGGAAACAAAGATTAAATAAGGGCAGATTATATAATACAAAAACAGAAAAAGCTTTGTGTGTGTAAAATGTGTTTTGAGTTAGTGTAATGCAACTAACATTCACAAGAGATGTAACGTTCTTCGGTAGGCGAAGTTCCTGGACTCTACACTCTGGAAGAATTGGAGCCCTTGCTGTTGCCTCTTAAAGATCAGGCTTCACAGGATGGATTTTTGGGACCAATTTTCAATTACTTCACATATAGTAAGTGACGTATAATTTATTAATCCATTCAAACTCTGGTTCATGTGAAATAAATATTATTTAATTTACCTTATTTTCTATAGATTGCAAAGGTATCTTAAATTTTGGGTCCAGGTGGTAATTTATACTTTTTTTTGGCTGAGCTTTTAGAAAATAACATTATGTAGCCTAAAGGCTAACCTATAATAAAAACATGTTAGCAAATTTTACAAAGGGAAAGGATGAAAGTGGTAATGTTCTTTGAAATATTTACTGCCTTTGTTTTCATGTGGTAAAATAACTGTTTATGCCTAAGAAAATTAATGAACTATTTAGTTTTTGCCAGACTGTATTTATTTAAAAACTAAAAAAAAACTGTTATTATTACAGACATGGTTTTTTGAAATATATTTTTTATCCTCACCTGAGAACAGTTTATTAAATTGCTTTTAGAGAGATAGGAAAGGATAGAGAAAAGCATTGATGAGAGCATTGATCAGTTGCCTCCCATACATGTACAAACCAGAGCACCCGAACTTGGGATCAAACCCACCACCTACGTGTGTTCTTTGACCAAGAATTGAACCCACAACCTTTCAATTATGGGATGGCACTCCAACCAACTGAGTCACACAGGCCAGGGTACAGGAACAGTTTTATGTGTACTCTAGATATCTAAAATTGAATAAGTACAAAATAAGGCAATAATATCACCCAGACTTTAGTGTTAAATTTATCTTCTTTATTTTTTGAAAGGAATATTTATTATTGGTGAAATAGAGAAAATTATTAAAGAGCTACCCTTCCTTCCCTCTCTTGCATGTTTACAAGGAAATTCTAACACATCTCTAAGAAACATCATCCTGATGCTACAATTTTTTAAAGTATATTTTATTGTTATGCTATTACAAATTTCCCAATTTCCCACCTTTAACTCCCCTCCACCCTGCAACCCCCAACCCTCCAGCATTCCTCCCCTTAGTTCATGTCCATGGGTTGTACATAGAAGTTCTTTGAATTCTGTTTCCTATGCCATTTTTGACCTGTCCCCATCTATTTTATATCTACCATTTATGCTTCTTCTTCCCTGTACTTTTCCCACTATTCCTTCCTTCCTACTGCCCACTGAAAACCCTCCATTTGATGTCCATTTCTCTGATTCTGATCCTGTTCTAGTTGTTTGCTTAGTTTTTGTAATTCTTTTTTTTTAGGTTTGTTTGTTGATAGTTGTGAGTTTGTTGTCATTTTACTGTTCATAGTTTTTGATCTTCTTCAACTTCTTATATAAGTCCCTTTAACATTTCATATAATGTGGGCTTGGTGATGATGAACTCCTTTAACTTGACCTTATCTGGGAAGCACCTTATCTTCCCTTCCATTCTAAGTGATAGCTTTGCTGGATAGAGTAATCTTGGATGAAGGTCCTTGCCTTTCATGACTTTGAATACTTTTTTCCAGCCCCTTCTTGCCTGCAAGATTTCTTTTAAGAAATCAGCACTCCTTTGTAGGTAATTCTCTCCTTTCCTCTTGCTGCTTTTAAGATTCTCTCTTTATGTTTAATCTTGGGTAACTTAATGATGGTGTGCCTTGGTGTGTTCCTCTTTGGGTCCAACTTCTTTGGGACTCTCTGGGCTTCCTGGACTTCTTGGAAGTCTATTTCCTTTGCCAGATTGGGGAAGATTTCCTTCATTTTTTTTTCAAATAAGTTTTCAGTTTCTTGCTGTTGTTCTTCTCCTTCTGGCACCCCTATAATTTCAATATTAGAATGTTTAAAGTTGTCCCAGAGGTTCCTAAGCTTCTCTTCATTTTTTTGAATTCTTGTTTCTTCATTTTGTTCTGGTTGGATATTTATTTTTTCCTTTTTTTCTAAGTCATTGCTTTGAGTCCTGGTTTTCTTCCTGTTTCTGTTGGTTCCCTGAATATTTTGCTTCACTTCACTTTGGGTATACTTCATTTGTTCTTTCATTTTGTGACCAAGCTCAATCAGTTCTGTGAGTATCTTGATTACCAGGGCTTTGAATTCTCCATCAGGTAGGTTGGCTATATCCTCATTACTTAGCTCTTTTTCTGGAATTTTGCTCTGTTCTTTTATTTGGGCCATATTTCTTTGTCCCAGCACACCTGTTAAGTTGTGTGTAGGAGGCTTAGATATTTACCAGGGCAGGGCAACCCTCCTCGCTGTACTGTGTTGTGGCACTACCTGTGGGGGAGGCACCAGAGAGGGAAAAATGTAGCTTGCCTGCTTGGCTCTAGCCCCACTTTCCAACGAATTCTGGTATTCTTGTGTGCTACTGGAAGTTTCTCCTACCGTGGCAACCCCGCCATAGTCCACAGTCAGCTCTAAGTCTCAGTTTCTCGTTCAGCCAGTCCTGCCCGCAGGTCCACCACCTTGCTGTGGGTTTGCTCCGTCTGCCTGTCTTACTAGTGTGGTTGGCCCAGTTGATTGTTTCTTTAATTCCTCAGTTATTAGAGTTCCATGCATTTTGATTTTCTAGCACTTCTGTTTATTTATTGATTTCAGATTGGTTGTTATCCTCCTTTTGGTTGTGGGAGGAACAGAAGGGTTTCTACCTATGCCTCCATCTTGGCTGGAACTTTGGTGCTACAATATTTTCAACTGTTTCAGAGCATAGATAATGTAGGAATGTTTCCAAATTCTTTTTTTGAAGGGAAAATAACATTGATATCGAAACAGGAAAAATAATATTTTTCTTAAAAGAAAACCAGATACCAATTTTGCTTGTGAATATTGAAACAAAAGTCCTAGAAAGAAAAATGAAATAGAATCCAGTATCACACTTGAAAAATAACACACAAAACATCAATATATTGTACATAGTTATCTTCTTCGTGTGATACACAAGTAATATTTTAACCAAAGTAAAAACACAACTAATATTTTAACCAAAATAAAAATAATATAATGCTGTTTCATAGCTTGTTTTTTTAATAACTCTTATACTTCCATTCCAGAAAATTTTAATCTTATAAAATGAGATAATATGTAGATTTCCCCAATTATTACTGCTGTAACATTACATAATTATAATTTTCTTATATAATTTTTAGGAATTCAACAAAACTTGCATATTGTCTTAATAATGGATTCTGCAAATTTAAACTTCATAATAAACTGTGAGAGTAATCCAGCACTGCATAAGAAATGCCAGGTGTTATGGATGGAGAGTTGGTCAGATAACAGTATGAAGAAAGTAAGTGTAACATTTGAATATGGAAATAAAAAAAATAAACACATTTTCTTTTTGAAGTTACTGATTTTGTTTTTTTTCCAATTTCTTTCATTCTTTTTTATGTACTATTTTATTTTATTTATTTTTTTGTTGACACTATTACACACGTCCCCCCATTCCCCCATTATGTCCCTGATACCCATTCCCCCACCTTCACCACATTGTTGTCTGTGTCCATGGACTTTGCATATATGTGCATGTTTTTTTGCCTAATCTCTTCTGGTACCCCCCTCTCTAGTATCTGTTAGTTTGTTCCATTTGTCTATGCCTCTGGTCCTGTTTTGTCCATCAGTTTACTTTGTTCATTAGATTCCACATATGAAGTTACTGATGTGCACAACTTCCCTTTGGTATTTGATATAATGGCCTTAATTGTGGCACTGGACATTTTTTATATGTTTGAAGATAACTGTATTTATTTTATATTCTTGTATGATATTATAGTTTCGTTGCATCTAGAATTTTAGGTTGAAGATTATATTCTTAATGACCATAGAGATATTTATTTTATTTTTAAAATATATACAGTTTACTGACTTGTTAAGTTAGCTTATAATAAAAACATCACAGTAATAATTTTAGCATATTTTAAGTTAAAATATTTATCTTTCAGAAAAATCTGTCATTACTATGCTATGTGTTTTAAATATGAAAGGCTAGGCAAAATGAAAGGTTGAGAAGAATGGATGTGTGAATCTGGAGTTCAGGGGGAAGGTCAGGCATAATATAGATAAAAAGTTTGGAATTATCAGACTATAGGTAATATTTAAAGCAATGAGACTGAATGATGTAACCAAAGGACTGAATGTTTACGAAAGAGGGAAAGGACTCAAAGACTGAACCCTGAGCACAAGGTGAAATGAAAATGAGGAACCCACAAAAACACTGAGAAGGAGCTATTAGAGAATAGGAGGAAAACCAGGGGAACGTGAAGACAAGAAAAGCTTAGGAGTGAAGGGAAGATATTGGAAGCCTAAAGTATAAATTTAAAATATTCTCACAGAAGCTTAGGAGTTTTGTTAGAAATTAGTAAAAGTGTTTGAGGAAAAAAAGCCTCTGGCTTGAGAATCATGGCACTTTCAAACCCTCCATTAGTTCAGGAATCTTTTGGCTTACCTTTTATTCAATCTGAGAAATTTCAGAAAATGATTTTTTTTCACC